>NC_081525.1:5827376-6427376 GCF_030273125.1 Centropristis striata | reverse complement strand
TCACGATTAGCATGCTAAGCGGAGATTTAAGACCTTTCTTCTGCATCAGTTTGATCCATTGAAAACAGTAAAAACAAAACTTTATTAACTAACAGCTAAGCATAATACGGATGGAAAGATAGCGTTTTTGTGTTATTTAAGGTTACACTAGCAAGAGGCATAATCTCCCACTATACGAATACATACTTCCTACGGGCACTGCACTAGTCTATAAAAAATGAAAAAATGACAGGTAATTATAAGATTAGGAGGCAATTTTTAAGAAACCAACAATGTTACAATTTCACTCACTTTGTGTTTGGTCTGGTAGCCTCCTTTCAATTAATGCGTCATGCCTCTCACTGTTATAGTAGCCTTTCCCCCCAGCTTTGAGTGTGGCCGTTTGGAAAAGCTATAAACACGGATTGGACGACCCAATTCTTTTTGACCTTAGGTTGGCTGCCACTTTAACCTAGAGAGAGTAGGACCTTCTCTTATAAATAGCAGCAACAAAGAAAAAAATACATCTCATCAGACAGTTATAGTCGACTCATGTGTCTTAAAAGTCGTGTTTTCCCTACACTTGGGCTGGATATTGTTTGAAATTTTCCAATAAAGATACCTGGATCTGAACCGTTTTATATTGGGCAGTAGTCAGTACTTGGCAGCTCTGGTACCAGAAAGAGTGCTTTTTGATAAGTTTGATCCCCTACCCTAAGCCCTACTTGAGAAAACAGATTTTAGTTAGAAAATTGGCAAAAAAAATGACTTTATAGGTTGAAATCGTTCAGTGAATGGGAAGTTATTTTGCAAAATCAGATAAATAAGCCATCAAAAGTGGAATAAAGCTGTGAAATGCACCGTCAGGACCTGTAGTGAACATATGAATAAAGACAGCTGAACTCTCCTCATTCTTTCTTTTCTTTCCATGCCGGTTCTCCCTCGTCTTTCCCCAGTGCACCAGGAGGTCTATGTTTAGACAGGATAGAGTTCTCCAGGGCCAACATGGGTAAAGCTCTGTCTCGTCTCTGCACGGTGAATGTGTCAGCGGAGAGAGTTATAAGCCCTGCTCTCCCCACCACCCCCACCGACTCCTTGGCAAGTGGCAGTCAGTCAGCTGATTTGTGCTGCTGAGGGGATTTGGTGTTCCACGTAGGCTATTTAAAAAGCACCAACACATCTTTCTCTCCCTCTCTCTCTCTCCCTCTCTTTTCCACTCCCTCACTTTTTCACTATCTCGTGCACTAGCTCTCTTACAACCTCATAACATACCCCTCACCCATTCCCCTGTATTGCTCTTGCACTCCCTTCCCCCATCCCCCTTTTTTCAATCTGTCTTTTTTTTTTCTGCTCCCTCCTGCCTCAACGAATATTGCTGCATTTATTTCCTCTACTGTATCTCTCTGTGCGACCAGTGCTTCTGTTTCACAGCGTATTCTGGTGGGGGTTGTGGACAATGTGAAGAGCCAGATTTATGCTTCTCCTCCTTGTGGAGGTATAGGAACTGAGTTTTGTTCAGTCTAGGATTTAGTCCAATAATGGTCCAAGATGTCCTTCTATCTCATTGCCTTCTAAAGCTATTTCAAAGACTCTTTCCACTGACATTAGCATTTTCTGATCTGCTACCTCCATTCTGGATGTCTGGTTGCATTTAAAGAAACTATAGCCCGTAATACTGCAAAAGTGTGCAACAGTATGCACTCTGCCGTCATTTCGCCTTAGGTCATTCATACTGATTTTGCAACAGCGTAATATTGGCTGTCTAGGAATTTGGTAGTGCTTTGCAGCAGAGCAGCGACAGTACATTTACAATAAGTGACGGCGGGGACTAGTGTATGCAAAACAATGATGGTGGAAGAACTGCCTGTCAAGCTGTTTCTTGCTGTGGAGGTTCTATGTACTCAAGCAAAGTTGTTCTGCATTTTTCTGAACATGATTCGATTACTGTGAGACTCAAGTAAGAAGCATGTTTCTGATGATAGGGTCCACTTCTTTCTAATTCCCTGGGTGTTGATCGCACAAATAACGTACATCACATATTTTACCGTCTTGCTAGCTCCACCGGTTCACATTGACCCCTGGAACAGTCTCACCAAACCCCTCTGTTACTACTTCCACTTGGTCCCCCATAACGCCTCTGGGACATTCAGATTGAAGGGGAAACATAGGCGTAAATAACCAGAGGTGTCGAGTACCCTACTTAAGTAGAAATTTTGGGTATCTATACTTTAAGAAGTAATTATTTCTTCTTACTATCTTAGTTTTTTACTTCTACTCCTTACATTTTCAAGCAATTATCTGTACTTTCTACTTTTTACAATTTAAAAATAGGGTTGTTACTCCCATTTCATTACGGATTTTCATTGTTCAAAAAACACACACAAAAACCCCTGTTCAGAAAAATCGCTCCTTCCAGATAAATTGATCTATCCAGATAGAGTGATTGTGGTTGGATGAGAAGTATGAACATATACCATTCCGACCCCCTTTTGGTTTGAACGCCATCCATCGTACCTGCACATGACACGCATCACACTCCAGCAAGGAAAGCAGAGATATGTAGCCTAGCACCAAGATGTTTGTGGCAGAGACTAGGCTCTCAAGTGTCACGCATTGAGCAGGACAGTCACACATTTTGGGTCTTTTGTCAAACACTCCCGCCACACATATTTCTCACACATGAAAATGTATTGTGTGACGTCCACCAAGTTACACCATTATTTATGCTGTGGAACATATAGCAAGATGCTATGAGCATTGTATAACTCAACGGGAGCTTGACATGCCCCGGTCAATAAGATCTACTCATCAGCCAATCCAAAAATAACATACCGCAACACATGATTCTATTAGAAAATAACATTGTTGTATCCAGGTCTGAAGTTTGACTTTTTGCACCATTACAATACCATTACTCCATGAAACACGTCAATTCTCAAGTAGTACACATATATGGTTTTTTAATGTTTTTGCATTTTACTAAAATATGTTAATTTTCAATGGGCATAAATGGAGCTGAAACAGGTGCATCCCAAGTGTTTCAATATTAACATTCTAACATAACATAATAGTTATTATGGCTTTTTTGGGGAGGTGGGGTAGTGCACTATAGGCCATTGTTGCCCTGTGGCATAAGCTTTTGTCCTTATGGCTTTTTTCACAATTCCATTACTTTTACTTTTATACTTTAAGTAGTTTTGAAACCAGTACTTTTATACTTTTACTTGAGTAAAAAGCTTGAGTTGATAGTACAAAAGTCTTATTAAACCCCAGTATCTATACTTCTACTTGAGTAATGAATGTGAATACTGAATACATCTCTGTAAATAACACAGCTTGAACGAGCCGAAAGGGGCTTAAAGAAAAATTTGATTAAGAAAATGATCAGATCACCCTGCCTATAACACAAAGTCATAAGTGTGCAGTTAAGAGTAGCCTGATATCTTCTAACTATAGCCTGGTGGGTGCACACACTAGAGTTAAGAATAGAAATAGTGGCTCATTAACAACTACACAGTTTATGTACATTTGTTGTTTGTTATGCATTATTTTCTTACCGCCTGCAGTACTTCCTGGTTGGTGAAAGGACCCGAGGACAGTGAATGCTGCCTTTTTATTTGCCTGTGTGGAATGTGGGACATAATTGGGCCAAACCAATGTTTCTTTTATTCCTCTTTGTTTCAGGGCTTATTGGTTGAAGTATTGCTGTAGAATATGTATCACCATGTTGATATAAGGCTGAAATATTTGAGTGATGATGTCCAATGTACTTATGTAAACATTTAAACATGAATTTATAATTTAATGGCCTGGAATGGTCTGTTCCAGAGGGAGGAGCTTAGACTTTATATTGGGAGTTGTTTTTTATTTTGCTCACTGAGGGTAGTCGCTGGGGGACTGCTGAGCTGTGCTGACCCTCCCATGTAGAAAATGTATTTAAATCTATTTGAGGTTTTGGTAGTTTTCTTTTGATGTAAATAGTAGTGATGGGTAGATGAAGCCTCATGAAGCCTTGAACCTTTCCAGCCAACTGCTTCGAGAAAAGGTTCATATCTTGAGGCTTCATGTGCTCACAAACCCCCTGCTGGTCCAAATCGTCATTGACCTTTGAGCTGTTTGTGAGGCCTCTTCGTGCATGGGAATAATCACTGCCAACAGAAATAAAAACACCTTAATTAGATTTTGTGTGGTTCATTTATTTATCTGTTGTTTTGATTAATATGTGGGTAATGCTAATAGCAGTGTATTAGTAATTATTAATAATATATAGTAATCATTATTATTTACTTTACCAGCATCATTTCAGTCAATGATAAAATAAATCCAATAGGAAATGAGATGTTTGTTAAAAGTGTTACAGTGTTTTCAAAGCATGGGGCAGAGATGGGACAGAGATGGGACATCAATTGTGCTTGTGACTTTATTAATTGCAGTTTAAAAACAACAATTTCTCCACTTGGACTCAGCCGGTTTCTTTTTTTGGAGACAACCTCTCCAGCTTTCGAAAAAACTCGTTCGCATGGGACTGAGGAGGCAGGGGTGCACAAGTCGAACCATTTCCTGAACCACCGAGGCTTCGAACGTCATCAATGACATCACTCGCCCTAAACAACACAAGCGTTGATACGCGCTCCACCAAAGACTTCCGGGATTTCTCGACACACGCTCCGAAGCAGTTTTCCCTTACAAATTGTTTCTTGGGGGAATTTTTCCAGTCTGCCAAACGGCAACCTACCCTCACTCTGAGTCAGAGTATTTACAATAATCCTTTGGGTTTCCTGGATTTTCTACAGTATATCAGGTACCAATGGGAACCAGGGGATGCCCGACATTAAAAGTCCACTGGATGATGACCAAGCAAAGTTTCCTTTGAATATCAGCCTGCATTCATGTTTGTTTTTTTAACCCCCAAATTATTGAAACAGAGCAGCTAATATTGGAAGCAAGAGCAACAAGTTGGCAGGCTGGCAGGCTGGCGAGCTGTCGCTTTTTTTTCTTTCCTTTCATGAGACAGTATTTAAATACCTGGATGACAATTCACTCTGACAGTCAGGAAGAATAAAATGGAACAAGAGTCAAGTATTTTTTTGGCAGTCATTAAGAACCAAATGAGATTTATTGTTTTACCGTTGTATCAAATAAAGTATCAAGAATCATGGAATTTCACCGGTATTTGTATCCGCTGCTAAAATTCTGGTATCCCTACAAGTAACTGTCACCAAGATACAGCAACTCAGGGAGCGCAGGTGATAGAGTTGCTACTTTTCCCAACCTTTTTCTTGAGGGACCCACATTTTTACCATTGTAAACTTTGGCGACCCCCCCATTGTCCATTGCTTCTATGAAGCCGAACTCAATGTAACTTTCATGGTACCCTCTCTTTTTCTTTTTGAGATATTCAGCATTTTCGTCTCCCTGATGCTTCACCATTTTTCCATTAGCTCTGTGTTTCTGTTGTCAGGCGAGGTTACCGCTAGGTGAGGTTACCGCTAGGTGAGGTTACCTGTGTAAACTGCAGGAGGGATGTTGTACATCCGTCCTTATTCTCGCGATATAGCCTTTATTTTTAAACTTTTCTATAGCGATTTTTCTATTTAAATAAATGAATAAACGTTTAATGTTTAATTTTGTCTCACTAATGCTGACTCATCTATATTTAACGCATTAGATTTATTACATCCCTTAAAATCAAGAGGGCTTCGCGACCCCCCATGGATCTTTGGCGCCCCCCTTGGGGGGTCGGGCCCCCCCTGTTGGGAATCACTGGTCTAGACGGCGAGTTGTAGGAACTTCTGTCAGTAAGGAAAGACGCCGAAATCTTAAGAAAAAATTAAAGGAATAGCAAGAGGTTCGGATGATTCGGTTGCTTTTGACCAAATGACAAACATGACCGTGATTTCCACAGTGTATGTTTATACATCAAGACATTCTTTCTGCAGGCTTGCAAGGTGTGCCCCCCCCATCCTAAACCAAAGTCAGTATTTCCAGTAACGCGTCTGACACAGACCATCTCCTGTTGTGTGCTTTGTGTGGGTGCACATTCTGTAGCGTTACTGCTGTGTGTCTACTGTTGCTTTGCAAACGCCACAACTAAAGACAATAATTTGAATCATGGAAACTCTAAACCTCTGTGATGTTTGACAAACTCATGGATCTATTACTCAAATCCTCCTCACACCCTGAATCATATCCACACTAATCTCCTCATCTGTACTTGCAGCGACACGCTCACACCAGCGAAGTCTCTGTGCTATTTTTGGAACAACCTTACACCAACAACATTCAATTATTTCCACCTTTGTTACTGTTAGAGGATAATCATTTCACATGACCACAAGATATTGCAATATGTAAACCTGGGTTGTGACCAATATCTTCGTTTTCCTGAAAAAGAATGTAAATGTAGTTCCACTGCAACATTAGATAAACATGCTGTGCATTATCAGATAATTTCTTGCACAATCTCATCAACGTTACATTCTTTAATCAATTCTGGGATACAGAGAAACATTCACAGCGATGTTTGACTATATCATGAAAAAGGAGCATATGTCTTGTGTTACTAAAACAGAGAACCTTAACTTCACAACTTACAATCGAAAGATGCAGGAGATATCAAGAAGCTCACATTTAAAGTGTTCTGTGTCGTATCTTCATTGCCCTGACATGTAGTTTTGTTTTTGATGAGGAGCATGTCAGCTCCTGCAGCCTCTGCAACACCCTGATGCAGAAATATACATCTGTCTTCATGCACATACAGGTACATCTAAAAAAATTTGAATATCATGAAAAAGTTCAATATTTTCTGTCAATCATTTCAGAAAGTGAAACTCATACATTATAGTGTATGTAAGTGTTTTTCTTTTAATTTTGATGATTCTGGCTCAGAGATAATGAAAACACAAAACTCAGTGTCTCAGAAAATTAGAATATTGTGAAAAAGTTCAATATGTGAGTCCTGGGTCAGTGGTGGTTTGGGGCCATGTCCTCTGCTGCTGTTGGTCCACTGTGTTTTCTGAAGTCCACAGTCAACATAGCAGCCATCTAGCAGGACATTTTAGAGTCTTCATGCTTCCACAAGCTCTTTGGAGATGCTGGTTTCATTTTCCAGCAGGACTTGGCACCTGCCCACACTGGCAAAGGTACCAAAAGCTGCTTCAATGACCATGGTGTTACTGGGCTGGACTGGCCAGCAAATTCCCCATAGGAGTCTATGGGCTGTTGTCAAGAGGAAGGTGAGAGACACCAGATGAGCTGAAGGCTGCTATAAAAGCAACATGGTGCTGTAGGCTGATCTCCTCCATGCCACCAAGTATTAATGCAGTAATTCATGCAAAAGGAGCCCAACCAAGTATTGATGTATAGAAATGAACATACTTTTCAGAAGCTTGACATTTGTGTTTAAAATATGCTTTTTTTTATCGATCGTATCTAATACTGGAATTTTCTGAGACACTGAGTTTTGTGTTTTCATTATCTGTAAGCCATAATCATCAAAATTACTAGAAAAACAGGATTGAAATATTTCACTCTATGCGTAATTAATCTATAATATACGAGTTTCACTTTCTGAAATAACTGACAAAAAATATTGAACTTTTTCACGATTTTCTAATTTTTTTAGATGTACCTGTACTGAAGTGATGCTGAGATCTTAGTTCCTTTACCAGTGTTAAAGTGCTTCAACAGCACATATGTGCACACACACACACACACACACACACAGATATAGATATATAACACACCTTATAACCAATTGTTCGTTTCGAACCAGTGAGTCTAACCATTCAATACTGCAGACTTTACATTCTGGGAGTCTCTCCAGCAACTGGACTCCTGTCAGCAGCAGCTGCATTTTACCTATTACATTTACAACGGAAACAAAAACATGGCCTTGGGACTTCACAGCAATATATAACGCAGGTGTGTGTGTGTGTGTGTGTGTGTGCGTGTGTTGTCTGGATGCATGTTTATAGCGATGCTTATCTATTTCTTCTCCTCTTCTGTTTTTCTTTGGCTTTAACGTCTGCCTGACTTTGAACTAGTTTAAGGAAAACTTGTAAAGTTCTGAACACTCTGAGGAATTTATTGAACTGCATTGACGTTATCGACACGCAATCGGTAAATGGCATTTGATGATTGATGATTTTTAATTCACATTTAGTATCTATTAATCCAAAATGCTTTTTAGAAAAAAACTGGAGATAAAGGTGAGGATGTTTCCTGTTTCCAAAGTTGTTTTTGGGGTCTACGTTGTCTCTTTCATCCACTCATGCAATAGCAGGTGAGTGGCCATCGTCTGCTGAGGGGACTCAATGTGACACACTCACTCAATTTGTTGGTTTGTATTCCAGAGCGAGGAAGATAGCTTGTGACCACCTCCACCCAGGTCACCACCTGCTCAGCCTGCTGCCCTCACTGCAAAACAAGAAAAGTTGGGTGAACTCAAAATTTCAAGGCAACAATCTTCGATAAGACTTTAAATTGGACAATTAAACTAAATATTGTAAGTTTTGTTTTTGAGTTTGCTCAACTCTGAATTCAGATTTTTGTTAACTCAACTGTAAGTTGTACTAACTTATAATTTTACATTGTAATAACTTTTAATCCTTACTTCTGCTAACTTTTGCAATGTGCTGAATTGGCACGATTGTAACACCGCTATGAAATGTCAGCTAATGTTGCGACCACAATTTTGAGTTAGCATTGATACGCTAATGGCTACTCTTGTAGCTGTAACAAGCTGCGCCGCTAGCATCAGTTAGCCGCTAGCTTTCGCTAATGACCGAATTTCACCGCTTTCCCACATTTCACAACAAAGAAATAAGAGTTAGCAGAACTATTGTCCCTTGTTTTGAACCCCAACTTAAAGATATAAGTAACAACAACTCACCAACTTGTTTTTGAGCAGACAACTGGCTTCCTTTGTTGTGCTAACTTACATAATTGCCCTAAATGTCAATAATTTATATTTCCAAGTTTTACCAACTTAAATCACTGTTTTAGGCCAAAAAATACAAGTTGGCTTTTTTGCAGTGCTCTGGGAGGAGCTACAGAAGCCTAAAATGCAGAACTAGCAGGATGAAAAACAGCTTCTTTCCCTGGGCTGTCAGAACTCTCCACGCCCACACAGGATAAATGAATTAAAATGTGCAATACAATGGATATGTGCAAGACATACTATCTACCTCATCTATAATTTTGTAGCATTTTCAGCAGTCATTTATTTGTTTTTATACTTATTTATTACATCACATGTCCTTGTTCTTGTTTCTGTCCTTGTTTAGCCCAGTATGTTTAAATGTTTTACTCATGTTGTTTTGTGTTATGATTATCTTAACCCTTTATGGTACGGTGATGCCCTCAGGCAACATATCTATTTTTGGCCTGTCAAATTTCTACAATGCATGTTTTTTAGTGATGCGATACTTTTAAAAAAAAAAGGGAAGAGTATAGGGAACCAATAGCGATGCTTTAATTTGTCACATGACCTCCAGGAGACCATATTGAAACACTTTTTTGCAGACTTTTTCAAAGGAAACAGCTTTGCCATTTTGTGCCACAAAGAATCACTCAAAACGTAATTTCCTGCCCTTTTCCATCTGGAAAAAATATATTCCTACTGATATGTGAGTAAACCTTCATTTTTGATAGTTTCATACACCTAGACTGTTCAAGACATTAATTTTAACAGGTCGTTGGTTCAATGGTGCAATGTTGGGTACAGGCAAAATTCAGACAAGAAACAAGTTAAAAAAGTTCCTTTTATAATGTTTTTAAATTTAAAATTGTATGTATTGTACCCAGTTGAAGCTACTGAATGTTTTACACAAATCTTTATTAAATACATTATGTTAACATTCATTTTAAAAACTTTCTTTTTCACTTCTGCACCGTTATGGTACAATGTTGCCTCCAGGCAATAAACCGTCTGAAATTTTTTTCAGATTATGCTTATTTAGCCTATTTTAAGACAAAAACACTCCAAACATTTTTTTGATTTTTTTTTCATTTTTTTCATACCATACCATACCATACCATACCATACACCATGTGTACCATAGAGGGTTAACTATGCACCTTATGCAGTGGCAATTTCAATTTCATAAACAAATAAACGCTATTTGATTTGATTTGATTGTTGTTTCTGCATCAGGAAAATGTAAACTGAAGAGAGGAGAAAGTTTCTGGTGTGGGTCAGCAGGAATTTATATCATGCAATCAATCAGTTTCCCCCGTCGTGGCTCAATAAAAACAGCCAGTGACAGACAAGTGGGGTCAACCACACACGTCTTTGCTATCCGTTTAGGCTGGGCCTCAAAGTTCAGCAAAGTTAAGTCTCAAAACTTTACAGGTGTGTACTTGACATAAAAATGAAGGTAGAGTTTGCGAATGGGTGTGGTCTAAGCAAAGGTACCTGAAGTAGGAGGGTAGAAAGTAGGCAAGGTGCAACTGGCATCACTTCTCCTTTGATTCCATTGCAGTCTTTACTTCTACTTCAACCTGGTCTCCCAGAAATCCGTGAAATAGCCACAGATTTGCTTAACTCAAAATCCGTGGAATAGCCACGGAATAACTAAAATTTCCCTGAAACTGACACGGATTTCGCTACAATGCAAGTTAATGACAGTCATATCCCAACCTGGTATTTTTTCCTATTGGTTTGTGTCCAAGTCACGTGACTTTCAGGGTCCCGGCGGTCAGAACAAAAAACATGGCGGACAGTTCTCTCATTTTTAGTGAAAAAATCTATAGTTTCTGCATAAAAATGGATTTTGATTACATTTCTAGCGAGACATATATGTTTTATTTTCTAAATATTCACTCAGTGAATGCAGATTTCCCATTTCTACCACTTTTTCAAATCTTTTTTTATTTTCATCCCCTCCCAATTTCTTATTCTTTCTTCCTCTTTTCTTTTTTCTTTCTTTCTTTCTTTCTTTCTTTCTTTCTTTCTTTCTTTCTTTCTTTCTTTCTTCCTATTTTGCCTTTTCTTCCACTATTCCTCACATTTTCTTACATTTTCTCCTTGTTATTTCCTTCTCTCATCCTTTGCATCTGTCTTCTTCCCCTTTTGTGCACTTGTCATCTTCTCTCCTTTCCTTCCCATATTTGTCTCATCCCGTTTTTTACTTCTGTCTGTCTTCCTCCCATTTTATCCACATTCTTCTATCTGCATGTCTTTTATTTCTTCTTTACTGTTTCCAACTCTTCCCTGTACGTCATTAGTTTAGTGACTGTTGGCTTTATGACAGGAATCTAAATGTTTATTGCACAGAACAATGCATAATAGTCTCTTCTCTTTAAGATGTAAAGATACAGTCTTTCTCACCCTCCTCCCTCTCTTTTATTCTCTCTTTTATTTTGGCCTCTCACTGTTTAACTCTGTGTGTGTGTGTGTGTGTGTGTGTGTGTGTGTGTGTGTGTGTGTGTGTGTCTGGTCGTCTCTCCGGGGCTGTGGGACAGCCACTGCCTCCGTCCTCCATCGTTTTGCGGGGCAGAGCAGCTGAATAAGCCCATTGTCAGCCTGTGGAGAGTGCAGGTGCACCTCTTCTTTTTCACCTCCGACCGTCGGCCCTCGACCCCACAAAGCCCTTTGTGAACTCTATTTACTGGCGACTCCAATGAAACTGCAGTCCATTACCAACATCTCCTCTCTCCCTTTCTCTCCTCATTTTCTACTCCTCTCAAGAAACCAATTAGCGACAATACAAGTAGGTTAGACTCTCTATTCAGAGTGGCCATTGTTGAACACAATACCAGGAAGCATTGTGAGCTAACAATTAGTGGCAATGGGGCAGTGTAGAGTGTCACTGACATTGTTGGGAGTTGCACAAGGCTGGGTTTGTTCCCAAAGAGGGAGTTAGACAGGGGTGGAGGACGAGAACGGAGGGGTTCCCAGGTGCTGAATTAGCCCAAACTCGGCCCATGTGTCCCGGTCACATAAGACGCTTATCAGTGGCAGGGCTCAGGATACAGGAATGTGTCCCCAAGAGGGTGTGTTGCTTTCTTTGGGTGTAGATGTTTATGTTAGAGGTAACCCTACCTGGATGGGATTGTGTGTGCGTGCATGCATTTTTGTATTCGTGTTTGAGCTGAAGTGTGTGAATGTGCATCAGGTTACCTCTGTTTTTCTCTTCTTGCCTTTTGTTTTGTTTTTTTGTGTGCAGAAATTCAGTTGATTGGGCTTTGTATGCAGGTATGTGAGCGCTCAGAGAAACAGTGGTTGGCTCGGGGTCTTCCCCCGACCCTCTGGCCTTGAGTTCGAGACCCCCGAGTCCTTAACCCATGCTAATGCTAACAGCAGCGCTAGTCGCCACGTGAGGGGTCTGCCACCCGCTGCTGCGAAGAGGTTTCACCCGGCTGGTGACCCCGTGCTAGAAGGTCACGACCAAGAGGGCAAGGGTTCAGCCATCATTGTTATCCTGCCAACCCTTCCAGCACCAACACCCCAAACACACCCCTAAACACACCCCCGAACACACCCCCGCCTGGAGCATGACATCATCACACACACACAGCCAGGGAGTCTGGAGGAGGAGGGCCGGGCCCGGCAGCGTGGAGACACAGCCGCTGACAGCTGACACTGGCTGGGCTTGGCCTGAATACTCGCCTCTGTTCAGTAATGAGAAAAGTAAGAGGACTGTGAGATTTCATCAGTCCTGTCTGACACAATTAACTGTTCCAGGTAAAAAAAAAACTAAAAAAAACGGATTCTCAGTAGAGGTCAGAGAGAGATGAGCTTTATTCCAGTAGCCTCGTAAAAGACTTTGTGAGACAAATTAGCCATTTCAGGAACACATCTGGTAATTATCATGGTAAACCTCAGTAAGCTCAACACTCCAGAGCAGCTGACAGCAGAATAAGGACACACTCACGCCTGTAGTTTGTTTTCTTTGATCTGAATCATGCTGGAGGCCCGTCTCACAAGGCAGGATTATTAAGTTTGCTGGAAAAATGCACTGAGCGAAAACTCAGAGGACCTATTTTTACTTCAGAAGACTCGATTTAGTGTCTAAGGGGGTTTTGTACATTATCCTGATAATTTAGTAATACTAAATCTAGTCATCCTAAATTTAGTAAACCTAAATTTGTCCTACAACCCCCAGTTTACACTGCAGTCATGCGGACGGACAATCGCTTTATTATTCTTGGGGGGTTATTTTTGGTGACCAGTCAACCTGTAGCCCTTGATGTTTCTCAGGATTTAAGGGGGAAATCTGAACAGTTTAACAGATCATGCTGCACTTAACTAAACTTAACTTGCATTTGATTTTCTTTCACTGTTGCATAAAAAGAAGCCTAATGAAAATGAGCATCAGCTGAGGCTTTAGGAGGACCCAGAAGTCTTTACTGTAGTGATGTTTGAAGTTTTGATTTGAGCCTGACCGATATATTGAGCTGGGATTAAAAAATACCTTTTTTATGTGATTCTGTACCAATATGAATGTGAAGAGGTCCTACAAATACTTGCATTAAATAATATTTAACATTATGACACATTAACCCTTTATCAGGCAAGAAATATATTCGGTAACTTCAGGTAATATTTTGAGAAAAAAGTTGCAAATTTACTAGATTAAAGTGGCAAATCTACAAGAAAAAAAGTCGCAGATTTAAGAGATTTAAAGTGGCAAATCTTTGCGAAAAAAGTCGCAGATTTACGAGAAAGAAGTGGAAAAAAGCTACTTTTTTCTCCCAGATTCACCACTTTAAATCTCACAAATCTATGCATTTTTTTCTCGTAGATTTGCCACTTTAATCTCGTAAACTTTTTTCTCAAAATATTATTTTCGTATGTTTTTTTTACACATTCTGGCAGTATGTAATATTCTCCAAGGATTGAAATTTGGAATTTGCAAGTATTTCAATGAGTGCCCTATTAAGGGTTAAAGTGGTGAATCTGGGAGAAATAAGTAGCTTTTTTTCCCACTTTTTTCTCGTAAATCTGCGACTTTTTTTCTTGTAGATTTGCCACTTTAATCTAGTAAATTTGCAACTTTTGTTCTCGAAATATTACCTGAAGTTACCAAATATAGTTCTTTGCCTGATAAAGGGTTAAACACACGACAAATTACATTGTCACTCACTCATAGAAATGATAACTGAGAGAATAAAGTATAAGCCAGGCAGACAGTGGGCGCCTTTCGTCCCTCCAATTCCTTCCTGTTATCCCTGGCACCCTAAATTTGAGGGGTGTGACAGCAGAGATGTGGGTCTGTGAGCACAGATACTGGAGCGCTCCACACTGGTGCCCATTGTGCAGTCGTCCCAAACACCCCTGTTCTATTTCTGTCTGCCCCTTTCATTTTTATCACCCCGCTTCTCAGAGTTTATTTGTTTTTTTAATTTAGTTTTCTTTCTTCAATTAAACAGTTCATTGATTTCATTTGTTCGCTTGACTCCAAGTCTCCCTCTGTCCCGGCCCCTTTTTTTTAGGCTCTGCTTTCTTTCCTTGACAGCAGACAGAAAGAAATCTGGGTCATGGCATCCAAAAACTCACGAGGTAGAAATGTTGAATGAGAATACTGATGGGGCAAAAAAAAAAAAAGAAAGGGGTGGGGGAGAAAGTTAGATGCAAAGGGGCCAAACAGCACACGCAGCATGTGTCTTTCTCCGCAGGAGACACACGTAGACTCTCCACTTTGTTCCCACATTCTGTAAAGTTTTTAAGTGCACAGACGAATCCAAATAAAAGACAGGAAATAAAAGAGAAAAGGAGAAAGAATGAGGCTGAAACTGAAGATGGAAAAAAACATAGTTGAAATGTGAACCAGAGGTACGTCGTATCTAATAAAACACTGTGGAGAGAGGCAGGAAGCAGCACAAAGAAACACACAAAAACACCATTCCACTGACTTTCTACACACAACAATAACACACTCAGCACACTAACATGCACATTGTGTAATACTGGAAGAGGGTTGCACTTTATTGCAACTCTGGTCTTATTGTAATACTTTTGTGTATCATTTTTCATCAGTTATGATACAATTGCAGACTTTATCCAGTTAAACCACATTATTTGAGGGAGAAAGTGAAAGTGAGTGCACCTGGAATGCACCAAAAAAAAAAAAAAAAACTGTGTGCACAATTACAGTAATTATGGCATGTCAAAGATGAATTAGAAAATGTCTCTATAAAGTGTGATGGATGTTTTCAACAGACAATTTGGGGCATAATTTGAACATAATACTCCTTAATAACCTGGGGGTTTGTTTAAAGCTGTGATCGTCTGACAGCTCATGGTTCTGGGCTCGTGTGATGTCGCTGTGTCCCCTCAGAAATGAAGTCTGTGAGTTTTTTTCAGTCCACAATGGAAGTTAGAATAATGAAGATAAACCCAAAGTTATAATGAATCTTAAAAGCTGCATTAGTGACTTTACATGCAGCAACTTGGAGTAAAACTAACATTCATTTTGAAATGAATACATGAGAAATATGTTGGAAATACCTGTCGCTTAAGCTGCAAAATGCTCCGTTGTGTTCAGCAGCTTGTCCTGCAATGTGTCCGTTCCAATGTGTGGTGCAGGGCAGGTTGTGTTCAGAGAGTAAATCAGTTGTGTTGAAAACAATTGCTGCTGGAAACGTTCCTGAGATTGAAGCCAATCCTCTGTCAACAGATAAACAGATAAAAGCCATTCTTAAAATGAATAAAACACCATGGTGATTGATTCTCCCCAGATTGCACAATAAAAATATATGATTCAGAAATGAACCTTCTTGGTTCTGTTTGTCAGTTTCTTTGTCGGCGGAATTTGGGGAAAAGTACTGACCCAATTTCCCCAAAACTTGTAGGAGAGGTGTACCATGGGCCAAGAAGGACTTTGGAATTGATCAAAATCATACGTATCTGATTATATATCTATTATATCTATTATATTATATCTAAATATCTAATCTCTTTCATCAACATTGTAAGATGGGCATTTGTGCTGCATTCATGTGGTTTTGTTGTTGTTAAAAAAAAGTTCCTGATTATATTTCATGGCTCACCTGATCTGTTTCATTTGCTCTTCATTGTCATGCAAATACTGGAAACGGCTATCTAACGCTCTAAAGAATAAAATGCATCACATCACTTTTACATCGTCCATACTGTTTCCATTTTACTTATGAATGCAACAAAGTTGGGAGAATAGCTTCCCAACTCAGGAAATGGGAACATCTGACGAATACATGAATGCTCATATTCGTCTGGGCCATTAGAGTTCTCTGTGTGTTCGTCACTTCGGGTAATACCTTTCACATCACTATTACTCATCTGATCCACTGTTAATATGAAAATATTGATGAGAGCAGCGTAAAGGAGGCCAACCTTACGTTAAGATGTGTCCCCAGACACGTCTGGTTGCACAGCTGAACCCCACTGATTCAGCAAAAGTGAGTCATCGCATTTAATTAGTGATGCAATGGTATGAGAGCCAACATACAGACACACAGACATACACACACAAACTCACACACACACACACACACACACACACACACACACACACACACACACATAATCCCTCACTCATTAGGTGTATTGTGGGGATGCTGATGTAATGCAAGTTAATCTGTTGGCCTCTGGTTGGCTCGGCGGCCCAGCGGGAGCTCTTTGTGTGGGACATTACCCCGGCCCCGCCCCCTGGAGACAGGTTCATTAAGACTGACGCTGATACCCAAGTACCCAGGCCTTTTGTGTGTGTGTGTGTGTGTGTGTGTGTGTGTGTGTGTGTGTGTGTGTGTGTGTGAAACAGTGTGTGTGAAACATTGTGTTTCAGTCAGTTATACCAGAGACAATGCAATGAAGAGGCCGGCCATAAAGGCACTGCTTTCTCAGCATGTGCTTGAGAGCACGTAGGCTAGAAATCTTGATTGGCGTGTGTGTGTGTGTGTGTGTGTGTGTGTGTGAGTGTGCATGTGCATGTGTGTGCCTGTGTGTGTGTGTGTGTGTGTCTGTGTGTGTGTGTGTGTGTGTGTGTGTGTGTGTGTAGTTCGTAATGTGTGTGAAAGTGTGCCACACCTACAACCTTTGAGCGTGTGAGTGTCTGATGCTCTCGTGTATTGAAACCATATTTCTATGGTGCCTTCATGTTTCACTGTTGTTGTAAGTGTCAAACACATAAATCTAAAACAAGCTGTTTCCCTGTGATGCTGAGAAACACTGATTTCCTGCACGTACAAGTTCACATCCAGATGTACTTATCTGTAAGAGGTTAGTGACTAAGAGGGGGGTGAGTGATTTGTGAGTTAAGAAATGTTAAATCTTTTTGGCTAAATACCCGAAGAAATGTTCACACAAGAATCCTGCAGATCCTGAATGCAACCAGAAAGAGGTACTCAGATATGAATTGCACAGGAAATATAAAAAATCAGTAATTTCTAGATATACAGAAATATGTATGTCTTTAATAAAAAAAAAAGCTTAAAAATGGCATTGGTTTAAATGAAAGTTAGCAATAAAAAGAAGTAAATTATTTAACTCCTTAACAAACAATCTGCCTTTCTCCTGTTTTACACATACAACTTCTGTCTTTTGTAAAATATTTTTGTTGTATTGTTTCTAAATGCATAGAGTATACATTTTTAACCTACTTTGCCAGCTTATTACCACAAGTTTTACACTTCTTTATCCATCTTATTTTGTAGATGAAAAAGACCCAATGTTCTGATATTAAAACATTTGGAATTGGGTCAAAATTGACACAAGGACAACAGGAAGGTTAAGTACTTTAGCTTTACGTTTGGAGAATTTATTTTATTTCACTACGTGTGACAGTATCATAGCATTGCAGGAAGAAATGCAGTCAGTTAACATTGTTGGAAATATTTGGGAGAATTGTGGACGAGTTCACAAAAAATATGACAAAGATCTAGTCATTATTGGTTATTCTAATGCAAAATGTGCTGTACTTGAGTATATGTCCGTTCCACTTGCGATAAAGAGCAGCGATTGCATTAAGTTCTGCAGCTCTGTATCTTCATATCACTAAAAGCTAATTACATACTAACCATATTTGGTGCAGAAACAACGCTGCACATGACAAATGAAAAGAAAATCACCAAGTTTGTCGGCCTGGTCTCAGTCAGCCCTGCAGGCTGTGTCCTTTCAGCCCACCAAATTAAAAATAGGAGAGGGATTATTTGTGGGCCGGTGTGGTTTTAGTGTGTGAGATGGAGTGTGTGTTTGCTCCCCTGTGCAGCCAGAGCAGCAGCGCACTTAGCATGGGCTTTAAATAGCTAACTCAAATAAAGTGAGAGGAGGCCGGGGATCAGAGGCTGAGAGGGACTCTGTGAGGGAGGCATTCCCGAACGGAAGCCGGCCTTTGGATTTCCAAACAGCATTCGGAGGGAGCAATGCCAGGAATGTGATGTCGTCCTGCAGCAGCAGCAGCAGCAGCAGCGACGGCGGCGGCTGTGAAAACCACCAGGCCACCAGGTGCTGGTGGGCCGCCTGACAGGAAGTGCGGCAGGAAGTGCAAGCAGAGGTCCAGCTAGGGGACAAAATGGCGGCAGGTGACTCAGCAGAGAGAGGAGCGGAGCCAGACTGGAGGTTTCTACTGTGAGCACACTCTCTCTCAGGCCTTTCTGAGCTTCTATCAACCCCGAAAATCAGTGAATCCCTGAAAAGGGAAGACGACTCCCCCTCCGAAAGAGCCTCTTTCTCATCGACTAACCGCTCTTCCACACTTTGCCTCCTTTTTTTTACACACTGTGTTAAATTTCTATTCTTTCTCATCCTTTTTACCTTTTGACGGCCTTCTTTGTGTGCAGGCTGTGGGAAAGTTTCCCGTAATGGTGAGGTCATCCACCACCGACAACCCCCCCACCCCCCATGCAGACACACACACACACACACACACACACACACACACACACAGCATCACTACACCCCCTCCACCCTCCGTGCTATCCCTCTTTCTCCAGGCCAGGCAGGACTGCAGGACTGGGTCCCCGCGTCTCTGTCCCACTTCCAGTTCCTCGGCTCTCCCCACAGAGACCAGGAACCTGAATAGAGCCTCATTCAAAAACCGGTATCTGATGATCTGGCCTGTAAAAGTCTCCACCAACACACAGAGGCTGGAGACAGGCAGATCAGCAGATCTCTGAGGCACCTGGAGGCTTATTGGGCTTTTAAACCACTTTTTTTTTTCTATCATGTGCACACCCTGGATGCTCTCCTTCTCAAACACACAAGCGTGGACACACTTTGACTCTGTCAAGTTTATTCAAGAGGGTGGTTCTCCCTGCATGTGTGGACCTGCTCAGCTCGTTCTGCAAATGTTTCTCTGTAGAAAGTAGTGTGATTACAAATATGGGAAGGAAGGAAAGAGAGAAAAAAACATAGAAAACAGAATATTTTTTAATTATCTTCAAGTTCCGTGCATAATTAGAACTCAAATCATCCATACTTGGATGCAGTTTGCAGCGTGGAATCTGGTGGCTGATTACTGCCATCTATTGGGCAAACTATAAAATACACATTTTAATTTTTAAGAGTCTACTCATTGGGCCTCATGCAAGACGGACAGATTCATTCATAAATGTCTTGTATAAAAGACATTAATTAACCTGCCACATTCACCAGCCTTTTTTTTCTTTGGCACATTTTATGAGTGGTCCAGACCTGCTGTAGGAGTCATGCGCAGATTCTTACTAATAGGTCATTATTTTAAAACAATTTTGAGTTTGAAAATTCATTACAAATTTTAAAGTGAGAGAAAGTTAAGATAAGAATATGAGAATGTTGCACAAAGCCCATTCCTTCACCTCCAGTTCATCCAGACATGCAGATGGTTTTGGTTTAACAGTGGTTAACATTCAATTTTTTCCCGTTGTAATGGCATGGAAGAAGATTTCTGGCAGAAATCTCAGGAACCAATATTACAAAACCCTTGCTAAACCTTCAGTTTCAATATGTTGCAGTCTTTGGATTCTACATGAATATCACTCATTTATATTTTGCCTTGAACCACACATCCAGGCCTTCGTGGAACCCCTTGGGTTTTATTTCAGCACTCATGCTAACAGGTTAGAGCAGCCACAGGCTCAGCTGCAGTTACAGGTACATCTCAAAAAAGAATATCATGAAAAAGTTCAATATTTTTGTCAGAAAGTGAAACTCATACATTATATAGATTCATTACACGTAGAGTGAAATATTTCAAGCCTGTTTTTCTTGTAATTTTGATGATTCTGGCTCAGAGATAATGAAAACACAAAATTTAGTGTCTCAGAAAATTATAATATTGTGAAGAAGTTCAATATGTGAGTCCTGGGTCAGTGGTGGTTTGGGGCCATGTCCTCTGCTGCTGTTGGTCCACTGTGTTTTCTGAAGTCCACAGTCAACATAGCAGCCATCTAGCAGGACATTTTAGAGTCTTCATGCTTCCACAAGCTCTTTGGAGATGCTGATTTCATTTTCCAGCAGGACTTGGCACCTGCCCACACTGGCAAAGGTACCAAAAGCTGCTTCAGTGACCATGGTGTTACTGGGCTGGACTGGCCAGCAAACTGGGCTGACCTGAACCCCATAGGAGTCTATGGGCTGTTGTCAAGAGGAAGGTGAGAGACACCAGATGAGCTGAAGGCTGCTATAAAAGCAACATGGTGCTGTAGGCTGATCTCCTCCATGCCACCAAGTATTAATGCAGTAATTCATGCAAAAGGAGCCCAACCAAGTATTGATGTATAGAAATGAACATACTTTTCAGAAGCATGACATTTGTGTTTAAAATATTCTTTTTTTAATTGATCTTATCTAATATTGTAATTTTCTGAGACACTGAGTTTCATTATCTCTAAGCCATAATCATCAAAATTACAAGAAATACAGGCTTGAAATATTTCACTCTATGTGTAATGAATCTTTATAATGTACGAGTTTCACTTTCCGAAATAACTGACAAAAAATAAATCAAATTTTTTTAGATGTGCCTGTATATTGATTTTAGTTATGTTGACATCATGCCAGCACATTACACCTCTTACTACAGTTTCAATGTCTATATTTATAGAAGTTCACAGGCATGACATGTTTTCTTTTTACCGTAACACATTTCTGTTCCAAAGTAAAAGCAGCCTTTTTGTGGAGAAAATCCCTTCATATGTTAATACACAGGCATATTTGGAGGGCCTGGTTGTGCAGTTAAGTAGCTTTTAATTGTGGAAATCTGACAGTAGAAATTAAATTGTATTCTATTATTTATAGCCATTATCAAAGGTAAACTCAGCTGTGTGGCCTGGACGTTACACATTGAGTTTTAGTCCAAAATTATTTCTAACATGCTTTTTGTATAACTGACTTTAACAGTAATATCATGTGACGAGTATGCAGAGCATTTGATCCTAAATCAAGATTAAAACAAACCTAATCACAAAAATTATACAATCTGCACGGCTAGATACGTCTGGAACAAAGTTAGGGAATTGTATTTTCCTTTATAGGACTTTGGCACACCAACACTTAAATAAAATGACAAAATAAGGGACGCCTCAGGTACACAAACAAGATAACTGAGGTGAAAAGAGGAAGCTGTGAATGGAAAAAATGCTGAGGTGGACTAAAACATTTCTCACAGTGACTGTATTTGATCTCTTATCAGAGAAAAGGACTTTTTTATGGCACAATAACTGTACATAGGAGTTACTGTAAAAGGAACTTATTGACATCCATATTAGTAATACAAGTATACATGGGCAGCTTATGTAGTATGTAGAATACTACAAACATATGTGACATAATTGCATAAATTCTGAGGATCACAGCCTTTAACATACATAATATGTTAATATACAAAAATATATGACTAGTATATTTAGGAGAAAAAATACTTTTACACATCTGTAAAAAGGGATAAATACTATAAACACAATAATCCATCTTAAGTACAAAGAGACCACATCATTGTTTGTTTTGTTTTAGAAATGTGGTTGTGGTTTGCACAAAAGTGATGATGAAACCTGATTTACACACTTTTACTGGAAAGATAAGCATCCAGAATATAGTCAGACTAAAAAAAATCTGTGTTTATGTGCAGAATATCAGATATTTTTCAGGTTTAATCAGGCGTAAATGTGTTAATTTGTCAGCTGTGGCCGTCAGCAACATGAAAAGTCAGTGTGATATGGTCCATTTAGAGTATGTTTGGAGATACAGGTCATATTAAGTAGTCAAAATGTGATTTTCATACTAGATCCTCAGCAGAAAAGTGTCTATAATTTTCTACAATTATTTCTTAAGAAATCCAAGATGCATCTTAAAGTAGTTGGAGCCTCCCGCTGATGAGTTAAACTTTATACACGCCAGTCTCGGCTCCCTCTGGTGGCGGCATTCTGCAGTGCAGTCAGTACAAAATACAGTTTATTCTGCAGGATGGACCGGGCACTGGAGTGTGTTTGTTCAGAGTTTTTTGGCCTTTGGGAGGAGAAGTTTGTTTACTTGTTTTTACATCCACACTCATTTATATCATGTTGGAGTTGAAAGTTGATCCCCAGTCCATCGTCTTCGCTCTGAGTCTCTTTCTCTTCACTTCTTATGTGACCCAATCATAACTTTTGAGACAAAGTTGACGATGGCGCTCGCCGGCTGCTCGGGGTCGTGTTCAGCAAACAGGTGGCACATGTTTTCAGTGTCACTCTGAGATTTTCTGGCTACAAATCCGAAGATCCTGAAAGAAAGCGACATAAATAGACAAGGGTGTTTATACAAAAGCTTTTACGGTATTTGAGTTTGAGTTTATTTATTTAAAACAGGGACAATACATATTAATGAGCATATACAGTACAGGCCAAAAGTTTGGACACACCTTCTCATTCAATGTTTTTCCTTTATTTTCATGACTATTTACATTGTAGATTCATCAAAACTATTAATGAACACATGTGGAATTATGTACTTAACAAAAAAGTGTGAAATAACTGAAAACATGTCTTATATTCTAGTAAGCAAAGGGCGGTTACTTTGAGGAATCTAAAATACAAGACATGTTTTCAGTTATTTCACACTTTTTTGTTAAGTACATAATTCCATATGTGTTCATTCATAGTTTTGATGCCTTCAGTGAGAATCTACAATGTAAATAGTCATGAAAATAAAGAAAACGCATTGAATGAGAAGGTGTGTGTCCAAACTTTCAGCCTGTACTGTATACATGTAAATATGCAAGATTATAGACAACGGCTAATTTCCATCTTTAGTCCCTTTGGCAGGTTGATGTCAATACCATAACCATAACAATAAAATCAATAAAACAACGATAACAACAAGTTGGCAGTTGGCCTTCATGGCCAGAATGAGCAGGAGGAGAGAAAACGTGTCCTTGAGAACACAATAGAACAGAAAATAAAAAGAAAAGCAAGAACGATGAAAAGTATAGTGGATCATGGAACATACAGGCCAAGGGTTTGACTTATTATTATTATTATTATTATTATTATTATTATTATTATTATTATTGACTTATTATTATTACAATCATGAGCAGAAAGAAGTTCATAGTCTTCTTAAAGTAACACTCCTTTGAGAATCATTCTTGTTTTCTTTGAAGATTGTAGTTTATGTTGACAAAAACTAGTTTTGGGGCAGGAAATCAAACTCTCAAACCACTCCCGCAGCAAAACTAACTTATCTGTTCATCCACATTCTCAATATATTGCAAAAAAAAAAAAACACATTTTAGCTGAAGAGCAGCTACATGTTGAGCAGTGCTTTCTCAGCGTGTGCTTGAGAGCACGTAGGCCAGAAATCCGTTTATGTGTCAGACACATAAATCTAAAACAGCAGTTTTTCTGTGATGTTGAGTAACGCGGATTTCCTGCATATACATGAATGGGGAGTGATATGTTAGTTAAGAAACTATTAAATTACCACACAGGAATGTCTTTTTGGATAAAAAAAAAAAGACACATTCAATCATTTATAGATTTACAGTAATAAAACCAGAGGTATCCGGTATATCTACATCTGTAATGAAAGTACAGCTTAAAAATGTCATTGTTTGAATGAAAGTTATTAACATATAGGAATGTTCTAACTCCTTAAAAAAAAAATTTTTTTTCTTCCTCGCACATGCAACTTCTGTAAACATGTATAAAATATAAATTATTTAACTTTATTTGCCAAGTTATTTCCAACTTATTACAACAAATTTGACAGAGAGAGAAATTCTAGTTGGGATTTATCCAAGTTATTCTATAGATAAAAAACAACCCACATTTCTGATATTAAAACATTAGAAGTTGGGTTAAATTTGACGCTGGAACACCTGGAAGGTTAATATATATATGTATCATATAATTGCAAGAGCATTGCAGTCAGGTTCTCCTGATTAGAACTCCTTCAGGAGGTTTTTATCGTTTGATCACAAACGCCATGTTCCCCGTTTGAAACCAGTCGTTCCACATCTCTTTCTAACCTCTCATTTACAGTCCTTTTCTGAACTGTTGACTCTTTAATAAGAGCAGAAAAAAATCCAAAATCCAAAATAATGACCTATAATGCAATGACACCATGGCAGCAAAGGAATTTACTGAACGTCTGTACATCCAATTTTCAGTCTTACAACTGTAACTTGTCCAATTTCCATGAAACCAAGATATACTTCTAATATAATTCTAATTATTAGGGTGGCACTTGTTTTTTCTATGTTATTTCATGTTATTTCTTTCTTCCTGCTACCCCTGCAAGAACTCAAAGGTGGTGAATTATCAATTTTTATCAATGTGAATGAAGATGCCGTTCTTGTAAACAACTTATTTAGTAGTAAGTAAGAAATAATTCAAATGTAATGTGTCATTACAGAGTGCAGAGAGCAAAGAAATGCAGTAAAGAAAAGGGACTTACTTTGCAGTAGAAGCGCTGCCTCTTGTCCATCTGTTTGGGACAGAAATTCAGTTTTAAAACTGTTAATGGCCATCAAACGAATACATTTATATACCCCATACATACATTAATATTAGTACATTAAATTGACTGCACTGCACTGTAACATCACAGTTAGTAGAAAACTTTGGATATAATTTAATTTAAACTGTTTCTGGGGATTCTGTTGAAATATGATCATTGCAGGATGAATCAAATTCTGCAGTCATTTTATATGATGAGATACAACATGTAAAAATGTATTTTGCAGTCTAATCCAATCTGTTATGAATCAAAGCTCAGAAGGAAAAATACATTTAATTCAAGCAAAAATGTAGCATGAAAGGAAAAAATCATGACACACTGATAGAAACGAATGATGCATGCTTATGTTTCATTAGTTAATTATTATTATTTTATTAATCAGATTATTTTTGTATTTTTTTTATTTTTACCGTGTATAAATTACCACTTTCTTCTAACAGGTTGCTATTATTTTTTTAGTAAGAGTGGCCCACAGCTTATTAAAGTTATTGTCTATCATTGTGTGTATTTTGATGATGATGTTTAGTTAAAGGCTCATTAAAATAACAAATTAATAGAATTTTGCAGCCTCGGTACAGACCAAGGTTATTATAGTTAACTAAAACTAACGAAATAACGAAAACTATAATTTAAAAAACATTTTCGTTAACTGAAATAAAAATAAAAACGAGAGGTTTTAAAAAAAAACTGAGAACTGAAACTGTATTTTGTGGTTACAAAACTAAGTAAAACTAACTAAAATTATAGTGAAAATGTCCTTAGTTTTCGTCTTTGTCAACTTTTTTCATATGTAAACCTTTTTGGTTGATATGAAACCTATTTCATCTATTTGGTTTTATGACTTAATAAACTTATTGGGGCTGAGATGGATCAGACAAAGGAAATAAAGGCAACATTTATTGTGACCTTATTGAATCTCACAACCAACAAATACCCCATTACAAAAAAACTAAAACTAACAATAAAACTAATAAAAACTAAACTAAAACTAAGCATTTTCCAAAAAAAATAAAAACTAATTAAAACTAGCAATCACACTCTAAAAACTCATTAAAACTAACTGAATTTGAAAACAAAAATTGACAACGAAATTAAAACTAAAAGTAATGAAAAAAACAAAAAAACTCTTACAACCTTGGTACAGACATGTGCTTTCTAGTAGAAAATACACATGATGTGATACTCACTTCCTGCCCTGTGGGTCCAGAGAACAGAAGATGACCGTGTTGACAGCGTAGTGTCTCCTGAAGAACAACCTGCAGGAACAAACAGCCAACAGTGTGAACATGTGGATTCACATCTGTATCTGTGCGTGGGTGTGTGTGTTTGTGTGTGTGTGTGTGTGTGTGTGTCTGTGTGTCTGTGTGTGTCTGTGTTAGGGTTGACAAAAGATACTAAATACTAAAACGTTGTATCCGGATACAATACTAATTTTGAAAAAAGTATCGGTCCCACAACTTATTAAGCAGCTAAACCATACAACCTCAAAATATTGTTCTAATTTTTATTGTTTATTGTATTTATTTATTTATTGCACTACCTCAGACCTGAAGCTTGTTATGATAGTTGCAGTTTCTTTTTGCACAACTGTTTTTTATTCTAAATATTTAACCTGTGGTTCTGTTAATTTTAACATGTTGCATTTTTCTTGTTAACCCTTTGATGCACAACATGGGTCAAAAATGACCCACATTCATTTACCATGTTATTTACTGCTTGCTGTGTGTTTCTTTGCTCTATCTTTTTAATCAACTCTTCACTTTTTCCACATTTTGTTATGTAACAGCCTTATTCCAAAATTCATTAAATAATTTTTCCCTTAAAATTATACACACAATACCCCATAATGACATTTTTGACCCATGTTGTGCATTAGAAATGTAGTGATACAAAACGGGTTTTTGTTAAAAAATTCAGAAATGAAAACAAAAATTTGGGATCTATGATGATCAAAAACAAGTTAATATAGGAAAACCCGGAATACTGAATTATGAAATTAATTTATTTGCAAATATAGAAAATAAAAACTCAGTCGGGTCACTTTAGAGCCATGTTGTGAATCAAAGGGTTAATAAAAATAGGGTCTTTGTTTTTACCCTTGTAGTATCGAAAATGGTATCCAGTATCGAATATCGGGATCGGGATCGAGTTGAAAATTTTAGTATTGTGACAACGCTAGTTTGGACTGCAGGTGTTTGAACACTCACTTCCTCTGGTTGTCAGTGAGCGTGATTCCCTGGGCCGACACCTTGAAGTGGACGACGGTGGACGCCGGAGGCGGGTCCATGGCGAGCGTCACCGTGGTCGCCTTCTGAACCGCCTGATGTCCCGTCAGAGACTCCAGCTCCACGGAGCCCAGGTACCACACGTTACACGCTGCACAGTGACACACACAATACAGGAACAGTTAACTATAAAATGAAACGGTAACACTTTACAATAACCATAATTTATAAATGGTAAACAGACAGTTTATTAATGTTTAATCCTCATTTATAAACCGTATATAGGCCATTTAGAATGGTAAATACATAATTTATTAATGTTTAACTAACTAAATTATTTCTAAATGGCAAATGGATGGTATATTAATGTAAGTTTATAGTTACTTTACCATTAACAAACCAATAAATTATAATTAAGAGTTAATTAATAGTTTTAGTTGCACTCATTTTAACATTTTAACACCATATTAAGTACGTTAACCCTTTATCAGGCGAAGAACTATATTTGGTAACTTCAGGTAATATTTCGAGAATAAAGTTGCAAATTTACTAGATTTAAGTGGCAAATCTACAAGAAAAAAAGTTGCAGATTTCTCGTAAACTTTTTTCTCGAAATATTATTTTCGCATGTTTGTTTTTTTTAATTCTGGCAGCATGGAATATCCTCCAATATTCTCTAGGGTTGAAATTTGGAATTTGCAAGTATTTCAATGAGTGTCCTATTAAGGGTTAAAGTGGTGAATCTGGGAGAAAAAAGTTGCTTTTTTCCCACTTTTTTCTCGTAAATCTGCAACTTTTTTCGCGCAGATTTGCCACTTTAAATCTCTTAAATCTGCAACTTTTTCTAGTAAATTTGCAACTTTTTTCTCTAAATTTTACCTGAAGTTACCAAATATAGTTCTTTGCCTGATAAAGGGTTAATGAAGTTGAAATGATTCATATACCTTTACGAAATAGGTTGAAAACATTTAAAGTTTAAATATGTATAGCACTTTGTAAATGGGTAAATAAATGGTTTATAAACCATCTATAAACATCACTTAGTTGGTTATTGTAAAGTGTTACCAGCGAAAATTTAAGCTATCATCAAACTAGCTTAAACTGAGAAAGAGTGTGTGTAGATAATACATCAAAGTGCTATATACACACACACACAGACAAGTCAAACAAACACAGATTTGTCTACATATGTGGTGTCTGTCACGTACCTGCTCCTTGTTTGAGGAGCTCAGCCGCCGAGTTTGTCGCCGTCTGTGCAGACGAGTCGTTCAGATCCTCCACCGGATCTGAAAACAGCAACACGCTTTACTGACCAAGAAACACACACAAACTGCATCTGTGCATGCAAACGATGCATTTACATGTACACACACATACACATTCATGCATGCAAGGCTGGGCATCGTTGGGAATTTGATATTTTTTTTAGTGAGAAAAAAACAGATTTGTAAATATGCATTTGTGCATTTAATTTCCAGTTTATTCTAGTGAGGCTAGATTATGGAACAATGTTATATGTTTATGTTTGATAGATTGATCAGTTGGGTGTGTATGCTGCAAAGTGCCATCCATAGAAAACATTTGTTCCTGTAGTTTACATATTGACCTTTTTTGTAATTTAATTTTAAAAATGTAACACAATAATGCAAATTATTGTGCATTTTAAGTGACCTAGCTTTTCCTTTAATCTAAGAACATTTTCACTCAAGTACTTTTACCTTTGAACAGGCTTCTACTCTTTCTATCCCTGATCCCAGAATACAAGCAGTTGTTCAAGACTTTTTAGTCTGAAGCTTTTGGTAGTACTTAAACAATCTTGTCAGAGTTTTGGCAGCAGTGCAAAACTTTGTTTTTGTTATATTTAGCCTAAGCAAGCCCCCCCTCTTTTATAACTTCTAGGGGTCCCCCACCCCCCCAGTTTGGGAATCAGTGGTCTACACAGTAGACTTTTAACAACTTCTTGTTGCGATTAGGTGGAATTTAAATAGGTTATTATTGAAGCTCTACCTCCAACATAGTTTCATGCCTTAAGTTAAATGCACACCTGCTTACACACATACACGCATGCGCACACACACACACACACACACACACACACACACACAAACACACACACATTCTTGTACTTCTATCTTTGTGAGGGCCCTCATTGTAATAGTGAAAAGGTTATAATAGTTTTGGATTTTTCATTAGTTTTAGTTTTAATTTTGTTGTGATTTTTTGTTTTCAAATTCAGTTAGTTTTAATTGCTTTTTAGAGTGAGTTTGCTAGTTTTAGTTTAGTATTTATTTTTTTGAAATGCTTTAGCTTTAATTTAGTTTTTATTAGTTTTAGTTTTTTGTAATGGGGTATTTGTTGGGTGGGAGATTAAAAGAGGTCACAGTAAATTTCGCCTTTATTTCCTTTGCCTTAATCCATCTTCATTATGCATGAAAAAAGTTGACAAAGATTAAAATGGAGGACATTTTCACTATAATTTTAGTGAGTTTTGTAACCACACAATACAGTTTCAGTTAATTATCATTATCATGTAACCTTTAACCCTTAAAACAAAGTCTGAAATCTCAAAAAAGCATTTAATGAAGTGAGGACCGGCCGAAATGTCCTCACTTTGCAAAAATGTCTTCACTCTGTTGGTTAAAAAATATGTTCTGGTCCTCACTATGTAGGAAGTACAAGAACTCACACACACACGAACACACACACACACACACACACAGCTTACCTCTATCAGGCAGGATGAGCTTACAGGGCAGAGCCAGAGGGGTGATGGAGTGCTGACAAACCAGAGCTGTGAGACTTCCTGTCAGGAAAAATAAAAATAAAAACATTCTTTATGAACATTATGCAGACAGATCAATATAATGGAGCCAGCTGTGCCTCACCACTGTGACCAGTAGAGGGCAGCACAGAAAAACACATTATAATCCTGAACTTTACTGTACTTTATTAACCTCAGTGGGCTAACCCTGGTGCAATATTAACAGATTGATTTGAGGAAGCAAAGTGGCCAGATTTTTATTGCTGAAAACAGCCATTTAAAACGTCAGTTTGAAGTTTTTTATTGTACCAATCAAGGACTGGTTGGATCGAGGGAGAGCTGTTGTACTTTACTATTATCACTTTTATTGCTGTTTGCTGTGATCTTCTTTCTAGCTTTTCTTCCACGAGAGTTCAGAGATTTGCCTGACAGCAGTTACACACTTGAGATAAGTTCTTAAAAAATAATGCAATGCAGCTTACCAAACTGCTCAGTTAGTATATGTTACTCCTGACAAAGAGTTTTACCACAGCAACAATTTTACTTGTTAGTTTCACTTTGGCCAGGCCACAAGCCAGACAAGCCAGTGTAATAATCATGTATACAAAACTCTTTGATAAAGAGTATGATAGTGTCTTCTTTAGTATAATGCTCTACAAAGGTCATATGTTCACATATACAAAGATCCTGCTATAATACTAAAAACAAGCAGGATTGTTTTTTGGCTATATTGTATTTACAAGATTATTGCATCAATGTGATTGAGTATTTTCATTTGTCAGATATTTAGTTCACAAGATTAGAGAAAAAAGAACATGGTCTCACAGGAGTAAGTTAATGACAGTCATATCCCGTGGCTATTCCACGGATATTTTTTCCTATTGGTTTGTTCCAAGTCACGTGACTTTCAAGGTCCCGGCGGTCAGAACAAAAAACATGGCGGACAGTTCTGTCATTTTTTGTGAAAAAATCAATAATTTGACTTAGTTTCTGCATAAAAATGGATTTTGATTACATTTCTAGTGAGAAATATATGTTTTATTTCTAAATATTCACTCAGTGAATGTACATAATCACTTTGCTTCTCAAACAAATTCCTAGAAAATCCACAACCTCACAATCCATGTTCATATCACAGTATAAAATGAAAGACAGTCAGATAAAAGATGATGACTTTTAGAATTAGATATATGATAAACTGTCACCAAATGTCATAAATTATCTCCTCACCAAAGTACGGCTCGTTGGGGCAGCCCTTGAGACGAACTCCTTTCTGCGTGCACTCTATCAGGAAGTGTCTCACCAGCTCATTGGACATGTCTCCTACTGCAGAAACACAAAAATATCAGTTGCATCTTTGCAGTATTTTTGTGTTTTGTTTTTTCTCATGTGTTGTTGGCAACTGACAGTTTGAACTTTTGGGAGATTCAAATATGACAAATATTCTTCTATCCCCTTGAATCATCTTTGTGTCAGCAGTAAATCACATAGTGTGACAAAATAAACATCACTGAGCAGATGAATGAACTTCCCGTTGTTGTTTTTTTTAGTTATATTGCTGAAGGAAGCTCAATTAATTTTTATGCATTCTAGTCTAGTTTATCAAATTGTCGACTGAACTTTTCAAACTTTGACAATTCATACAAGTCTGTTTATTTATAAAAATATCATGTAATATTATCTTTATAATATTTTTGATGGATAGTTCTGTGGAGAGAAAAGTTTATTCAAGAAAGGAGCTTTTTTCATTTGAACGGAGCAAGTCTAGAGGACACCATCACCCTATTCCAGCTGAGCTGAAGAGGTGTTTTAGTGGTTGCCGTGCTTTTGTGTGTCAGGTTGGGGAACTGTGTTTCTGGGACATTAATGAGCAGCACAGGGGCTCCACAAGGCACTGTTCTGGCTCCATTCCTGTTCACATTGTACACAGCAGACTTCAAATACAACTCTGAGTCCTGCCACATCCAGAAGTACTCGGACGACACTGCTATTGTGGCGTGTATCAGGAATGGACAGGAATCTGAATATAGGGATCTGATAAAAGCCTTCAGTGACTGGAGTCACAAGAACTACCTCCTACTGAACACCTCAAAGACTAAGGAAATGATCATAGATTTCCGCAGGTTCAAGCCCCCCTTCAGCCAGTGAATACCTGTGGGGTGGACATGGAGGTGGTGCCAAGTTATATAAGTTGTATACCTGGATAATAAGTTGGACTGGTCCCTAAACACAGACGCTCTCTACAAAAAGGGGCAGAGCCTCTTTTTCTTAAGGAAGCTCAGATCTCTGGACATCTGTAGTAAGATGCTGCAGATGTTTTATCAGTCTGTGGTGGTAGTGTGTTGTTTTATGCTGCAGTTTGCTGGGGAGGCAGCATCACACACAGAGATGAAGGCGGTTGGACAGACTGGTCTAAAAAGCTGGCTCTGTGGTTGGAGCCAGATTGGACACACTGGAGGAGGTGGTGGAGAGATGACCTGTCAACATGTTCGAGGCCATCTTGAAATATCTGGATCATCCGCTACACAAAACCTTTATGGACCAAAAAAACAGCAGTGGACGGCTCCTCTCTCTCCGTTACAAGGATTCAAAAGATCCTTCTCTCCTACAGCCATCAGGCTGTCTCATTCTAACAGAGTTACCAGACTAACTGAGTTTCCCCTCGGGGATAAATAAAGTAATTTTGATTTGATTTGACATTCACAGCCTACCTTTCTTACTCTGTTGTAACACAGACGGAGGAGGTGTGGCCACCTTCATGGCCAACCCGTATGCCCCTCGAAATGAATGGCTGTCTCTGACAATGAACGAGCCCGGCTCTTTGTCCTTCAGCACTGCGATGGCTGTTCAGTAGGTCAACAGGGGGGAGGAAACACAGATAAGCTAAAGTTAGAAACATCATGTTCATACTGTGAGAGGAGCAAAGCTTTGCACAAGGGCCGTATTATCTGCTTGGAAGTGGCTGTTGGGCTCTCATGGCCAACACCAATATTTACCTTGGTCTCTGGAAATGTCGGGCTTGTACCAGAACTTGGATGTGTCCTGAACAAACTTCACAGTGTCCTGCTTACTGCCAAAGTCTGCGAGACACAGATTAAGACTGGACGTTAGGTTTCAGACTGGCTTTGGCCCAAATATGACAAAGCAGCTCAGAAAAAATAAAGAGAGGGAGACTGGTTAAAGTGTGACTGCACTCCAAGGACAAAAATATATTTTACCTAACAGCAATACATGATATGTTCGTTTTTTCTTGTTTAATTCCTTCTGGATAAATACCGTTATTTATCTTATTTATATAATAATCTCAATCTATGAGAAGCAACAGTGCTGCAATGCATCAAGTCTGCACTGCAAAAAAAGCCAACTTGTATTTTTTGCCTAAAACAGTGATTTAAGTTGGTAGAACTTGGAAATATAAATTATTGACATTTAGGGCAATAATGTAAGTTAGCACAACAGCCAGTTGTCTGCTCAAAAACAAGTTGGTGAGTTGTTGTTACTTATATCTTTAAGTTGGGGTTCACAACAAGGGACAATAGTTCTGCTAACTCTTATTTCTTTGTTGTGAAATGCGGGAAAGTGGTGAAATTCGGTCATTAGCGAAAGCTAGCGGCTAACTGATGCTAGCGGTGCTGCTTGTTACAGCTACAAGAGTAGCCATTAGCTTATCAATGCTAACTCAAAATTGTGGTCGCAACACTAGCTGACATTTCATACTGGTGTTACAATCGTGCCAATTCAGCACATTGCAGAAGTTAGCAGAAGTAAGGATTAAAAGTTATTACAATGTAAAATTACAAGTTCAAAAATCTGAATTCAGAGTTGAGCAAACTCAAAAACAAAACTTAAAATATTTAGTTTAATTGTCCTACTTAAAATTTTATCGAAGTTTGTTGCCTTGAAATTTTGGGTTCACCCAACTTTTCTTTTTTTGCAGTGAGCTGGGAATGCAAAAGAAGATTTTTAACAACTATTTTGAGGTTCTCTCTTACTTTACTTGAGTATTTTTTAATATATGCCTGCTACGGACTAAGAGTGTACCTGCTCCGGGCGACGGGGCCCCGCCGAGTCCTCTGAGGGGGTCGGGGGTCATGGAGGAGGAGAAAGGGATGCTGAGACTGCTGCCACTGTGAGGGCTGGAGAACCCGCTTAGAGAGGGAGAGCGGGAGCCGAGCTCCCCTCCCTCACCCACTCTCCTCTTCTCAGGCAGCAGTGGAGGGAGGCCCCCGTCTGCCCCGAGGTTCAGACTCCCCAGGCCCTCCACGGCCTCCAGCAGGCTGTGCTCCAGCCCGCCGTTCCCCAACAACAACGAGGACAAGTCCGTACTATCCGTCTCACTACGGAGCCCCGGACCTCCGCCCAGACCTCTCAAACCTCCCCGGGGAGAGCTGTGGGCGTTGGGAGTGCTGAGGGAGAGAGGAGGTGAGGAGTTCAGGGAGTTTGGAGTCCGGTCGTGCCACACAGGAGGAGGAGTGGAGCTGAAGAAGAGAAAGAGGGAGTATGATAATAAAAGCATTAAAATACTTCCTAATGAGTAATAGTTTGGACGACATAGGGTTGGTTTACACTGTGAAAAAAGATAAACAATATACTCAATAAAATTTAGGCAACAGATTGCATGCAATATTATTAATTAAATCTAATTAAGTTACAAGTTGAGTTAATAACAACTTAACAGGAAGTGCCTGTCAATTAAAAACGGACTAAATCTGTTTTGTTGGATTCATTCAAAATTCTCTTGATTTAGAATTATATACACATAAATATTGTATTTAATGTGATCAAAATAAGTAGATCAAACATTTTATATTAAAGTTACTTAAACAACTGCCTCAAAATCAAGGATGCATTTATATTTAATACATTTTATCAAATATATTAAGTAAAATGAAATGACTACAGAATCATTTATTACAGTTTAGCCAGCCTCTACATTGTATATTATTGTATGTACAGTGTAGAGAGAGTGGGCATGTGTACCTGTCCATGTGTGGGAGTGGGCTGTCTGATGACATGGAGCACATGGAGCCAAAGATCCTCTGACAGGAAGCAGGAGTGACGGACACGTCTGATCTGAACAGCTCTCCCTCTGTGGAGCCACCGGTGTGGTTCATGCTGTCCAGGAAACTCCGGGAATCTAAAAAAAGAGACAAGACAAATAATGTCAAAGCTGTTAACTAATCTCAAATGTTTGCTTTCGTTGGTACCTGACCTTTGTTTGGATCATAAAACCAACGTGTGTCAGCAAAGTAGAACCTCACAGGTCATTTTTGAAAGAAATTAGGCAACTTCTTTACTAGTGTGTGGCTGATATGATCTTTGGAAACAAGTCCAGACCAAGGTTATACTAGTTTTGGGTTTTTTATTAGTCTTAATTTTAATTTGGTTGTGAATTTTGTTTTCAAATTTGTTAGTTTTTAAGGTGACTTTGCCAGTTTTAGTTTAGTTTTTATTAGGTTTAGTGTTAGTTTTAGTTTTAGTTTTTTTGTAATGGGCTATTGTGTTGGATGTGAGATTCAAAGAGGTCATAATAAATGTAGCCTTTATTCCCTTTTATTATCCATCTCAGCCCCAATAAGGTTATTAAGTCCTACAGTTTGTGTGTGTGTGCGTGTGTGTGTGTGTGTGTGTGTTCTTGTACTTCCTACATAGTGAGGACCAGAACACGTTTTTAACCAACAGAGTGAGGACATTTTTGCAAAGTGAGGACATTTCGGCCTGTCCTCACTTCTTTAAAGGCTTTTTTGAGATTTCAGACTTTGTTTTAAGGGTTAAAGGTTTGCGTGGTTACAAAACTAAAACTAGCAAACTCACTCTAAAAGCTCATTAAAACTAACTAAATTTGAAAACAAAAATTCACAACAAAATTAAAACTAAAACTAATGAAAAATCCCAAACTATTATAACCTTGCAAGGGAATTCACTGTTCCAATTAGGGCCCTCGCAAAGATAGAAGTATGTGTGTGTGTGTGTGTGTGTGTGTGTGTGTGTGTGCGTGTGTGTGTGTGTGTGTGTGTGTGTGTGAGGCAGCGCTCTCCAAACGTTCCAACATGACATCCTGACATTCTGACAACACAGTGTGTCATTCAGCAAACACGAGGGCAGGCCTCCTCAGGCCACAGACGGGCCTGTGAAGTACGATGAGTCACCGTGTAAAGAGTCAATCATTATAAAGAGCTCGTTGTTCGTCCTGCTCTATGACCCCGCCTCCCTCTTCCTCCCTCTGCCTCCACTCCTCTCTTCCGCTCCTTCCCTCCATTCAAGCACTCTGACATGGAGGAATTTGGACTCCAGCTTTATTTGTGGTCATATTGGAGGAGCTGCATCATCTCAAGTGGATTATATAATCACACGCGTTGTTTATGAATTTGAAGAATGTTTCAGTGTTTGCTTGATGCACCTTAATATTTATAACACAAACTCAAAGTTGGAAGAGTATCCAGCAAAGTTACATGTGAAAGGAAGAGTACTCAAGTACAGTACAGTTTGGAGTATTTTACTTAAGTGTTTCCATTTTATGCCATGACAAAGTTACTCATAGCTGTCATAGCTACTTCACCACATTTTACATTTAACAGGGAAATTTTTTTTTTACTACTTTTACTAAATAAAGAATACATATAATTATAAATCAGTTCTTAAATAATGAATAAATAACACAATAAATAGCTTTTAAAAAATCTTAGCCTGCTCATCCTGCTGCCCCCGCGACCCGGCCCCGGATAAGCGGACGAGAATGGATGGATGGATTTAATACTGAATAAATAAACCAAAAAAACAGCTAAATAAAAATCACTAGTAAATAACCATTAAAAAATCGTCACTTAAATAATGAAAAAATGAAAAATAAATAGCTAAGAAAAAAATCAGTACTAAAATAATGAAAAAATACAAATAAGATAAATAGCCAAATAAAAATCAGTACTTAAATAATGAATAAATACAAATAAATAGCTAACACCTTTTCTAAATTTACCCCAAGCATCATTTTCTGCATCATTTACTGAGCAGCTACTTGTCCAAAGCTACAGATTTCCAATCATTTAACCAATTGCTTACATTTGAGTTTAACATTGTGATTTTTTTAAAATCAGAAAATGATCTGAACATTTCCTCCTCGGCTGGTAAAAGGTTTAAAGAGTGACGTGACTTTCCCACGGCTGAATTCTTCCCACACACATTTCTGTAGTGCCAACATTATGTACGGACTATCAGATTTCCTTAAGTGTGAACTTAGTGGCAGCTGCTGTGAGCAGGACTCATGTTAGTTATGTTTTGTTTGATTAGTGACCATCTTTCTGTCAACTTTGGGCTGCAAGAGTTGGAAAAACATTCTTGCAATATCCCCCTTTTCCATAATTTCATAAATCTGTGGAGTTAAACCCAGCAAGCAACAGAGGGTTTGGTGCCATCTGATAACCCCACACAGGCAGTCGACACTCAGCTTGAACCCTTAGGGGTCATAGGTCAAGTGCACAAAGCAGGTTACCTCTCATTAGACATGAACCTCTCATCATTGAGACCAACACTGCACAGCTCAGATAAGAACCTGGTCTCACAGGAATCCGTGAAATAGCAACGGATTCGCTTAACTCAAAATCCGTGGAATAGCCAGGGAATCACTCAAATTTCTCCCGTGGCTATTCCATGGATATTTTTTCCTATTGGTTTGTTCCAAGTCACGTGACTTTCAAGGTCCCGGCCGTCAGAACAAAAAACATGGCGGACAGTTCTCTCATTTTTAGTGAAAAAATCAATATTTTGACTTAGTTTCTGCATAATAATGGATTTTGATCACATTTCTAGCGAGAAATATATGTTTTATTTTCTAAATATTCACTCAGTGAATGTACATAATCACTTAGTATGTTGGAATAGCCACGGGATATGACTGTCTTTAACTTGCATTGTAGCAAAATTCGTGTCAGTTTCACGGAAATTTGAGTGATTCCGTGGCTATTCTACGGATTTTGAGTTAAGCAAATCTGTGGCTATTTCACGGATTCCTGTGAGACCATGTTGCAGATAAATGAAGATGATCAGTGATTAAAAGTTGTTTTTGTTGTTGCTGCTTGCAGAAAACAAACACAAAGTGAGGGTGAATGCACTGAAGATTCCTCAAACATTCCCACACTCCTTGTCAGTTTTCCTCTCTCGGGACGATTCCCGGAACGCAGCCCAGCTTCGTCTCTCCGTGTTCCCACGGCTGATTCTCCTCACTGTGGTTTGTCACATCTGCTGCTCTGCTGCTCATCCCGACTCATCTAGTTAATTACAGAGCAGCCCAAACTGAGGCAACACCGGCTGACCCCACTCCGACCTCTGACCTCAGACCAAACCTCTCTGCTGAGAGGATCCACTGCTCGCTAGAACACCGTGACGCACCTTTCACCCCTCGTATCCATGCTGCTCTGTATCCATAGCCACTCACTTTTATAAATGAAAAAACCTGAAAAGAAGGTCAGTCTGGGTCCAGCGTGAAACACATTTTCCCCAAAAAATATTTTGGACTCTCTCTTAACCCTCTGAACCAAATGGAAACATGTTTTGTTGAACAAATTGCCAAAATTACACAGTTTTTCAGAGCCAGAAACTGTAAACACAGAAATTATCATTCGATTTTTTAATCTTTTAATGAGCCATGTTTGACGGATGCTTCTGTGACGAAAAAATAACCAAATCAGCGCTTAAAAATCATAGAAGTGAAGTGATATTTCATCAAAAAAACATTGAGTTCAACATATATCAATTAAAATTGTGCAAAAATATTTACCATTTGGACTAAAGAGGTTATTGAAGTTTTATAATAACTTGATGAAATTTTCCACTATAAATCTTCTTTAATTGCAAGTGTGCAGGAGTTTAATCTTTTCAAGTAAAGCCCTTGTGTGGCTGCTTGTGCTTAGACAACATGAAAAAAAATATGTTTTTGGTATTGTTACTGAATGGCAGGTATTGTATTGGCATGAATAAGACAAACTGGCAGGGAAATGTAAAATGATCAATCATAAAAACAGAATTTTCCACCTTTTTCTGTGAGTATTTTGACTCAGTTTACACCAGCAGACATTTTTTATGATTCTATGTACAACAGAATAGCTGGTAACACTTTACAATAACCATCAAATAAATGGTAAACAGATAGTTTATTAATGTTTAATCATCATTTATAAACCGTATATAGGCCATTTAGAATGGTTAATACATAATTTATTAATGTTTAACTAACTAAATGTATAAATGGCTAATAAATGGTATATTAATGTAACTTTATAGTTACTTTACCATTAAAAAACAATTCAATTATAATTAATAGTTTATTAATAGTTTTAGTTGCACTCATTTTAACAGTTTTAACACCATATTATGTATGTTAATGATTTTGAAATGGTTCATTTGCCTTTAAGAAATTGGTTGAAAATATCTAAAGATTAAATATGTATAGCACTTTGAAAATGGTTAATACTTGGTTTATAAACCATCTATAAATATTATTTAGTTGGTTATTATAAAGTGTTACCGAATTAGCTTTTTGGGGGGGTATTATTTGTATTTAGTCAAGTAGAGAGAACGACTAACACAAGCATGGTTGTAGATTCATACAAAAACAAACGCTGACAAACTTGAGTGTCTATAACATGTTCACTGTCCGTCCCCTTTAGCTTTTTCAACAGTGTTTTTCTGTCCATTGTCTCCCTCTTGCTCATGCTGCTCCCAGTGAGCACAAAGCCTCTTCAGTTTGGGTCGAACCGTGCAAAACCAATTCCAGATGGCACAGACCCATGTTGGGCACGACTGCCAACCTCCACCAGCCAATAGTTCCCCTCAAAAACACACACACACACACACGTTCCTGATCAGAGAGAGTAATGGCTCAGACTGAAGCTGTGTGCATACCTTCATGCTTTGTACGGAGATAATCCCATTAATCAATAAAAGCACAGTGCGGTAATCTGCAGCTAATATTTCTCTTCATGTTTCCTAACCCGGACATCGCTGGCTGTGGCATCAGCAGAATGTGATATTGGAGAAGAAGAAGTGCAGAAAGATGAAACACATACAGCTGTCACATGAGCTAAACAGCTCCTGTGTTGTCTTGTGACAAAGAAACACTTCTCTTTGTCTCGGTTTATTTCTTACACTCACGCATCCAAACATTTACTCTCCGAGCAGCTTCGCGTTAGACCGAACGGTGCGCCTACACACATGCATAAACACACTGATGCATGTGGAGTTATGCAGGACAACAGTGGGTTTTCAGACTCCCTGCTGACCACAGGAATGTGAGTGCAAGCACTTTGTATGCACACACACACACACACACACAGACACACAGACACACACATAGCTGAGGCTGACAAGTCTGAAGGTCCGCAGCTTGTTACAGCTGTTCACAGCGATCACAGGCTGCAGCTTCTCAGGGGGATGAAGGAGGGAAAAGGGTGCGAAAGAGCAACACTGAGAGGAAACAGGAACTCAGTGAGGAGGAAAACACCTGCTGTGATCCTGAGGCCAACTAAAAGTCCATTTTATTGAGTAATAATGATTAGATTTAAAAGTTTAAATGAGTCAGATCAAATAAAACTCAATAACAACTAAAATAAACCTCTTGAAAACACATGCAGTTAAATTAAAATGACTGATATGAACTAAACTGACAAGCAGATCATTTACAAAGCCGAACTCGGTAACGCTTTATATTAAGGTCCTTGTAATAACCATTAATTAACAAGTAATAAGGCCCTTGTAAGTCCTTATAAGATGCTTATTAACATTATTGTGTGTTTATAAGCTTATATAAGTGTTAATAATGGCATTACAAACACCCATGACCCACCCATTATGTCTTTGCCATGCCTTTATTAATCTTATTTCGTTTGCTTATTGATATTAAAATATACTTTATTGCTCATCTATTATAAGTTAACTATGCTTTTTGCAACTACCGGATCTAAAGCGAGAACAAAAGGTTAAGGACCTTATCATAAAGCGTTACCAATACATTAATTAGTAAGCTTTGAGAATTACTGAGTGATTTCTGCTCTCTCCTTGGTATCACTAGGCGCTGCATCAGAATGCGGCCCGTTGTCTCCCAGGCCCTCCCTCCGTCAGTAAAAATTAATCAGCCTCAGACCCCGCTGTGTCCTCCCTCCTCGACTTATTCAGAAACGGAGCATTTTTCTGCAGAAGAGGACAAACTAGTAGGCGGTTGTCTGTAAATCAGATTCCTCTGCTCTTTCTGGATGTGTGGACGGACAGCTTTATCGACTCAGTGGAGTGGCAGAGGAGAGGCTAAAGTTACGAGGCAGCATTAACACGGGCTGTGTTTAAAGGAAAGGTTAAGAGAATACCGTCACCACCACCACAGAGGTGTTTACTGGAGTCTGAAGTATTCTGATAATGAGTTTATAAACCACAGACTGTTTGACTTAGGAAGAATATCTATCGCTCTTTATACATCACACAGAAATGGAGTTTTATAAAAGCTGAAAAATGTCCCAGATATTTGATCATGTTTTGAAGCTGAAGTGAAATTCCTCAGACTTAACCCATCTGGGGAAGTGATCACGGATCATAAGTAGTTCTCCTGGTGGGTCCATACAGGCTGGTAGTTATAATATGCCGCTGTGTTGCAGGAGTTCAGCTTCACTGTCTATATGGATCATATTTGATATGATATATATCATAAGTTTATATATATATATATATATATCATAAGTTTGTGGGTGAGAAGTGAAGGTTGTTAGAATCCAGGACATCTGATGTGTCCCGTTTACTTGATTTGATTCATGACTGCTTTGAGTTCTAGAAAACTATAGAAAACTGAAACTATTATAATTTATTTCTTGTTCTTGTTTTCCTCCATATATTTATACTTAGGGGGCTTTCACACCTGAGCTGATTGGTCCGCTTGAACCGAACTCTGGTGCGTTTTGTCTGATAGTCTGTTTGGTTTTTGTTGGTGTGAAGGAACAAACAGACTCTGGTGTGGATCAAAGAACCAAACTCAGAGCGGTAGTAGCAGGTTTGAAAAATATCTTGTGGACAGAGTTGGTCTAATGATGAAGTAAAGATTATGGAATATGGTCAGACGATCACATAACACAGTTGTTAGCGACTGTTGGATAATGCATTCGACTGAACAGCAGATCAATGCCACATAAAAGTGAAAAAACTCCACCAACAATACATTGAATTCCATGACTTGCTTTGAAAACGTGTCAGCTCTTTCCCTCACATATTCTGTCCAATAGACGAAGGACATTTTTTACGAAGCTTGGTGCGTTTGATAAAGCTCAAGCAAACCAAACCAAATGAAAAATGCAGCATGAAATGTTGCAACTTCACCACCGCTGAGTCCATCAGACTTTATATGTGAAAGCGACCTGAGGCTCTGACCATGTGTCTCATGTACTGATGTCAGTTAGGAATCTATCAAACACACTCCTATTGAGGTTCAAATGGCTTAATATCTCAACTGGATTTGTTGAGCTGTGTTCAGACCAGGCGGCAAACCAGGAAGTGCCTTAAGCTGCATTATACCTAGAATTCCAGCAGGGGGTGCGAAGTTTGGCTGCAAAAACATTTCTGTCCATCCATTTCAATGCAAAATGAGAAAACTTCTCAGTTGATTTAATACCTCAGAATTTTTTTAGGACAGCACTATGGTCTCAATCGCTAGTAAAAAAATCTTCTTCAAGACAATTTCATGTTAATAGTTTAAATAATGGCCCCATTTAGAAGAAAATAGAAGATAAAGAATCGTATGATTTGGGGCGTGGCTACCTTTGATTGACAGGTCACTAACTAGGCGAGCCGTCATCAGGAGAGAAGCAGAACAATGCGTATCCACGGTAACGTGTCAATAAAGCTATATATAACGTTATATAGACATAAAAAAGGACGTTTTCCGGTTTGGTCTCATAACTTTGACCCTTTCAAACTGTATTTTCACTGAATGACAGTTTATTTGAATGTTTTGTTCAGTAAAAATGTCTTGTTCAGCGTTTGGTTGGACTAACAGACACTCCAAGGAGTCGCTGCTCAGTTTTCTGAGGTAAGCCAAAATTAACATCCCAGTTAATGCTCCAGTTAATGCTAACATGAATTAGCAGCAGCTTCTCTCAGTCAGGTTGAGGTGTAGAGAGGCTGTAGTCAGTGATCAGATCCCTCTCACTCCTCCACAGTCCAAATATGGTCTGCTTCCCGTATCGGAAACAAGATGGCTACGAGTGTAATGCTAAACTCGATGCTTCCAACGGCCAGTCCACAAACCAATGGGTGGGGTCACGGTCACTATGTCCATTATTTATATACAGCCTATGGTTCAGACCTACAAAAACACTGCTTCAATAAAACAAATCTGTGTCAACACACTCAGAAAGACTGCTGCATTAGCAAAAGAAGTAGTCCAGTCAAAAAGGTTAAACCTCAACCAACTGTTTGCGTCATGCTAGTCTGGTTCCAGACCTCTTACCCACATCCTTCATTTATTTCATATATTCATATATTCAAACAAGTCTGGCGTTGATCTCTTTTTCAGTTAGTTGGAGAAACAGTTGACCAAACAGAGCTTCATAGGCGGGATAAAGAAAATCAACGCTAGCCTTCTACAGTACATCCACAAAATATACAGACAGAAAAATAGCAGAAAGCATGGTTAAGATCAAAGTAGCTCTACAGGTTGTTGTGAGTCAACAAAACTCTTTAATAGATATTCCTATAATACTGAACGGAATGTAGCTGCAGATTCTGAAATTGGAAAAATATGTCACTTGTTATAGAGAAAGAAAACAAAATACCATTGTCAGCTAACTTAAAGTCTGGCTGAATGAAAGAAATGAAAAATATAACTACATTTTACTGCTTCACTGAAGGCAGGAACACATGTTTTTTACATAAACTCTGTAGCCTACTGTCTGTAATTTCACGTGTCTTGCCATGTTGTTGTCTGCTGTAGTACAGACCAGACACCATTACATCATTACATGCAGAACCTCTGACGCTCAGACTGAGCTTGTGACACCAAAGACAACAAGTTGATTAATTCCCCGAGGAACAAAAGTCCTTGTATCCTTTCTTTCCACTTTGGTCTCTGCACCTTGAACTGGCCCTCTGTCTACTGTGTTGTCAACATTTTCCATCCTTGTAGTTTAAGAAGTTCTGCCTCTTTGCCCTTGATTTCCTGCAGTCCTGTGAAAGCCAAATGTTTCTCACACAGCAGACGTCTGCACAGCGTCTCAGAGCAGCGCTCCTCAATAACTCTGTCCCCGAGGAAATAATCAATTTTTCTGCAGCCAATGTCTTCCACCTGCTTTCAACAGTGTGTAAAAAATACTTTCCTTATCGCTGAATCTGCCAATTATTTTCACAACTCATTATTTCCTCTGAAATGTGTCATAAAATAGAAAGGAATGCCAAACACAGTGCGGTAATGCTTCACCTTCGCTTCACTCAGGTCTGCCATTTTTCTAATAATTTCTCTGAATACATTCCTGTAAACTTTTAAACTGCCCAGTTTAAAGTAAATATGAAATCATTATTCCTATAAAATAAAATGTATCTAGTTTACCTATTAGTAGCATTTTACAAAATGATTCCCATGAGCTGATGTGGAAATTGGAGGTAAAATACATAAATATTATTCAATTTGCTGAGGTCAAAGATAATACTTGTTTTGTCCAACAAAGACAAAGAAATGCAGCAAATCCTCACAAACAACGTAAATAAATAGTCCACATCTTATGAAAGGGTTTGTTTAATTTCCTACAAATAACTTTTGCAGCAAGATTGTATATGCTGGTGTTAGGTGACCACAACACACTGTTTTAAACATTACACATGGCCATATTTTAAACATTATTGCTGTCAAACTGTAAAACCTTCCTGAAGGTAAATGATGACACACACAGAAGGCTTGTCTCACTTTTCATCTTCATCTCATCTGATCATTTCTCTATACTATATGAATATTTTCACAACAACATGAGCATCTACAACAGGGGTGGGCAACCTTTACTAACTAAAGAGCCACTGTTGGCCAAAAAAAAGAGAGAAAATCGCGGAATGGAGCCGCAAATCTTATATTGAGCCTAAAATGAAAATTAAACAGCCTAATAAGTCTAAATTAGGCCCCGTTTACACGAGGACGCTCGCGGGTAAAAACGACAAAATATTTTATCGGAAGTGCCTTTCGTTTAGACGGTGACGGCGTTTTTGGGGCTTAAAGACGCAAAAATCTGAAACCACCCTCCAAAGTGGAAAAGTTAAATACGCTCCGCCGTAGCGTGTCCGTCTACACTAACAAGACGCAAAACTCTGCTCAGATCTGCTCACGTCACGTATGTGTTTACGTCACATACATGCTCCAGTACAGGAAAATAAACAAACGTGGGATTATTTCAATGCGTCAGACCTTCAAGCTGCTCTGGCAGCTCTAATAAACTTACAGCAGTCTTTCCACCAAATGTACAGGATATGTACAGATAGTATTAGTGAACAGAGAAGGATCTGGAATTACCTCTATCACATTTTGGATGCAGCAATTCGTCGGAGGCGAGCCAGACGGCTGTGAACGAGACCTGGGAGATCTAGTGATGGTGGAGAACTTTGTGGAAGGAGAAGCTGATGAAAATGTGTGGTGTGAAAACTTCTGCATGCCCAAAGATGCTCTTATCGCTTTAAGTGATGCCGCCTGGCTGCATACAATCGAATTTCACACACTTTTGCGTCACCGTATGCAGCAGATTTCCTCCCGAAAATGCTCGTCTAAACGAGGAATTTAAACGCCACTTTTGCGTCTTTTGTTCAGACCGTCCTTGTGTGAACGGGGCCTTAGCCTACCAACATTGTTGGCATTCTCAGCCACGGGGAGCCCCTGCAGGCGGCCTAAAGAGCCACATGAGGCTCTGGAGCCACAGGTTGACCACCCCTGATCTACAACATCAGTGTTAACTGGGAACTTGTCTGCAAACACTGCTTTGTTTCATGCATGTATCTGCAGTCACAGGTCTTCCAGTTTCCTCTTTTAAATGACAAATGCAGAGTACCTCCACCTGCTGGTTTGGAGTTATTCCCTCTGAAGATACATGCTAGTTGGTTGTTGTCTTTGCGGTGTGTTTAAATGTAACTTTTTGGCTGAGACAAAGACCAGGTGAGGCGACTCAACAGATGACTTGTGTGTCACAGCTACAATAGTTATTTGATGTCAGTTTGGTGTCTCTGGGCCTTTTCACCATGTCACCTGACTTCCAGAACACTTCTTGCACAGTATAAACTAAATGACATGAGATTATGTGCATTAATCATACACAATTTGGTGATTCCATGATTCACATATGAGAAGCTCCAGCTCCAGAATGATAGTTTGATAGTTGCTGATTATGTTTCTGTCAATCAACTGATTGATTGTTTCTGCTCTGATTGCTCTCTGCAAAACCAAACGTCCCCTGTTGGACATATTTATCATAGAAGTATAAAGACAAAGAAGAATTTGCCGCGATTATAAGTAGCATCAAGCATAAAGTCAGTTCTTTCATTGCTGAACTTAATTATTCCAGTTTCAACACATGTGGAAAATATGTGCTGGACCTTCTGAATGTTCTACTGCAAAAGCTTGGAACGAGTTAACTTGTGGCTCAGCAAGATGTTGTTTTATTGTGTATGACATCTCTTGGAGATGTGGGAAGCAATAAGCACCCCAACTAAAAACTCAAATCTTCAAAGGCTTTTTTCGGTTCAGCTCAGGTCAGTAGTGCAGAAAGAAAGGGGGGGAAACAGACTCTATCGGTTAACCACTAATACATCACCCTTCCATGGCTGCACGATGGAGGCCAAAATAGCCTTTAACAGGATGAGATCATGAACAACGCAGTGGAACAAACCATCTCATCACCCCACCAAGAGTGAGATGTCAGAGGGGCTGCAGATACTGCAGGAAAGGATTTTCATGCACTAAAACACAGAGAGAGATAAAGTTTGGAAAGGGGGTTGTGTTTAGAAAAGAGAAAAGGCATCTGACTGAAAAATTCCAGAAACTTTCTGCAAATACGAATTGCCTGGAGGAGAGAAGAGAAGTGTTTCTGTGCATGTGTGCCCTCCTTAAAATTCCCAGGAGGGACAGAGATAACGCTGTATAAACAAGTGAGAGAATGAGCAGAAAATAGAGGAAAACGCCTGCTGGGAGAAGGAGAAACAATGAAGAATGCCGGGAGAAGAGAAAATGTGTTCATAAACTGCTTTGAGTTTGTTTGCTTTTTTGAAGAAAATCATTCAATCACACAAAGCTCTCTGACACATGTGTGAATGCTCGTACATACCGAGAGACGCAGTCATAATGTGACACCCTCTGAAGTATCCAGTTTTCTGCCAGTTTCCTGTTTTAGGATCTCTCCGTCACCTTCCTGTTCCGAAGTCTCTATCTCTCTCTGGTATGTTCTGCCTCACAGCTTGAATGAAACTCTCCCTAATTCCAGAATCTCCTCCCTCCTCTTTTTCTGTAAAGCAATCTGAGCCCGACAACTGATTTTTTTTTTTTTTTTTTTTTAGTTCAGGGGCTGGATCGTTTCACCGCCATGCCCAACTCCTTCAGTCCCCCAGATGGAAAAATAAGCTCCCCGTTTGTTCCTGGCTTGTTGTGACACCGCTCAACTTCTGGGTTTGTATGGAGGGAGGGACAAGAGGGAGAGGACCCCCCCCCCCTTCCTCTCTCTGACCACTGAGCATTGTTCCTGCTGGCCCACTGCGAGCACTTTCCCCCAATCAGAATGGATTCCAGCAGGGTCAGAGGTCATGTGTGGCCTTTTATGGACCAGAGAAGCAGAGGAGGAGGAGGAGGAGGTAGAGGAGGAGGAGGTTGGTGGTCGGGACGGGGAGGGGTGGGGGGGCTGATCTGGGGGTTTCTATGGCCTCTCTGTCAAGGCATGTGTCCACTCCCACCATCTGCTCGCCACAAACACGGAGACAAAGGCATGCAGACACACACTGTCTCCTGCCATGTGTCTAATCTTAGCACATCATAAATCACACCGTAAAGCTCTTGATTGAATTGTGTTGAGTTTACTTTTATTTCAATGGAAACATGTGCTGCGTGCCTTATTTTAACCTCTGTGTCACAGGAAATAAGCTCTGTCCATCTGTGATGCTCATTTGTCAGTTTGTTTAAAAAACCCAAAGTCATCATTTGTGAAACTATAGCTCAGCTCTGAAATATTAAAGATGGAAACAAAAACACTTTAAAAGAATCAGAAAAAGATGATAACTAAAGTAAGTTGTTGCCTCATGTTCATCCATGTATTAAGGGAATAGTTTGGCATTTTGGGAGATATGTTTATTCACTTTTATGTCAAGATTTGAGTCGAAGAACAATCCCACTATCTGTCTGATTGATATGAAGCTGGAAGCAGAAGCTGGTTAGCATTGGCTCCATTCAACAGGAACTCAAAGGTCACATGTCACACCGCTGCCCATTGAGCTCCACTCGCTACCTGTTGCAGCCCGAAACAAATTCAAATCTCTAATGATGGCCTACAAATTTGTCTCCGGTACTGCACCCACATACTTGAACGCCCTGATTCAGACATACGCTACCTCATGACTGCTGCGTTCTTCCAATGAACGGCGCCTGGCTCTGCCACCTGTTCGTCCAAGCCAGTCCTAACTTTTTGCATTTCTTATTCCCCGTTGGTGGAACGCACTACCAGTTCATACCAGAGAAGGGACGTCCCACTCTACGTTTAAAAAACTCCTGAAGACCCAGCTCTCCAGAGTAGCTTCTCTCCAATTCTACTCGTTGAGAATCGTCACTAGCACTAACGGCTCTTATAGCACTTTCCCTTGATTGTTTCCCTTTTTTCTGTAAGTCGCTTTAGATGAAAGCGTCTGCTAAATGACTAAACGTTAATGTAAATGTGAATGGACTTATCAGCACCTCTAAAGCTTACTAATTAACACATTAAACCTTGTTTGATGTGTAAAACCAAAGCACATAACTGGCTAGTGAATTTTGCACAGAGCCATGCTAGCTGTTTCTCCCTGTTTCCAGTCGTCATGCTAGGCTAAGTTAGCTGTTCTCTGGCTTAACCCTCTGGGACCACTAAGGACATTTTCAGCCATATTTGTCATTTTTCACTTTTGTTTTTTTTGCAATAATTTTGGCTGAGATACTGCAAATGGCATTATTTTTGGAAGTGGACATAAAAGAGTAGTACATTTTCTGACACTACACAAAAACTAAAAATGAATCAAAATCAATTTTGTTTTTAATCTTTGACATATCATATAGGATCATATATCATTAGGATCATTAATTGTGTGTCGACCACAGAATAGTTGTCATTCTGTTCAGGATCAATAGCAGCACTTGAAACCTTTAAGACGTATCGTCTCTCTCTCGTTCATCTTAGACAACAAATCCAACAAATCATCTGAAGGAGAGGTTTTCCCTGTCCTCTGCCCACTCCCACGTACTTTCTTCTGACCTTTGACCTCTGAAGTTCAGACAGTCAAGTGTTTGTCTGAAGAGACCATCTGCCTCTGCTTAACCTCAGCTCATAACAGCCTCGACATTCCTTTGGCTGAATCCTGCTTCCGCTGGCTGAGAGCTTCTGCACATATCACTGTTTATTTTTGATTCGGCCACAAGTACACAAAGGAAACGTTATTACATAACATTTTAGATTTTTTTGCTGTCACAAGGAAAATGGAACCAGAGACAGCAGCAGGGGTCATCTTTGGGTTGATGCGTGACAATTTACTGTACAGACACTGCAGAGGCTGAAGAATGGAAGAGATGTCGCCATTAGGTGAAAACGTTAGTCTTTTGACTAATTTCTTTAACTTTTAAGATTCATAAAATTGTTTGAAAGCTAAATAGATTCAGTCAAAACAGAAAATAAGATTCTCAAATGTCATGTTTGTCACCCAACAGCCGCAAAACCTTTAGTGCATGTGACATATCTGCATTTAAGTGATCCCTGTAAGCCAGGGATGGGCAACTTAAATACTGGAGGGGGCCACAATTTTTCATCGACACTACCACAGGGCCACATATAGGACCGTGCACTTAACCAGATATGATGAAACTACAATTTTAAATATGTTTACAGTGCAGTAACTTAACATATTTCATGCTCAAATGCATGTTTAACAGTATAAATAGGAATTGGTTTGGAGCAAATAAAAAATAACCACTTACTGGGATTTCCTTTTTTTTTTCAGTGGAAGAACAGCAGACCAACATTAATTGCAGGAAGTAATTTTGTGCATTTTTACACTGCACTTTTAAGATTTCATGCTCAAATGCATGTAGTTGTACTGAGGGCCACTTCAAGTGAGGGTGCCGGCCGTATGTGGCCCCCAGGCCTCCAGTTGCCCATCCCTTCTGTAAGCTGATTTGTTGGTTTTGAAGGTTGAAAGCCATCTCAAGGTCTAACTGATACATTCGGTTGTAAAGTATAGTAATATTGTTGAGCAAAGCAGCACCAAACAATATTTTTAATATTATCAATTCAGGAAGTGGCTGTATAATGTGAAAAGAGTTGCTCATATTTACAAACCTACAGAGAATTATCAACCCTCTCTGCAGTTCCCGTCAGCTCTACAGAACCACTTTCCAGCTGCAGCTTCAGGGAAAAAGCTCTGATAAACTCACTGTACACTACCTGCTCAGCACCAAGCAGCACGAAGATAGATAAAAATGTACGCTTTCTTTAAAAGATAGCCAAAAATACACTGTTTAGTGTAGGACGAAATTGTAAAAACAGGCATTATTGTCTGAATTTCAACTTTCCAACTGTCCTTGAATGGATCATAAGTTATGAAGGTTTCCATTAGAAAAAGTAACAAAAACCCAGCGTAAAACTGTGGTGTTTCTGTCGAAATCACTTTATTCTAAATTAAAAATTGTATTCTAAAATGTCATGAAAAATCAAACTTTTGCAATAACTATAGATCCTGTTAAAAACATTAAATTCTGCTCCTCAGCGTCACTGTGGAGCCACGATGGATGATGCAGACACAACCGGATACGATACAAATATTCACTGAAAATCAGACAAAACATCCCTTATTCCAATATATTTAGATTTATTTTTATGGTGTAATTTTGAAGTCAACCCTGGAAATTAAAATGCATTTCAGTTTTCTCCCAAAGTTTTGGTCTGAATGTGCATGTTTTTAACCTACATGTTTAACCTAAAATCACCCAATCAACACGTCACCGGATTATTTTGCTTCTGTAAATATCTGGAGGCTAACCTCACACAGAAACCAGCACAAACCGCAGGAATGGCGGCGTGATTAGCCTGGTGATAACACAGTGGGAACACAGCTGAAGGGCTCAGCATTGCTCACTGAATGCAGTTGTTTTGTAGCAGTAACCACTCCTCACATTACAGTACCCTCGGTTCAAACTGTGATTACAGTAATGACTCTAAACATTAAATGAAACTAATTTTAAATGTGGAATCTGGCTGTTCCGTCCCAACGTGGCAAATTGTTTCCCAGACAATCGTCTGCCTTTTAACGTGGGAAACAGGAAGCTCTCGTCTGCCCCCCGAACTGGATGAGAGCTCCAGATATATTCTGTGTCCTTTGTTAATTCTTCTGTCCATCCAGCAGAGAAAAGAATCAGGTATTTTTTCTGTACACAAGGAATAATGACTCTTTCATCAGCTCTTGCTCCATCCTGCCGCCGCTCTGTTCTGACAAACATGTTTACAATAAACAGGCAGAGCTGCCCTTTAAAAGCCTGAACTGATCTGTCTGCAGCACAGAGCTAAATGCCATCATAAATACTGCTGAATAAATAAATAATGCTGAATCTGTTTTGCCAATCACAGTCCAGTCCGTGCCCACAGCTGGTCAGAGATCTGCACAGTCAGCAAGTCAAAAAACCTAAATGTCAACATAGGTTCCAAAACAACCCATAAGACCCAAAAAGGAGCAATAAGAGGTTTCAGAAGCATTTCGCACGAGGGTTTTCTGATCCACAACAATTCACAACAGAATAAAGAGCCCACAAGCAAAACCAGAAACTGTTTGAATTATTTAAGAAGGTAGAATTAATATTTCCTTTGCAGGAAAGCACAAAACGTTTGTATCTGCGACAGTAAAATCACAGCCACTTACATCAGATATGACACTTGTGTTTTTGGCCACTACAGTTAATTCCTCCTGCAGCTGTGTGGTACATATCTCCTCAGGCAGGATGTCCCAGCAACAAAAGGACCCTCCCCTCTCCTCCTGTCCCCTCCCAGAACAGGACGTGAGTGGACATCCTGCCTGCAGCGGTCTCTTCCTCTGTTTCCGTCAACTATTATTAGCGGACGTCCAGTATCAGCTGTGGGCCTTAAAAAAGGATATCCCCAATCCATTTTATCAACTCCTCCAACCACATTTTACCTCAAACCTAAAAATAATAAACAAGCCATTTGTCTGCCTCTCGACTTACCACAAACAGAACCGAGCCCACATATCCAGCCAATGGCAACAAAGGACAGGCCAGGTGTGTGTGTGTGTGTGTGTGTGTGTGTGTGTGTGTGTGTTTGGTGTATTATGCCAAGAGAACATTCCTGCTGGCCCTTGAACCCTGTCCGGCAGCAATCAGGAGTTTGAGTGTTTGGTTTAAACTCTATTGCCTTCGCCAGTCACACACACACACTTGTGTAAATGGTCACACACACTTCTGGGAAAGTGTACCTTGTGTCCAGCTGTGTTGGTCCCACTGCCCGCCCGTCCTCAGCTGGGAAAACTCTGAGAAATGTTTCACTGGGAAGAGAGAGCAGGCACTGATAAGATTTGGAAAACGCAGACACACCCACAACAACAAGTGTCCGTTGTGACATGATCTTTTACCGTAGGGCGTCGGAGGAGACACCGGGAAGGACGGTGTAGCAGGGACGATGTCCGGGGAATCTGTCTGTCCCCGATAGTCCACGTTGTTGGATTTGTAGAGTTGCCCATGCTTTAAAACAGAACGACAAGACGATTAAGACCGGATTTTGTAAAGGTAACAAGCTGAAGAAACTTTAAATTTGATTTTCCTTTTTTTTTTTTTTTTTTTTGGGTCTCCCACTCTATCTCAGTGCCCAACTGCTACAGACATTTATATTTATTTATTCATGTTATGTATTTACTTTTTGCCTCCATACCCCTCTGGAAGTATATAGTTAAATTGTATGTCTTTGTTTTTGTTTTTTCTTTACATATTCATATTATTAAAAGGGAATGGACAATGAACATTTGGAACAAGAAGCTATTGATACAAAACCCTTGGCTCTGTACAATATTGATACTAACAGCTGTAAATCCATTTGTACTTGTCAATTGTTGTGAAATTTCCTAATAAAAAGATAATTACAAAAAAATCAGAACAACAGCAAAGAAATAAGTTAAAAATAATGTTGTTTTTTAAAGTTTTATAGGGTAGAAGCCCACAAATACACACACACACACACACACACACACACACACACACCACACACCAGCAGACATCAGTCTTGTGATCTGTGTGGCTACAGCCTGTGTTTTGGTGTAAACAGTCGGGCCATTCATGCCACCCAGCCATAAGAATGAGTGCAAGAGCGAAACCCCAAAACAAAAAAAGAAAAGACAGGAGAGACAGAGAGGGAAAGGGAGGGAGGGAGGAATGTAGAAAAGAAACATGGAGAGAGATGCAGACAGAGTTATGTAATCATAATCTCAACAGAGATCTTTGAACTGATAACCGTGTGTTCATGTAACACAGTGACACATAACTTCAATTTAGTTTTATCATCTTCAATTTTGGAAATTTTGGTCATTCAACCCAGAACAGTGATATAATCGGATAAAGACGACTAAAATTGAGTTTGACAGAAGCAAGTCTGTTTCATCCGACATTAAGTCAAAATGGGTCAGATTCAAAACTGACTTCCAAAACGTGACAAAACCACATGTGACAACAGTTTGAAATGCAATTACAAAAAGAAAAGAAAATGGTGCATAATTTCCTAAAATTGTTATTAATATTATATGCAATATTAGTGGATCCGTCTAGTATTACTTTAAAACGCACACTTCAGTTATGGAGCGTGAGGATGTAGTTGACACGTGTCTTAAGCCGAAAAAATTCCACAGTTTCTTTCTTATGGTTTATTGAAAACCATTCGTTTGAGCATGACAAACAATAAACTGCAGCAATCCAAAAAATAATAGTAATTATGAGCACGGTCAAAAACTAGTGTGATCTCCTCGTCTCCATAATCTTAATTAAAACAAAGTACGCAATTATGACGTTACACACGTCTCAGCCAATAAAAAGAGTGCAATTATTACTAACCAATAGGCATTCCTACAACCTCAATAAAGAACTATGAATCAAATCTGAATTATTTTTCAGCTTCTCCACAATATACAAAATGGCTCTAACATGGCTGTAACATACATGCAATATTACAAGCTAAATATTCTTCCTCTCAATGTGTAACAAGACCTGAAAAGTCAGTACGATATCTTTCAACACACTCATATGAATGCAGAATCTGCAGGCAGCGTTCTGGTTTCTGTTTGTTGTCTGACATCTTTGAGCTTTGGTTATATGCAGGTAAACAGCCTGTGTCAACAGAGGCAGAATGCATTGGCCAATAATAATCATCTCAGAACCCATTGAAAGGCTACTGTGTGAGGACGATTGAGGTTTTTATCAGCTGGACTCAAGTCGCTAATCAGACTGTAAGGAGAAGATGGAGATATCCATTACCCGTTATCTGCTGGCTACACTGGGACCCCAAAAATACTGTCCGTTGTCTACAAAGGCTAAATCATCATCAGACTGTTAGCTATTTGGCTGCTAATTGTTCCACTATCTTATCCAGCTAGTTTCTAACTGTGTCTGTTTGCTATTTGCTGCTGGAGGACTTGTTTCCAATGTTATCAAACGATTGTTATCAGCAGTTATCATTCCCTAAAGAACGGGCGAGAAGGGGCCTGCTCTACCTGATAGCAGGTTGAGAAGATCATTATCAGCCAGTTTCATGGCTGCCTGCTAAAACACAAAGTGATCCACCATTGGGAATTCATTCACACACCGATGAACGCAGCATCGGGAGCAATTTGGGGTTCAGTATCTTGTTCAAGGCTACTTCGACATCCTAGGCTGCCATGGTTGGGGATCGAACCACCAACCTTCCGATCAGAAGACAACCTCTCTACCAACTGAGCCACAGCCGCCCCAATGGGTGACGCCTCAGTCACTACGTCTATTATCTATATAAAGTCTATGTATGTATGTTCTATTCACTTCATTTCCGTTACTTCCCCCTGTGTTTTCACACTTTTACTACTCCTATTCCTATGGCTGCTAGAGGGCAGCGTTACACAACAAACATTAATATAGCAGCCCATTGAATGGACTGATAACAACCTGCTGGGCCTACATGAAGGTGGAGCAGGATCGTACTCACCCACACTTATGGGATGATAAACGCCCATTTAATCGCCAGATAACATCAGAATCGGGTGTCTAAGCAGGAGTGCAGTGGGTTTTTATAGTTATTCTCTGAAAGTAGCGGCATGTTTTGTTTGACCCATCCACCATCCCTCCTGCTCACCCAAAGAACGACTTCCATTTTGAACCTGGTCTCACAGGAATCTGTGAAATAGCCACGGATTCGCTTAACTCAAAATCCGTGGAATAGTCATGGAATAACTCAAATTTCCGTGAAACTGACACGGATTTCGCTACAATGCACGTTAATGACAGTCATATCCCGTGGCTATTCCATGGATATTTTTTTCTATTGATTTGTGTCCAAGTCACGTGACTTTCAAGGTCCCGGCGGTCAGAACAAAAAACATGGCGGACAGTTCTCTCATTTTTAGTGAAAAAAATCAATATTTTGACTTAGTTTCTGCATAAATATGGATTTTGATCACATTTCTAGCGAGAAATACATGTTTTATTTTCTAAATATTCACTCAGTGAATGTACATAATCACTTTGTATGTTGGAATAGCCACGGGATATTAACATCCATTAACTTGCATTGTAGCGAAATCCGTGTCAGTTTCACGGAAATTTGAGTGATTCCGTGGCTATTCCACGGATTCCTGTGAGACCATGTTGCCATTTCCCTTACTTGCCTGAGAGATAATCAGTAATCTCTCTGTATAAAACATTGTAAACTAAAGCTGGGAGAAGCTGCAGATTCAGATACAAGAAAATGGATATTCTTTTTGTAGTTGTAGCTTGGTTTGGGTGAAATACCACTACCAGCAGTCAATTGTTTAGTGAGGTGAAGAGTGAAACTGTTTACCTGAGATGGTGAGAAGGGCGGACTGTAGGCTGGGGAGCCTCTGAAGCTCTGAGCACCATCCAGCCTCCATCCTGGACTATGGAGACCAGCGTAGTCCGTCACATCACTGACCTGCTTCTGTTGCCTCCAACCTGAGATGAGGAAAGGGGGGGGGGGGGGGGAAGGAGCGTGGGAGGAGAGCCAGACAGTCAGACAGATTATGATCTGAACCATAATCAACCAAAGAATCAAGCTGAGTCACGTGTTCCTCTATTAAATTAAACAAAATAAAATGTTATCTCCACTTTGTTGTGACCACAGGGCAATAAAAGCTGATGACGGTTGTTCATGTTTCGCATGTTTGTCTCTGACAAAAGCATCAATCAGCGTGTTTATCAGCGGCTTGCAGCTCCTGTCATCAGAGCAGACACTGTGTGACTGAGCAGCACTTCACTGTGACCAGGTGGTGAAACATCATGGCTGCCTGTCGGAAAAACATCAACTGGAACAATCAGTCGTCTCTTTTTAGGTGTGAGCAGATCATCAAGAAAGAGTATTAGAGCTCTGCCAATAGCACTATCGGGTGATATTGGCAAATCAGGATTATTGTTGTGACTGTAGACTTCAATAAAGATAATTTGGCAATGCTTGAGCTGGTTTTTATATTATTTGTACACAGGAAATAAGAATTAGAAGGTTAGTATTTCAGGTATGATAACAGAGACATATTTGTGTTTCTTTTACACAGCGAGAACAAACATGTTACTCTATTGCAGCATTTCAAGACTATGGAAACACCAAAAACACATCCCTGTAGTCATATTGTTCCATTTTTTAGTCACTTTACATCTCCCTGTGGTTATTTTGTGCTGCTTTGTAATCTTTTTGCATTTCTTTTTTACCATTTTGCATGTCTCTGTGGTCATTTCCAGTTGCTTTTTTATCTATTTGTGCCTCTTTTTGAATATTTTGCATGTCACTATGGCCTTTTTGTGCCACTTTGTGCTCATCTTGCCTCTCTTTTTCAACATTTTGCATCTACGTGTGGTCATTTTGACCTTTGTGATCTTTTTGCATTTCTTTTTCAACGTTTTGGATCTCTTTTCTAAGATTTTGCATGTCTCTGTGGTCATTTTGTGCTCCTTTGTGATCTTTATGCATCTCATTTTGAGCATTTTGCATCTCTCTGTTGTCATTTTTTGCCACTTTTTGATCTTTTTGCGTTTCTTTTTTCAACGTTGTGCATCTCTGTTTAATCAGTTTGCATTTCTCTGTGATCTTTTTGCATTTCTTTATGACCATTTTGCATTTCTTTATGACCATTTTGAATCTCCCTGCAGTGATTTTTGTGCCGCTTTGTGGTCATTTTGCAACAATGAAACCACAGTCTGGTGTCTGTGTGTCATGATAGAGATTGGCCATATATGGGACCACGCTCAATTGTGCATATCAACCATAAACAGCCATGTGGAACATTGTGAGCTCAGCTTTCACTGTGAGCATCCATCATCTCAAACTCACATGAAAAGGCAGAGCTAGCCCAACTGAAACTAATCCAGTTCCTCTTTCTACACCAGAGGGCCTGCTGAGGTTGGGTTCTTTTTACAGTGTCGAGTATCACTTGATACCCACTGTATTTGTGAAAAGGCTATTCTCTTTTTTGAAGAGTGCAACTCCACAGATGATGAGAGGGAGCAGGAGTGCATGATGCAAACACACTGGAGAGCAAAGTGTTATGTCAAACTTCAAAAGCATTCCTGAACGCTTACAAGTTCCTGCTCAAAAACATCGCCTTGAAAAACACACGTTACAAACAGACACACACGTAACTCAGCGGTAAAATATTGGTGTTACTGCTACAAATATGCCCTCGGGGAAATACCCGCCTGACAAACTTGCTGACCTACATACAAACAAACACACATGCTCCGTTTCCTGTGCTGAAACTTCCATGATTGGGAGAAGAAGAAAAACACCTCTCATTGACCTGACAGCATATTAAAACACGGGTTCAGAGGTTAAATGTCAGCAGTGGCCGCGGGTCAAAGATAAACACAGCAGAGACCCTTGACAGACTTGATTCAGGAGCTGTCAGGGGCGCTCTAGACCACGGGGAGCTCCCATATGAAGTGTCGGGCCGCTCCGAGGTTAGCTTTGATGGAACAGCTGCTCCGTAAGCAAAGAGCTGGGAAGTGATGACATCACTCTTACACCTATGACCCAAAGTCCTGCAAACATAAAATGAACCAGAGGGTGCAGGTCACGGCAGAAATGTGCCTCTTCCTCCTGGCTGCGTCCCCGTGGATATAAGAGGAAGTAAATCTGTCAGATGTGCCGGCAGAGGGGGAGAGGAGAGAGTGAAGAAGAGGCAACGCTGACACTCGTGGGTCAGGAAAACATCATCACTGGGATATGTTCAGGTTCAAGTTTTTCAAAGGTGGGAAAAAAGTTTTTCACGTCTTTAATACGTCTTGAACACTACTGTTTACTGCAGCGTATTCTTAACTTTAACACTAATCTGCTCTACTCTACTGCACTTACTTTTTAACTACGCAATGTTTGACTTGTGCTTTTATTTTTTGAGCTATTTTCTTATCCTGCTGTATCTTATTTTATCTTATTAGTCTTTTTATTTCTATTTCCCTGTTTTAATTGACTGTTTTTACTGTTTTCAACTGTGTCTTGCTGTTTTTAATGTGTATGAGAAGCACTTTGAATTACCTTGTGTTGAATTGTGATATACAAATAAACTTGCCTTGCCTTGCTTTGAATAAGTCTGAAGTTTGACCACAATGTCCCAAGTTATGTTCAATTCCTAAACTTTGTGTTTAGAGTCCTAAACAAGTTATTTTTGTCTGCAGTGCCGAATGCACCTTTCCAACCTTATCAACACAGTGTGATCAACTGCATGTCGATTGAAAGACAGGTTTGGATTTTGGTTTGGTTATGTGCCACCTTGTGATCTTTTTGCATCTCTATTTAAACATTTTGCATCTCTTTGTGATCTCTTAGCACCTCCTGGTCTGACTATCATATCATATCCAAGCCATAGCCAGTATCTATTAAACTCTTGTTAAAAAGGTGGAATAGTTTTATACCTATGTGCGGTGAAAGCAACAGGCATGAATGATAATTAGGCCAGAGGGTTTAATTACAAACTTTTGGATGAATTCAATTTAAAAAGGATTTGTGTTACAGTACTAAAATGATACTAAAATGCCTAATTATATGAAAAATATTCTACAGTGCATCTCTCCTTATGGGTTGAGATTTGGCTCTCTTTGTAACCATTAAGTTCTTATTTAGTTTATAAGAAGTTATAAATTGGATTACAGATCTAAATCTGCTTCAGCTTTGAGCTCTTTCCTGTTATGGGCTCATGAGAAAGCTTTGCATTATTGTTATAGCCTCATTTGCTGATGAAAAGTAACTCATTTAATCCTGTTAAGCCACTTGTAGAACTGTAGATTCTATAATTATGTTTTGAAGGCATTACCTGATCCTGACTTTCACTGTGGTAGGAGGTCAGATTGATCTTTATTTCTGTAACCTTTTTCTTCTGTATATTTCCATTAAAAATACGGAAAAACTGAAGTGTAAACACATTACATGCTTACATTGCAGGAATATCCACCACCTGTTTAATCAAATGCTTCCACCCTTTCAGCAAACACCACACACACTAACAAACACACCTTCTGTAACAACTCTCAGGTGGAGATTTCCACAATCAGGCAGCGTTTCAGTCAGTCTGCATTATAAATGGTTCTCTGTATGTGCAGGCTGAGCTGAGCTCCACAATGTAACAAGTCCAACCTGCAAACTTCATCTGCCCGCCAGCTTGTTGGCACACATGTATTTTCTTTTTTGTGCCAGTCATAATGTCACAGTGGTTCTGTGTCTCCCTACAAGTACGTTTTGTAAAGGTACTGTTATTATTAACCAAGGGAAAGGGTCAGTTCACCCAAAATACATACATTTTATTTAATTTGCAGAAAATGTTGGCTTTAAGTGCTGAGATTTTTTTTAACCCTCTATGGTACGCATTGCCAGTAAGGAAAAAGATGTTTGAAGAATTTTTTTTGTCTTAAAATAGACTATTAAACATAATCTGAAGAAATTTTATAATTCTTTTTTTGGGGGGGGGAGTTTTTGGGGTTTGTTGCCCGTAGGCAACATTGTACCATAACGGTGCACAAGTGAAAAAGAAAGTTTTTAAAATGTGTAAAAGATTCAGCAGCTTCAACAGGGTACAATACATAATGGTTTAAATTTAAAAACATTATAAAAGGAACATTTTTATCTTGTTTCTTGTCTGAATGTTGCCTGTAGGAAACATTGTACCATTGAACCAACGACCCATTGAAATTAATGTCTTGAACAGTCTAAGCGTATGAAACTATCAAAAATGGTTTACTCACCTATTAGTAGGAATATTTTTTTTCCAGATGGAAAAGGGCAGGAAATTACATTTTGAGTGAGTTTTTTGTGGTGCAAAATGGCAAAGCTGTTTCCTTTGGAAAAGTCTGCAAAATAGGGTTTCAATATGGCCTCTTGGAGGTCATGTGACAAATTAAGCATTGCTATTTGTTCCCTATACTCTTCCCTCTTTTTTAAAGTATCACATCACTCAAAAACATGCATTATAGAAATTTGACAGGCCAAAATGTGTATGTTGCCTGAGGGCAACACCGTACCATAAAGGGTTAAATCACCCCTTAAAATATATACAACCAACTCACTGTAACAATGTTTAAAGAGAAATTTGTGACCTTTTATTTGGATGTCTAATCAATGTTGATTGTAAATGTGAGGATTAAAGCCACAAATTTTTGAGTGTGTATTAAATTGTCTAAGAAAGCTGAGGTCTCCTGCTTTCAGAGCCATACCGGCAGTGCCTAAATGTACCAGGTTGCATCCAAGCATATTATTTATTCATTTATTAATTCTCCTTAACTGCTTATCCAAACTTGGGTTGTGAGGGCTGAAGCCAAATCCAGCTGACATTGGATGAGAGGCGGGGTACACATCATTCATGCTTTCATATACTCCTACGGGCAATTAGGAGTCGCCAATAAATCTAAGCTGCATGTTTTTGGACTGTGCGAGGAAGCTGGAGGACCCGGTGAGAACCCACGATGACACCGCAAGAACATGCAAACTTCACACAGAAGAACCGCAGGCCGGAGTCAAACCTGCGACCCTGTGAGGGGAAAAGTACTAACCTAACACCATCATGTAGCCTGTACAATCTAATTATGGCCAACCAAAACAGTGTAGCTGAGAGCTATGAGTTGTGCTTAACTTATAGTGGAGCTGTCTGTGAAACTACCAGTTTAATGATAAACCACATAAAATTCCCAATAGTTGGTGTCTCCATTTCAAAATGAAATTATCGCACATGTCTTTGTCTATAATGGCCAGGTTGCTTTTATTTGGATATTTGATTTGCTTACTTAAGATTATGTTTATTTGCAAATGAAAAAAAAATAAAAATCTGTAAGTGTGATATGAAATGTCCTTCCTGTTTCATCTCTATTGGATATCCACTTAAAAAATGTTGATTTTTTTCCCCCTGTAATATGCAGTTCAGCAGATGTTTCACCATGTCAGTTTTTTTGTCAACCAACCAAAATAATCAGGTGCGGCTGTGGCTCATTTGGGTTGCCCCCCAACCGAAGGGTTGGTGGTTCGATCCCTGACCGTCGCAGCCTACATGTCGAAGTATCCTTGAGCAAGATACTGAACCCCAAATTGCTCCTGATGCTGCGTTCATCGGTGTGTGAATGAATTCCCAATGGTGGCAGGTGGGACCGTTTAGGGTAGCCTCTGCCACCAGTATGAATGTGTGTGTGAAAGGGTGAATGAGCGCAGTCTGTATTGTAAAGCGCTTTGAGTGGTTGCAAAGCGACTAGAAAAGCGCTATATAAGTGCAGGTCCATTTACTATTACCATTTTTATTCTACAAATATTTTTGAATGCATTTTTTAACCATCTTACCTGACGATTGTGTATTTCCTTTGTGGCTGAGTCCATTGGTGTAGAGGGAGGCGGAGCGGGACAGAGGGGCGCAGCGGGTAGGAACAGGAATAAAAGTTGGGTCCAAATCCAGAATCAGCTGGTTCAGCTGCTCTATGGACTCGTCAATGTCCGAGGTCAACGAGGACAAATCCTCTTCTTGGCAAGACGAAGTGTGTGTCGTACTGCCAGACTGTATGTTGTGTGTAACATCTGAGTCCTCGTCCCCCGGCCCTCTCTGCACTGCTTCCCTGCTGCTGAGTCCTCGAGGCGGCGTGTCGGGAGCTACCAGAGGTGGTGGCCTCTCTTTCCGCCCCCTGGTCGGCCTCTCCTCTCCATCTGCTTGAAGGTAGGTGTCTGTGATCTGCTGCTGCTGGACCCAGGAGTGTGTGGAGTACTCAGCCGGTCTCTGACTCTCAGGCAGGTTCTCAGAGGACAGGGAGCAGATGCTGCTGGAGCTCGGCAGGTCTGAAGCCGCAGCCGCTTCACCATTTACCTCATCTTCATCATCTAATATATCCGTTTCCCTCTCGCTGGATGAAGCCTCCCCATTGAGCGTGTGTCCCAGTCCAGACTCATCTGCAGTCATCTCCCCCTCCCCTCTACCGCACGCCACAAGCTCAGTCATGACCTCCAGAAGAGGCTGAGCAATCTCAAAGTCCACCCCAGGGAAAAGCCTCCGTGCCTGGGCACACTTGTCCCCCGCGGCCCCTCTCCTCTGTCCGGCTGCGCTCCGCCCCTGAGAGGCGACTGACAGGCCCGAGTCACTGCTGGCAGACGGAGCTCGCTCGCTGCAGCTCGGGCTGCTGGTGGTCAGGCGGAACGATGCTCCTTCCTCACTGCTCTTCTTCCTCACTCCAGGGTCCGGGACATGAAGTGGAGCTGTGAAGACAAAACCACTGAGGTCAGTAACTTCTTAAGTGTCCTTGTTCTATTCTGTGTTTTTTTCTATTGTTGTTTTTATTTATGCTCCCTCAGTATTTTATTCTATTGTATTTTATTCTGTCTGTCGGTCTGTCTGTCTGTCTGTCTGTCTGTCTGTCTGTCTGTCTGTCTGTCCATCCGTCCGTCCGTCCGTCCGTCCGTCCGTCCGTCCGTCCGTCCGTCCGTCCGTCCGTCCGTCCGTCCGTCCATCCATCCATCCATCCATCCATCCATCTATCTATCTATCTATCTATCTATCTATCTATCTATCTATCTATCTATCCATCCATCCATCCATCCATCCATCTATCAGTAGAAGCTTTATAAGCTCATAGAAGAGGTAAAACAAATGCAAATGCAACTTGTGGAAGCAAAAGTGTAGGTTTGGTGAGGAGGACATGATGAATGAAAGTGAAAACAAACTTCATTATCAAAAATATTCTCTTCTTTTCTGCCTCATCTTTTTACTGATATTCAAATCCTACGTCGTTTAGAAGAGTATAAATAAAACATTTTCCCCTGTTCATCAAAATATAAATTAGGGTTTCAAACAAGGGTTTCTTTATAGATTTTATTATCAATTATTTTCTTGATTTATCAATTAATCGTGCGATCAAATAAATGTAAGAAAACATCGTTGTTCTTTTTTGTTGTTGTTTGTTTTACTGTGTTTGTCCATTGGTGATTTATGTTGTGTTTTGTTGAAATTAATTAAAAAAAATAAATAATAAAAAAAATAAAAATGTAAGAAAACACTTTTTTTTAAAACCCAAATTATTTAATTTACATAAACATAACAAGTATAAATATATAAAAGAAAACTGAATATTATGTTTGTATTTCTTCCCATCAGCCGTACAACTCTTGTCCTTCCAGCTCAATTCTGTGATTTTTTAAAAAATGTATTAATGAATTTAATAATAATTTTTAAAATATAACCCAAAAAATTGTTGTAGATGCAATTGTCTTTGTGTGTGCTATTTATTAAATTGACTAATTGTAATTTTTTTTTTTTTACTCTCCAATATGGATTATAGCAGCTTCACAGAGGGTAATGTCAAATCAAAGTGAAACTGTTGAAATGTATCTAAAAGCAGATCTTACAGCCTTATATGTATGACTGATTACTAATATGTTGCGATTTATTTTGTTTTCTTATTTTATTTATTTTTCTCTGCTATATCTGTAGCCGGATGATTCTTCCTTTTAAATGTTCTCTAATGAAAAGATAAATTATAAGTGTATACAGCTGATATTGACACCATAGACTTCTGAATTAATGATTTTTACAGTATAACATTTGTCGGGTAAATATGAATGTACAATTTTTTAACAGTATTGCATGTATGTATTAATCGTGGTTATTGTTGTTTTTCTTGTATGTACTGTTTTTGTTTATGTTGTTTGTATGTCATGTTATATGTCTTTTTAGGGACCCCAGGAAGACTAGCAGTCGCCAAGGCGTCAGCTAATGGGGATCCATTCAATATACAATAAACAATATAGAATATATTCATACTATATATGACTCAATACCTGCACTACTACTGTATATGATTCACACTGACACACACACCACCTGTTGGACCACCGCCATCACTCCAGACACACTCCATGTAGATAACACAGAGTCCCTTTGTGTAGGCTGGCGGATGCCTACGTGTGTAGTTGTTTCTGTGTGTGTGTCACGCAAAGGACGTGTCTGTCATAGACGTGTACCTGAGGTCAGATAGAGCTGACTGCACACACACACACACACACACACACACACACACACACACACACATCTTGTTATACTTTAACTCTCTGTAGGAACAAAAGAGGGTATTTCTAAGCCTTACAGCCAGTTGGATACATACTTGAGCTGAAACAATTAAGTTAAATCAGCAACAATTTTGATAATTGATTCATCATTTAAATGCACAATAAGTACTTTTCTGCTGCTAGGAGTTTCTTTGTCAAAACAATAACAAAAGACTTTGCTTGCTAAGTTTAGCAACATCTTGGATGGGAGTTGTTGTCTTTGGAGTCATTGCAATCAGTTTTTCCTGGTTTTTAAGATTCCTTTAATGTTGATCGATCAATTCTACAATTCTACAATGTCATTCAGCAGACGCTTTTATCCAAAGCGACGTACAAATGAGAGTAGTACAACACAAGCAAGGATGAAGTCAAGAAACATAGCAAGAGTAAGAAAAACCCGTAAAAACACTGACTAAAGCAGTTTCATGCTAAAAATCCATGTTTCCCCAACACTGTACGGTGGACACAGGATTTCCATGAAGGGCTGTGAGCCAAACTGTCCCTAAAATTTGCTCATCTTTTTTCTCTGATAACTTAAGATCCTTATGTCTGATGACTAGAATTCTCCATCAGTTTAGAATATACATAGTACAAATGACCAAGATTAGTGTTGAACATAAATGTAGTTTAAAACTGGATTAAAAAAATCAATTAATGGCAACTTCTGAGAAGCATAATGCAGAGGCATGCACGAAGATGATATGACACATTTCCAAATGAAATTATTACAGATCTCTCTGGTAGAACAAATAAAGAAAAAAGTTGGAATCATCTGGGATAATGCAATAACCCAACTCAACTAAATATGATGCACAAAAGTTATTAATTATAACTTTAAAGGATTTTTTTTGCCATTTTAGAATTCTGTTTCAAATTTCTGTTATTTTTTGGATCTAAAAATGAATCTAACAATTAAATTACTGTTAGTTCCACCCCTAGAACATACTACTCTGCAAAAAGCAAGTCTTATCAAGTATATTTATCTTAAAATGTTACCTACTACCCTTAAACATCTTCTATTCTTCTTTTACTTATTACAATCAAAAAACCCCATATATACAGTTTTTACTTATTTAAAATGGCATTTACAGAATGTGTTTGAACTAAACAAGCAAGTTGTGTTCTGATAAAGACTGTTACAGTGAGATGAGATAAGACTGCCTTGTACAGTGACTGCAACAATACATACAGTGCATACCAGAGCTGTATGAGCACAGCCTCTTAAGTCCAGAGAGGCAATAAAGCTCAAATACCAGACATGCATGGTAAAACCCTCACAGCTGGCCTATAAGATCTCTCACACACACAAACAGTAGTACATTCACACACTGATAAACTCTGTGTAACTTTGACAAGAACTTCCCACACTAAAATGCCAAATAAGCATCAAAAAGCAGCGTGCTGAACTTACTCACCAGGAGCAAACTTTCACTGTTCCCGCTGCGGACTAGAAACAGGATGGAAATGCTTGCTGAAGCCTCCCGTTGGAGTCAGAGAAAGAGGAAAAGAGAAACAGATGACCAGCTGAAAGGGGCAAGGACGAGGACAGAATGAAAAGGATGAGGGGACAGATAGAAAAAAGGGAAAAGGAGGCTTAAAAAGACTCAGAGCTGCTCCTGCTGTCGTCCTCTCAGGCTGCCGCAGGAAGACAAGCAAAGAACATTCTTTCTCTTAAGGTGCTAACGGCCCCCCTGTATCCCCCCACCTCCTACTCTCTCATGTCAGTCCTTCCTTGCCTGCTCCGTCCCCGCACTACGAATCCCCGCCTTCACCGTCACTACAGAATTAGGCTTGCTTTGCCTCATCCCTCCTCCTCTTTCCTCCCCCCTCTGCATCCTGTCCCGGCTGACACAGGTAGCTGTGCAGCAGGGAGAGTGTGCACTCATGCATTTTTCATGTCCGAGGGGGAAGGAAACTGAAAGGGTGGATCATTCACCAGGCTGCATGCAAGCACATACATATATATCTGCACACAGGTGGAAGAGTTTGTGCAACATACATAATACACTTTCAAGAGCAGAAACACAAAGCACAAGGACCTTGAGCTGGCCAAATATGGAGAGGGGAATGTAAACATGGGGGCGGGCTTTGGAGAGACTTGTGTGCAGAAAGGGGGAAGGGGACATATTGGACAAATTGCAACCTGCAACTTGAACCTGAAAGCAACACGCTTCAGCTAGAAAAAGGAGGACCAGATAAAGGGGAAGAGAAGAAAAGGAGAGATAAAGTGATAGAGGGGAGGGCTGTGTGAGTGGGCTGAAAGGGTAAAGTAGAACCACCTGTGGTTGAAAACAACATTCTTGCGACTGGCTGTGTTGCTAACTGGCTGGCACCCTCATTATGCTCATGTGCATGCGTGTGTGCTGGCGGTTAAACGTAATGGCCATGTGTGTGTTTGCGTTCATGTGAGCGTCTGTGTAAATGTGCCACTTTTCCCCGTTTCTCCCCCACTGATCGGTCCGTCTAAATTACATGGCTGGCAGAGCAGATTTAGCAACGGCATAAAACAGCTGGAACTGAAACCTCAACCGCCGGTTTTAAGTGATTGTTTCAGCTGTCTGCATGTGTGTTTTTGTGTTGGTGTTTTTCTGTGTGTGTGTTTGAACGGTTATTCCAACTAAATGGAAACTCTTTTGAAAAAAACAGCCGCCTCCAAATACACGGGTCTGGTCTGGCCGCTGTCTTGATGATTGTCGTTACGCCCAATCCCTGGAACGTCTTTGTGACTGGTTGTTGTGAGCAGTTGTAAGCTGTCACTCAGATGACCAGACAATTACCCACAGCACTGACCACAGCGAAGGCCAAGTCTAAACAGAAGGTCTCAGAGACTGGAGCTGCATCCACAGAGTGATATGACTTCTTAAGAACAGACAAAGACACTTAAGCTGATTTATTTTGGCCACTTGAGAGCAGAAAAACTCAAAAAACTACATCATTTTGACATCAAATTTGAGCAAACAGCAGCCTCACTCCACATTCATGTAGTGCTGATCGTTGCATATAAAGACGCCAATTATGCACCAAATGTAGCATTTTTCTTCATTTAAATACGTGCAAATAGCACAGGAGCACACACACGAAATTGCGTATCAGCCTTTTTAGATGCTTTGAGAGTTGCACTATTTATTTTTCTCTTATTTGTGCAGGTTTAGCTGCTGCAGAGCGGCACGTTCCCTTTGTGATTTCGCCTTTGGGACTGTACCAGACAGTAAATGTGTAATCAAAACAAAATTATAAGCTAAAAAAGGCTAAAAAGGCTCTGTAGAGCTGCAGAGTTGATGATAACTGTCTGTGGGTCCAACCCTGATATAGAAATTTATGTTCGAGGACCTTTAAAGAAACATATCCATGATTTTGCATGTTTTATACCATTTTCATCTATACTTAAAGCAGCTATGATCTGTATTCTTATAATAACAAACCAAATGACAATGTAAAAACGATGGGTCTCATGCAAGAACAACTCGCACGAACAGATTCCTTCTTCTTCTGCATTCATGATTTTCTTGTATTTGAATTTTCTCTCAAGTGTTCCAGACCTGTTGTAGAAGTCACGTTTCTGGTCACAGAAGGAAGCTTCAACACCCTGGAGCCTTTAGCAGCTTATGAGGAGTTGATGGAGACCAAATCTTTTGTTGTGAAGGAGGTAAAACATTGATTTGGTCTTTTAAAAGTCAGAACTGAGCAGCCTTAGATTGGTATTCTAATTTTTCTAAGAATGCCGTCAAAACAGACTAAAGGCCACCGTTATGTAAGAGCAGAGCAGAGTACACGTCTAATATAATGAGCTGCAAATATATTGTTAAGCTGCTAAATCCTGTCTAATAATTAAAAGTCAGAGACACAGCAGGGACCAGAACAACAGGAAGAGAAAGTGAAAGAAAGACAGAAAAGATTTAAAAGCATTAAAACGCCCCTCACCTGTTTGAAGACAAGACGTGTCTTGATATGAGTCTCGTCTAACCAAAGGGTCCAAGGTGTCATAGTCCACCGTCACACTGCATCCGTTGTGCCACAGCTCTCTGCCTGCACATGGAAATAATAAACAGAGTAGAGGACAAAGAGGTAGCACTGGTCAGGAGTCTCACACACACACACAGCAGCTGATTCCAGATCTAATTAAAATTTGATTTAAGCAGCAATGTGACATTTAAGTATCATTTTGAGTCTACCTGTGGCTGTGTGAATGAGTGTGTTCTGGTTTTCCCCGCCTGTGTGTGTGTCTGTATGGTTTCCCGGGTACAGTATCTCAAATCTGAATTCCTGTCAGATGTGTGTGTGTGATAACTCCTCATATTGCTTCCTGTTGAGAGGCGAGGGGTGTGATTGTACGTGCTGAGGGCCAGTTTGGCTGTTTACGCCTCCTCCTGGTGTCCAACACTGCCCCCACCTGGTGACTGCGTGTCCAACTCGATGTCTTTCATTCAGGAGGTTTGTGTGTGTGTGTGTGTGTGTGTGTGTGTGTGCGTGCGTGTGTGTGTGTGTGTGTGTGTGTGTGTGTGTGTTTGTGATTGCTTCAAGGTTTGAATTGAAGTTTTACTATTTTTGCAAATTCCACAATTATAGAATTGGCTTCTTAGAAAAGTATCTAATTTTCATTGTTTTATATAAAAGTAGGTCCCCATTAGTCACCAAATATTCGGTGTGAAATATGCTAATTCATGTAAATGATGTATCCTGAAAGCATGTTTACTGGTTTTTCCAGATGTCCCCATAAAGCCTGATTAAAACATTACTTCATCATTTCAGAGGTTTGAAAGCGTGTATAGGCTAACTGAGTTATGGCAAGTTTACTCATTTTTTTTAATTTCTCTACAACTTCTAGAAAGGGTGGACCCCACAAGTGATGATGAAAACTGGAGTCCCCATGAAAACCAGTATGTGTGTGTGTGTGTGTGTGTGTGTGTGTGTGTGTGTGTGTGTGTGTGTGTGTGTAGGTGTGTAGGTGTGTGTTCTTGTACTTCCTACATAGTGAGGACTAGAACATGTCTTTAACCAACAGAGTGAAGACATTTTTGTGAAGTGAGGACATTTCAGCCGGTCCTCACTTCTTTAAAGGCTTGTTTGAGAGTTCAGACTTTGTTTTAGGGTTAAGGTTGCAGTTAGGTTTATGTTAGGGTTAGGGTTGGGCATTTAGTTACAGGTTAGGTTAAAGGTTAGGGTAAGGGGCTAGGGAATTCACTATTCCAATGAGGGCTCTCACAAAGATAGAAGTACAAGGATGTGTGTGTGTGTGTGTGTGTGTGTGTGTGTGTGTGTGTGTGTGTGTGTGTGTGTGTGTGTGTGTGTGTGTGCGTGCGTGCGTGTGTGTGTGTGTGTGTGTGTGTGTGTGCGTGTGTGTGTGTGTGTGTGTGTGTGTGAATGCATGAAGATGTGTGGTTGCAGCTTTTTCAAATTCATGCTGGTTATAAAAACTTTTAGAGGCTGGAAGAAGTTCTGTTATTTAACTATTAACAAGAAATAAGTAAAAATTGGAGGGATTTTTCTTCTTCTGTTAATGATTTTGCAACCTTTCAAATGACCCCAGATGTGGGAACCTCTCCTCTAACTGATGCATGTAAACACCTGGACTCCCAGAACTACACACACTCACATACACACATAACCAACACTCATACACACAGACACATTATTTCGGCTACAAGTGCTACGGATTGACAAAACTGCACCAAACATCATTGTGTCTCCTAAATCAAGCAGAAGAGACGTGAGAGGTGAGTCAGTTTGAAGTGTTACGTCTGCACACCCACTCCCAGCAGTACACACAAACACACACACACACTAGGGGTGTGCCATATCATATCGTTCGCGATTATACCGGTATAATTTTTTTCACACCTTTGTACTTCTATCTTTGTGAGGGCCCTCATTGGAATAATGAATTCCCTAGCCCCTTACCATAACCCTTAACCTTACCTTCACCATCACAACTAAATGCCCAACCCTAACCCTAACATAAACCCTAATTGTAACCTTAACCCTAAAACAAAGTCTGAACTCTCAAACAAGCCTTTAAAGAAGTGACGACCGGCCGAAATTTCCTGACTTCGCAAAAATGTTGGTCACTCTGTTGGTTAAAAACGTGTTTCGTTCCTTACTATGTAGGAAGTACAAACACACACACACACACACACACACATTCTTGTACTTCTATCTTTGTGAGGACCCTCATTGGAACAGTGAATTCCCTTGCAAGGTGATAATAGTTTCGGATTTTTCATTTGTTTTAGTTTTAATTTTGTTGTGAATTTTGGTTTTCAAATTCAGTTCGTTTTATTGAGTTTTTAGAGTGAGCTTGCTAGTTTTAGTATTTATTTATTTTTAAATGCTTTAGTTTTAGTTTAGTTTTTATTAGTTTTAGTTTTTTTTAATGGGGTATTTGTTGGGTGGGAGATTAAAAGAGGTCAAAGTTAAATTTGCCTTAATTTCCTTTGTCTTATCCATCTTCATTATGTATGAAAAAAGTTGACAAAGATGAAAATTAAGGACATTTTCACTATAATTTTAGTTAGTTTTGTAACCACACAATACCGTTTCAGTTAATTATCATTATCATGTAACCTTTAACCCTTAAAACAAAGTCTGAAATCTGAAAAAAAGCCTTGTCCTCACTCTATTGGTTAAAAACATGTTTTGGTCCTCACTATGTAGGAAGTACAAGTACACACACACACACACACACACACACACATACTTAAAAACACTTGACCTTTGTGGGAAATTTCAGCCTCTGAGGGTGAAAACTGTGGCCACCAAAGGGTGGGGAAATTTTTGTGGACTGACTGACCCACAGATAGACAGCCCAAACCATAGAGCCGCTGGTCAGAAAGAAGAAAACATACAATATATAATATGCTGTACATAAAATTCCTCTGTTATATTCTTAGTTCTAAGGCGACACAAGCCAAAATTGTTAGAAACTACAAAGTTAGAGAAGATCTGCTTAGAGTAAATGTACGTTTTGTAATCACAGTTTTCACTCTTTTTCATGGTAATTTAGGCATTAAAGATTCAGATCACTTAAATTATGAAAATATATGTTTTACTTAACCTGTCTCAGATTTCAGTTGGAAAAAAAATGTTTTTTTAAGAGTATAAAGAGGCTGAACGAGTTCATGCAATCATTAGCTCATAATTTTGACATTGTGATATAATGTAGAATTTAAACAAGAGCTTAAATTGCCAATAGTACCAATAGTACAGACAGGGTTTTTGTTATTTTATAGTAAATAACACCAGATTTCCTCAGGTCATTGGAAGATATAAAGGGCTCAATTGAAAGCAGATAATCTTAGATATTGTGCAATAAAAAAATATAGTAATTTATTTAAATTTGGAAATGTATGTAAGCAAAATTAATTATAGAAAGGTTACAATATGTATTTGCATTATTATTATAATACTATTATTATTTAATCCACCCATATATGTTTTATTTTAGCTAAGTTTGTTATTATGATCAGTTAAGCCTAAAGTTATTTCTAAACTAGTTGCCTTTTTGAAGAATATCATGCCATCCTTTTTTTTATTGTTTGCGTTATATACATGTGATCATCACCCTGAGCCACATAAATAAATTTAAATAAATTAGCTTTATGCACAAGCATCAGAAAGGGTTTACCTGTAAACTTCTCAGGGCTGTCGGAAAGCAAAAGCTCCACTTTTCCATCTTCTGGGAAGCGAGGATCTGGAATATTAGCAGATGTACAGTTAACTCTGCACACTGGACATATTCCCATGTGTTCTTCACAGCTGCACAGCTGATACAGGGTCCAAGGTTAGCTTAGATATATTTACATTAGAGGAAGACTGAAGGATTTATCAGTTACTGATTAAGATGGATATTGCAGCAGAGTGTGATAGTGGCTCAAATAACAGTTGGCAGAACGTGTGCTGGTTATAAATACCTTCACTGGCACAATCCAGGTCCGCCTTACAGAAAGTGAGGTTGTGTCCCTGTACGAGGCCCGTATGAAACTGGAGACGGAAGACAACCTGCCGGCTCGCTGACAAAATGTTTTTATCATAACAAACCACCTGAAATCAGAGAGAAGAAGACACTCATCCTGTATCTGCTGCTCTTACCTCATTCACTGAGATTATTGTCTTTCTATTGCATAGTTAAAGTATATTAGAGCAAAAAAGGAGGCAATTAAATATCCAAATCCCTTCCTGGTTTATGAATGAACTGATTACTTGACTGATGATTTGTTTTATAGGCATTTTTAAATAATTCCTCAAATCATTTTCATAATTTACCTGACACTGCAATTTGCTGTAAAATATAGTAAAAGAAACAGTGTTTTAGCACACTTATTATCATTTACTTTTAATTAATTTCTATTGTAAATTAGTAAGTCTTTTAACAATGCATGCTCATCATTAAAAAATTAAAAAATGTGGTTAATAGGCAAGCTTTTTTTCAACATATATGGAGAATAGGAGAATATGTATAATAAGTATGAGTCTTATTATTTACTAAGCTTTAATATTAGCTTTTCTTTCAAAGAAATTACCATTTAGTAGCAACTTATATATATATGTATACATATATATATACACACATTATTATTATTATTTTAATTTTTAATTTTTTTTTATTTTTTGGAGAATATGTATAATACTATTAATTAATTATATTATATATAATATAATTAATATATATATATAATATAATATATTATATTATTATGATTTATTATTATTTATGGTTAATAATAGTAAAGTATTTCAGATTTACATCTACGTCATCACTCACCATGATGTCTCCTTTGAGCAGCTGAGCCGGCTGCAGCACGAAGTAGAGCCGGTCTGTCTGGGCCGCATTAACATGGCTGAGATAAAATACAAACACAGAACACTCTGTCTTCTCTTCTGAACAACAAACAGTCGTGTTTGGAGATTATTTTGTGTTTTGATGAGATTTCTTACTAGACGGCTGACGTGCAAACAGCTTGTAGACTCTGGTAGACTCTCAGGAAGAGACAACATGCTGGGAAGAGGAATGGTTTCATCACAAAAGAGATAACTGATTTGAGAAAGAAATGTCTGAGCATGTCAATATGGCAGGGATGTTAACTAAAAGTTACAATTCTAAGTTCTCCAGTTGGTTTTGTTTTTTGTTTTTACATTTTTGTCTTTATTTAGAATCACATTTCAATATCACATTACAACAGTCATCACCGTTTTTGATAATAGACACTGTGATCCATATTTTCAGATTTTTATCTAGTTATAAACAAACGAACAGAACTTGGGGGTGTTTCCATCTACAGTAAGTAGTAAAATAACAGATTTATTTTTTTTTTAAAGAAAGTTACACAATATTAAACAAATCAATCAATCAATCAAACTTTATTTATATAGCGCTTTTCATACATATAAATGCAACTCAGAGTGCAAAACAACAAAAGAAGGGCATTTCGGGGCTAAGTTCTCCATTTTGATCTCTTCGGTGACATCTACGGGTTTTAGAGACCCTGCATTCACCTCGGATTTCCTCTTTTTATTTTTATTTTGCTGTGTTCAAGATGTGCCCTTTGGGCATTAAGCTATGGGTAGTACAGTTAACACTTTATCAGGCAAAGAACCATATTTGGTAACTTGAGCTGACATTTTTATTTTTTTTATTTTTTACTTGAGCGGACATCTATAACAGGTCTCCTCGCTCTCTGTGAGCTCATAGAACCACATGGATTTCTACATCACAGATAGTGACACTGTGGCATCTGACCAATCAGTAAATCAACAAGATTCAAGCTTTCCTTTACTGTCATTGTATTAAAAAAGTATACAACTAAATTTACATGTGCTTCTCATATATAAGGTGCTTTAAAAAAAGACATTCAGACATTACGTATATATGTTATAAGTAGTCTAAAAAGATAATAAATAGTTTAAAGGTAAAAGATAAAGTGGTGATGGATGCAAATGATGTGTTATTGTCTATTTAGGTTGCTGTGGGAAAGAGACTATAATAAATATAATAATAGTAATGACTCAATTGACCTAGATATGCAATATAAAAACGAAACATTTTGCAAAAAGCCTTGTAATATCCTCCAATAACACTTCAGGGTTGACATATTCAATTTCCAGGAGTGCCCTATAAAGGGTTAATATTCTGTGTGGGGCTTCTACAACAGTCAGCTACTGCTATTTATCTACTTAGCTCCCTCTAATTCAGATCAGACATCTGCTCCTTACCTTCATCTGGTCTTATTTTGGGAAGACCGTGAAGAACGACACACAGGAGGAAAGACGGAGAGGGACACATCCTCAGTCCTCCCTTTAACATGCTCCCCAGCATCCACACGTACCTGGAGGGCACAGAGAAATGTATTTATTCAGTTTAGGAGTCAGGAGGGAAGATTTATTATAGTCACTATTTCACAGGGGGATAAATCAGGTGATTAGTGACCCTGCAGTCTGAGGTCAGCAGTCACAGCAGATCCCCTCGGTCTACATCGAAGATCAGAGGCTCAGACCTGAACCAGATCTGACCTCTGACCCGCAGTGATCCCGCTCAGTCAATCCTCATTCTTACCGTTTTTGCGAGGGCGTCATCAGAGCGGACAGCTTGTCATTGTAGAACCTCCTCATGGCAAAGTGGTCGAGAGAAAGGTCTGCACTGAGAGAGAGGCAAATATTCAGATGGTGATGCATGAAACTATTCACCTAAAATACAAGATACTGTATTTTCTGATCTACTGAAGTAGCATCTAACCTTGTCCTTCATAATTACTGCAGCCACTAGAGGGCGCCACTAACTAAAACGTAAATATGGGTTATTTTCAGGCGGCAACCTCCGGGTCTGAGCAGGGAGGCAAACCAGGAAGTGCCTTAAGCTGCATTCTACTGAAAATTCCAGCAGGGGGTGCTGAGTTTGGCTGCAAAAACATTTCTGTCCATTAATTTCAATGCAAAATGAGAAAACTTCTCACTTGATTTATTACCTCAGAAAATTTTTTAGGACACTATGGTCTCAATCGCTAGTAAAAAATATTCTTCAAGACACTTTGATGTTAATAGTTCAAATAATGTCCCCATTTAAAAGAAAATAGAAGATAAAGAATCATATGATTTGGGGCGGGGCTACCTTTGATTGACAGGTCACTAACAAGGCTAGTCGTCACCAGGACAGAATTAGAACAATGCGCATACACGGCACTGTATCAGTAAAGTTATATAAAACATTATATACATATAAAAAAGGACGTTTACCGGTTTGGTCTCATAACTTTGACCCTTTCACTGTATTTTCACTTAATGACAGTTTATTTGAACGTTTTGTTCAGTAAAAATGTCTTGTTCAGCGTTTGGTTGGACAAACAGACACTCCAAGGAGTTGCTGTTCATTTTTCTTCGGTAAGTAACGTACTTTTTTGTTTTTTGCTAGCCAAAATGTACATCCCAGTTAATGCTCCAGCTAATGCTAACATGAATTAGCAGCGACTTCGTTCAGTCTAGCTAACTACACTTGTTACATATCTTACATGGACAGATACGGACATGGACAGCAGTCTCCTGGGTGATAGTCATGATTATGTTTGTTTTAATCATCCATCTACCCCGAACTCCTCTCTGTGCGGATTTGCTTGCTCTTTATACCCCACCTGCCCTGCATAGCTAGCTTACAGCTCACGATCACATTTTATAATGCATTACTTTTTATAGATATTAGTACAAACAGTGAATGAAAACTGCCTGCTGTCCAACACCTGGGAACATACTGTAATTTGATGTTTAAAGTTAATGAAGGTCCCCTTTAAGAAGTTAAAAAAATATTTAACAGAAGTGTTTTTATGGAAACTATTTTCTACTGAATATATAAACCCTATAAAATCTGTTTCCAGCATGTTCTGGGGATTTTCCACAGTAAAAAAAAAAAAGTTTTCTTCAAATAGAAGCTGCTTTTGACATTTTTAAGTGTCATTTTTAAATGCACCACTAACAAAATCCCATTAGTCTCCAATGTTTTGAGCTGATCAACTGAAATCTCACAGACAGACAAGAAAACTGTCTGCATGACTTGATAAAAGTGGAGGAAATTAAGTAAATTCATGTTGGGTTTTTTTTGTAATTAAAAGTGAACTGACCTTTTAAAACCAGTCACGTCATTTACAACCTTTGCATACTTGCACTGACTTACACAAGCACACAGACTCACAATGGTCACAATCAGATATTTCTCAACAGTGAGTTCAGCCATGAACAGCAGCACGTACACACACACACACACACACACACACACACACACACTAACAGTGCAGAAATCAACCTCATCTTCCTCTTTCTCTGATTAGCCTCAAACTAAACTTGCCTTCACCCCAAGATTAGATAAATAAATGAGGATGTTACTAAATTTAAATAACTCACATCTAAACGATAAAAGACACAAAAGGAAGCCACCCATGATTTCTAAAAAAGGCTTTCCTCTGAAATCAACTGAGTTTTGTGTCTTCTCGGCCCAGACTCTCTCATGCAGATCTACTAAGAGGAAATAAATTCACTGGTGTCCAACAGCAACAGGATCCCTGCCCAAAAATCAAATAACAGCCTAGTTCAAAGTCTCTTCAATCAGCCGTCCTGCCCTGAACCGAAGATCAGCTGCTGATCACTCCATTGTTCTGTCAGTGCACTGCACAAACCAACTGTATAGTAATGTAATGTAATATGTAAGTACAGCCTCACTGAGCTGTTTCATGATGGATTGAAATTGGCATCAGTGTTACCTGGCTGACATGTTGCTGTAGTGGATGTAAGAAGCCACCAGAACTCCAAGTCGGCCTTTACCTCCCTGTTGAGGAAATCAGAATCAAGATGAACAAACTTTTCATACTCTCAGACCGTTTATACACTCAAAAAAAGCAAACTGGGTGTCTGTTAACATGTAGCTTCTACTAAATAAAATGATGTTTTGTGGTTGAACAGTTTTAAAACATGTAGTTTTAGCATAAAATGCAACACTTTAAAATGTACTAGAATACTTTATGTTAAAACAACCTAATTAAATTGCTGAATATAACACTCTGTTTAAAAACTATTTATTTCCTGAATAATTACTATTATGTTCATTTTCATATGATAAAGGTAATCTTTTAGACTAAACCACTTCAACCTAACTTTGTTTTGTTGGCTCAGCACAATTAATTCATGTACTGCACTATTTTAAAAAGTAGTTGTAACTACCCTATTAAATGAAGTAACTCTTAATAATGCCATACACGTTTAAATGGCCCAAGAAAATTATGTTAGTCTGTTACAATTACCCTTACAAATCTAGTTAGACTGAGCCCTGGTAATTAAGCAACAGTAACGCAAATACATCATGTTGACCCAACATATTTACATTTTGTTCACTCAACAAAACTGTTTCTCGCTAAATTAAAGCATTTTATTTAGGTGGAAATTATTTCCATAATTTTATTTCGTTCTGGGAAAAAGTTTTTTTTTTGAGTGTAGAATAATAAGCAATGTTTACCCTGCAGTGTAACACCAGAACATGTTTCTGATGTGTCTGCAGCCAGTTCTTCATCGTCGTGCACACAGTGAAGATCTGATCCAAGTCAGGAGCCAACAGATCCACCCAGCCTGTGTCCAAAACCTAACAACAGACAAACCAAACACACTGTAGCCTTCAGGACACTGCAACATTTAACGTCTCAAACTGGTGCTTTGGAGCGTCAGCGTTACCTTGTGGTTCATTTGGGTGAGAGCTTCGTTTCTCTGTGAGAGGTTGATGAGCTGAAGAAGGAAGGACAAAACATATAAATGTTTAAAATTTAAATGGGGCTAAAAAAAGATTAATGGAACATTTAAGAGATTCTGAGATTCAAACGAAATTCATAATCTTTGGGGATTATGTAACTATAACTAATAACTTGTCGGAAGATAGTTTTTTGATAGTAGTAATCACTATCATAATACATACTTAACCCTTTATCAGGCAAAGAACTATATTTGGTAACTTCAGGTAATATTTAGAGAAAAAAGTTGCAAATTTACTAGATTAAAGTGGCAAATCTACAAGAAAAAAAGTTGCAGATTTAAAAGATTTAAAGTGGCAAATCTGCGCGAAAAAAGTCGCAGATTTACGCGAAAAAAGTGGGGGAAAGAAGCGACTTTTTTCTCCCAGATTCACCACTTTAACCCTTAATAGGACACTCATTGAAATACTTGTAAATTCCAAATTTTAACCCTAGAGAATATTGGAGGATATTACATACAGCCAGAATGTGTTAAAAAAAACTTACGAAAATAATATTTTGAGAAAAAAGTTTAGTAAAAGTTTTTTTGCGCATATTTGCCACTTTAAATCTCTTAAATCTGCAACTTTTTTTCTTGTAGATTTGTCACTTTAATCTAGTAAATTTGCAACTTTTTTCTCGAAATATTACCTGAAGTTACCAAATATACTTCTTTGCCTGATAAAGGGTTAACTACCCTGGAAGTGAAGCATTATACTGTGCAACACATAGGATGAAGAAATAACGCTAAAACAATAACAGAGAGAAGGAAGGCTTTAAATGGAAATCTAAAACAACTTTCATGATAAAATCAAAGTAAAGAAAAAAACTAACATGATGAAATCAAAGTAATAAAATAGGAAGTTCAGAGTAATAGAATAAACAGCAGAATAAAAGAAGAAAGCGGATGTTAGAAATAATTTAACAGGAGAATGGCACAGAGCACCCTCAGACAGAAGGAAAAGTAGGCAGAAAAAAAACACTTTTAGCATCAATAATTATAATCTAATAGTACAATATGTATTTTTCTGAAATTGGCCATTTTGCATTGTGAGTACTTTTATTTTAGTACTTTAACCCTCTGGGCCCACTATAATTTACTACCCTTTCAGACCCTTCAGGCTGAAAATGTCAACTTCCAAAAAAACGCTAAAACTATAGAGATTAATATTTTTTTCTACTTTTTTCTGCATAAACCGCTTAAACAACTTCTGCCCTGCTCAAAACTCTACTCTATGTTTAAACACTTTGGGCATTTTGACCCTTTAAATGCCAGTTTGATTGCACAATGTCACTGAAGTTTTTTATGGGGGAAAAAAAACACAAAAATTTAGTTATTTTCCATGTAATAAATGATTTTTGGCTGGGGCATTGTTTCTTATCACAGTCATGGCTATGTCAAAGATTACAAAACAAAATTGATTTTGATGCATTTTTAGTTTTTGTGTAGTGCCAGATGTAAAAACCAGTTGAAAAACAGTGACATCATGTAATTTAAACTGGCATTTAAAAGGTCAAAAGGGTTTTTTGGAAGTGGACATTTTCAGCCCTAAGGGTCTGAAAGGGAAGTACATTTGTACACAGTGTATTATAGACCCATTGGAAAAAAATTAAAATTGAATTACAAAATATATCAAGAAAAAAATCCTTCTTCCAAAAATCATGCTACTTGCAGTGTCACAGCCAAAATTCTTGCCAAAACAAAAGTGACAAATGACAGATATGGCTGAAAATGTCCCTAGTGATACCAGAGGGTAAAGTTCCATGCTAATACTTTGGGACTTTTACTCATATACATTTAAAAGGAGGACTTTTTACATTACTTTTGCTTCCGCCTCACCATGTAGTGGTGCCCATGTTTGGACTGCAGCATGGGAATAATCTCCTGCAGGTTCTGCAGGTAGATCTCCTCTGGACATCCCAGAGGGCAGAATATGGTGATGATGCTTTCAGTGATGTAGGTCAGATCGATTTGTGGCGGTTCCTCCATGACTGATCTCGGTCACATGGGCCGCCTGCAGGAAGTGAGACGCAGGGTGAGTGAGACTGAAAGTCATGGACATTATTTTAAAGAGAAGTGGGGATTTTTTCAATACAGGTCAGCAGATGTTTGGAGAGCATTTATCTGAGCTTGTGCCGTATCAGCTGGAACTGTGAGGGAGGAAAATGTCTTTTTGGCCCACACAGATATTTGAGTTTAAATCCGGTCAGCCTTATTAATCCTAAAATCCTTTTACGGGATGTGGTGCTAAAACAAAGTGGGGTCAAGGCCAGGAAAAGAGGAACTGAACCAAAAGCTGAGTCACTGAAACCTTCCCTTCACTGAGTTTGTGACGGACAGAGAGGTGATGATGAGTCACAGAACAATGATTAGACTGTAACCTCATTACTCATCAGCACAAACTCTCTAAACTAAAACAGATTCAGCCAAGGACAGAAAATCATGATCTCAGAGTGAAAACATCCCCTTTGACTCAAGTTATTCACATGACTGGAATGTTTTGTGTGGGTTCATTTAGAGTTTCATGAACTAATGGTCCGATAATTATAATTAAAAAAGTAAAGGCTCTATCTCCAAAGTCGTTATCTTGTTCACTTTTATATGCCAACTACAAAATAAAAATCACCATCATGTCCACAGCATGAAGGTGCACGAGCCAAAAATGATGTCATCACATATTTGGGTAAAGCACAAAGTTGTCAGGATGCTTGGTCATGGTCCTCCAGACCTGGCCGGCACGAATCTATCTATAAAGCAAGAAGCGTCTGAGTGTGTGTGTGTGTGTGTGTGTGTGTGTCTAGGGCATATCTCGCTGACTGTTAGTCAGACTGACCTAAGATTTTGTATCCGGCTTGCACATGGCACGAAGGTGTGCATCCTCGATTTTGACTACGAAAATCTTACAACATTCACTCAAGCTCAACACAATTATAACTATGGGCCAGTTTAAAACTATGATAACCAATAACTCTGCCTTTCACTGTAACTGTTTTTAATGTTTTTGCATGTGTTTTCTCTGTACTCTGTTTTGTGTTTTTCTCTGTATTCTCGACATCATTGTAAATGAGGGGTTGCCCTCAATGATTCCTCAAGAAATAAATAAAGGATAAATGAAAATGAAAAAAAAAAATCATTATTTACGTCGGACGTGTTGTGGTATTTCACCGTTTCTGATCGGATGCCTTTTAGGGGAGCTCCGCCCCATTGTGTGATCAGCCTACACGCCTGACTCATCTCATCTGTAAGTCTATTTAGCCTACTTATCTTTCAGAGTTTTATAGTGCGCTACAAGGTTTGATTTTCCAATAAAAAAAAAAATATATATATACGTTGTTGTAGCGCGATTAGCATGCTAAGCGGAGATTTAGCTTTATTCACTTCTTATGTTGCATTATGTAATTCAGGGATGACATTCATGTTGCTCAGCGTAATGCCCATAGTCATTTGATATGAGATACTTACATGCAATATAGTAAATCAGCTAATTGGGTTCATGTTAATGTACTTTTAGTGCAGCATACTGCGTAATGTGCTATCTCACGATTAGCATGCTAAGCGAAGATTTAAGCCCTTTCTACCGCATCAGTTTTGATCCATTGAAAACAGTAAAAACAAAACTTTATTAACTGACAGCTAAGCATAATACGGATGGAACAATAGCGTTTCTCTGTTATAATCTCCCACTATACGAATATATATTTCCTACGCCTCCTCTGCCGCCTTCCTCTGCACTAGTACAGATAGAAGCAAATAATTCAAATAAGGGAAAAAAACATGCTTTTGCTTTTGAAAGACGACCAATTTGCTTTTAAACACTTTATACTCAATTTATTTAGATTTTGGACACTTTCGACTGATTTGTAATCTCTTCTTTGGCTTCTAGATCATTAATTTGATCCAGTCAGAGCTCTGACTATGATGTTTTGGACATTTGAATACAGAACACACTAATTAAACTGCTGTAGACTTTAAAAGCACTCATAATGATGCCACCAACACAATGAATCTGCCCCTATCAAAGAATAATAGTGGAGAAAATGAGGTGAGAGGACTAAGTCTGCAGTGTGTTTGCTGCAGTGCTTCCCAGTGGGTTATTCCTGTACGTCGCTCTGATGAAAATGGTTGTATCACTGTTGACTCTGCTGTGGTCACATGGTCAGGGTGAAGGCGAGGTTAACCACAGCTGTTTGTATTCTCTGTCTGCTGATCTCACTCCCATAGACACACACTAACATGCATGTAATTTGCCCCAGTACATATGCTAATGCAGAGCACATCCACAGAATCATCCGCTGCACGCTTTACATTAGAAAGTGGATCTCACATTCTTTAGGTCTGCAGGGCTTGGGGTCACATGGTCAAAATACCAGCATCTTAATGGTACTCTAAATGTGTCAATTTCAAAATCCTATTTCTATTTTTGTCTTCAAAACACTGACAACGTTAAAAAAAACAACTCACTTCTAGAGTCACTAGTCACTTTTTGTCACTTTATTTTGAAGGCATATTGATCTTTCAGTGGATATTAGCTGTATTCATTTTGGATGTGTTTTATCCACAAATTCAGTTGAATTGAGTTGTTTTCTTTTGTGAAAGTTTTTTATCAGGAGCCAAATTACCCGCAGAAGTCTCCCCATCTTCAAAACAAACGGATCAGGTGATTAAAAACACTAAATAGAGAGGGGCTGCTAGCTGAGTTGCTGCTAACATTAGCTCAAGTTGTTTCTCTGATATCTATACCACCTTTATGATTGTTCAACTGGCACACATCTGGGGCCCAGGCCTGTTTTTAGAATTTGATCCATTTGGTCTGATAACATTTGGAAAAGTCTAGAAGAGCTGTAAGATTAAGACGTTTAATTCACATTCACGTTGGCAGATCGCTAAACCTGACAGACAGACAACTCAGCCAGCAGAACTCTTTTGTGCGCTGCTCCAAGGGCCCAACAAATCCTGAAGTGCTGCAGAACAACTTTTTTAACGATCCAGGTATTTTTTATGAACGTAGGTCAAACTCTTTTGGCATCATGCACCACTGAGTAACTTTTATAGGGAACAAGAGCCCCTTCAGTTCCCTTTATACATCAGGCGGCCGACCCTCCTGGTCTGAGCAGGGAGGCAAACCAGGAAGTGCCTTAAGCTGCATTCTACTGAAAATTCCAGCAGGGGGGTGCTAAGTTTGGCTGCAAAAACATTTCTGTCCATTAATTTCAATGCAAAATGAGAAAACTTCTCACTTGATTTATTACCTCAAAGCTTCTTCAAGACAATTTGATGTTAATAGTTCAAATAATGGAAGAAAATAGAAGATAAAGAATAATATGATTTGGGGCGTGGCTACCTTTGATTGACAGGTCACTAACAAGGCGAGCGGTCATCAGGAGAGAAGCAGAACAATGTGTATCCACGGTGACGTGTCAATAAAGTTGCATATAACGTTATATAGATTAACAACATTGACCGATTTTCAGCTCATAACTTTGACCCTTTCACTGTATTTTCACTTAATGACAGTTTATTTGAACGTTTTCTTAATTAAAAATGTCTCGTTCTGCGTTTGGTTGGACTAACAGACACTCCAAGGGGTCGCTGTTCATTTTTCTTAGCTAGCCAAAATGTACATCCCAGTTAATGCTCCAGTTAATGCTAACATGAATTAGCAGCAGCTTCTCTCAGTCAGGTTGAGGTGTAGAGAGGCTGTAGTCAGTGATCAGATCCCTCTCCTACTCCACAGTCCAAATATGGTCTGCTCCCCGTATCGGAAACAAGATGGCGACACAAGATGGCGACGAGTGTAACGATGAACTCGATGCTTCCAACAGGCCACAAACCAATGGGTGACGTCCATTATTTATACAGTCTATGTTATACATCCATGGACAGCTTGTCTCTGGAGCAGTGACATTTAAGCTACAGCTGTTGTACCCTCAACATTGAATTGGGAACATACTGTATACTGTATGTACCTTTTTGACCCTCAAAAAAGTAACCGTAGTTAATCGAAGTCCAATAATTAGCCCTAAGTAATTACATCACTGTAGATTCTACTTTGGTGGACCGAAATGGACTCCTGCTCTGCCCCTATTTCTGAGAGGACTCAAGGTATGTATCTTTTTTTAAGGGTCTCAAAAATTAACACATGTTCCCAAGACAATATCAAGGGTACAAAGGCAGAACCCTTTCAAGTACTGGCGGACCCCTAAAGGTACAAATGCAGCAAATTATCTCTGAGAGTGTACATGTGTGAAAAAGTACTTTCCAGTGCAAACAAACACTCCCCATGTTCTTGTGTTTCGTTGTGTTTTGTGTGATGTGTCTGTGCTGGAACAGTTGACATGGTTGGGCAAACAATCTTAATGAGCAACTACTCTCCAATTATGTATTTCTGCTCAGTTTTCTCAACATTTTTAGACTTGCTGCAATCTAAATTTGTCAGCGCTCCGCCTGAGGAACCAAAACAAACGGAAGTGAGTGACTTAACCACACACACACACACACACACACACACACACACACACACACACACACACACACACACACGTTGCCATAGGGAGAGCTGCTTAGAAAAGTCCTTGAGCTTAAACTCGCCACATCTAATTATAGTCTCTATTTCCCATTTTAAAAGGAAGGCATTCTGAAATGGATTAGCCATCTTTGTTTCTTTCCTTTCTCTCCTTTGGGCACAAGTTGGCAGCGAAAAACACATCGTCCGTCTTCTTAAACACGACAGGAATAGAGCCATCAGTTTGTCTGTAATTCATCTGACAGATCCTTTGAAACAGTGAAAGTGTTTGTGCAAAATACCAGCAGCACAGCTTCTGTTTTGCTTGTGTTTCTCCAGTGTTTTCTGCATTTAGATCATCTTCTTTTGTTGTTTTTTTTCCTTCCCCTGGAGCAGTAAACTAAACTAATCTCCCATCTGATCCCCACAGAGACTCCTTATTGAGTTACATATTTCTTAATAAATACATTAAATCCACCAGCAGGGTGAGGTAATTTCATTTTATTCCACTTGTTTCAAGGATGTCTCAATCAATTAGCACTCCATCTGATTAGTATCAAATTCATGTCACTTGTTTCCAGGCGAGTTTATTTGCATTGGTAATAAATGTGATTAGGACACATCCACCGGCCGGGTTTTTACTCGTCCTTTCTCAGCTTTTAAGTCTTAATGACCTCTTAAAATGGACTGAATCCCAGCGGGGACACGTCTCTTGCAGGGGCTCAGTGTCTTAATGTGTCAGTAGGCTAATCTCCCCCTCCTCTCAGTGCATCTGCAGGGAGGCACTTTTCACTATTAATCCCCCTGAGGTTTACCATCCATCACATGTTCCTTTATTTACTGCAGTCTATAATAAAACTAAAACACTTCAGTGGCTGTTAGCATTCAAGGAAGGAGAAACTTTATGTCCCACATGAATGAACATTGAACTGAACATGCTGTGAAAAGTGACAAGTCTCATGGAAGTATAGAGAAACTTCACTGTAAAATCAAAATGAAGCATTTTTCGACAACAGGGAGGGGGTCTTACCTTTGCTGGTGTCAAGATAAACGAGGAAAATCAGAGCAATATGAAGCGTGAGGAGTGAAAGTCTGACTGGTAGAGAGTGTGAGGTGGAGACTTGACAGAGGGAGGGAGGAAGAGAAAGAGAGAGAGCTGATACAGTCAGAGTGCAGCTTGCACTTTGCCCTCTGTTGGACTGCAGCGTGACAGCAGTCCACCCTGGTGCGCATGTGAAAGTGACAAAACACACTGACTCCTCTCTTTTAACCCTTTGATGCACAACATGGGTCTAAAGTGACCCAGTGACAGAGGTTTTATATTCTATATCTTTGCAATTAATTATTTTCGTCATTCAGTATTCCAGGTTTTCCTCAATTAGTTTGTTTTTGATCATCATACATCCTAATTTTACGTTTTCCTTTATTCATATTTTATTAAAATCCATTTTTTGTGTCACTACTCTTCTAATGCACAACATGGGTCAAAAATGGCACATATCCATTTTCTAGCTAAGTACGTCCCTAAGCTAACTACTTAGTTAACTTCTTTGCTAAGTAGTTAGCTAAGTAGCTTGTTAAGCTAACTTCTAAGCTAACTTCTTGGCTAAGTAGTTAGCTTAGCAGGCTACTTAGCCAAGTAGTTAGCCATGTAATAATACAGAACTTTTTTTTTCTTCATAAAGTATGAGAGGAAAAATGTAAATAATGATCTGTTGTTATCAGAAACAAGATATTTAGAGAATACTTGGAATATTCAATCATAAAATAAGTTCATATCAAAAGATAGAGCACAGAAACACACAGTAAACATTAAATAACATGGGGAATGAATGAGGGTCATTTTGGACCCATGTTGTGCATCTAAGGGTTAACCAGTGGCGGTTCTACACAGGGGCCTCCAGGGGCCACTGCCCCTGTGAAGAAGCCCTTGGCCCCTGCTGTGGCCCCTGTGTCAAATTAATAATAAAATGATCAATTTATAACGATGAGCGACGGAACAATTCTAACTTTTTTTTTGTTCAAACAATATCTCATTGTGCACAAAAGGAACCCATAATGTGTACATTGTTTAATAGTTTAATTGTGCAATAAAAACTAAATATAAAGATCAGTCTCACTGTAATGCATTTTCAAAAAAAAAAAAAAAGTAATTGTGCACAAAAATGAGAAATGTCATTGTCGTACAAAAATAATTGATAGTGTTGGTAAGTCTCACTGCTTCAATCAATGTAGTTCTTCCAAATATGAGACTTTTAGCTAAAATAAAGGTTTTGAATGCTTAAATATCATTTTTGACGATTCTTAATGTGCCCCTCTGATTAAACACTGGCCCCTCCTTGGCCCCCACACTTTTCGGAGAGGTTTTGGGACACCATGAATAAAAACACCTATTTCTCTCATAAAGTTAAACATACATGTCTTTTATTTATGCAGGTGTGTTTGATAAGATGTAAAAAAAAAAAAATTTATTATTTGCATGAAGCATGTCCTATTTATTCTCATTAAAATATTACTTATTATAGAAATGGAGCCCAAAAACATAAATAAATGTTTTGTTCCATGTTTGAAATTATGTAGATGAGGTTGTGTTTTAGCTACATGCTAAACAAGAACACTATCAGAGACTAGAAGATGTAACCTTTCAAACACAGATTCAGACATGCATTTCAGCCGTATGGTTCTTCTGTTGTAAGCTTTTCAATTTTGCTGTGCCAAATTGGTGAAAAATCCAAAAACGAGTGGATGTTTTAAGATTAAAAAAAGTCATACAGTAGCTGATTTAACTGTTTGAGCTCCACTTTATCCATCTTAGATTTTACCAACTTTTTATGTCAAGCACACTCAAATTTAATGTGTTTTATTACAGACTCTCATCTGATAAGAGAGAGCAACTCCCTCATCATGCATGAATGATTTATTATATTATTGTGCTAACTTCAGCCGTGCTATTCAGCTAAGGACATTCACTCATTCGCTGTACTCAAGTAGAAATTTGAGGTCATTCCATTATGTGCTACTTTAAACTTGTACCTTACTGCATGAAAAATGTACTTTTTTTTTGGTTAGGATTTTGTGTACAACAGGTGAAATATGAGGCTTTGTTATGGATTAAACTACAAAATAATTTAGCTAAAATTAGCCTCACCATGACCAACTACACCATTAAAGTACTGTTTACTCTTCAATACACCAGCAATGATAAATAATTTTAACAATGTAACATTAATAGAGGCCAAAATTGTTGTTTTTTTTGCCTAAATCATCTCCTCATGACGCCGGCCACCTATCGTAAAATCCTCAGTTGATCAGATCATGTGATTTTACCCCTTTAAGATCATCACTTCTTTGACAATTTGCCACATGCATAGGCATCAGATAAGAAACCAGCAAAGAAGAGCTAGAGGGAGATTGTTTAGTTATCAGTTCAGTTTATCAGTGTTTTATTGTTGACACTAATATTGGTAACACTTTACTCTAAGGTGTCTACATAAGAGTGACATGAGCGTGTCATAAACATGACATGGGATGTGTCATGAACATTAATGACACTTTGAAGTAACATTAATGCTCATGATACCTGTCATGTCATGTTTATGACAGGCTTGTGTGACTCTTATGTAGACACCTTCAAAATAAAGTGTTACCATATCTTGTTTAAGTCACAAAGGCATGTTCAAAAAATTGCCTAAGTCATTTATTTCTCTTGAGTTTCATAATTTACACACAGTGTTATTACTATGCCAATAGCCATCCTTTATTACATCCTTTTTGAGTGAAACGATCAATAAATGTCATATGTTGCACTTTTGGTGAAGTTTTTTGTTGATTGTACATTCTGCTACATGACTACTTTTACTCGATACTTTACAACATATTTTTACTTAAGTAACATATTGAAAGTGTTAATTTTGTTTGCATTTTTATAGACATTTCCCTATTGTCTTGTTGCTTCTTTCACTGATTAAAAAAAAAAATCTAAATATTTCTTACACAATAAGAGGATCCTAATTTTCACTTTTAAAAAAATTACTGCCATGGTGATACGGCCTTTATTCCACTAGGTGGCGCCAGAAGACGAGTTACAGCTTGTGTGCTTTCTTTTTGACACGAAATAAACTATACAGTGAATTGTCGGGTTAATTAATTTGTACAAATGAACTACAGGATAAAACATTACAAAATAACCAAACATAATTTTAATTTACAAGCACTTGAAACGCTTTAAATGCTCTTAAAATGTGACCGGTTGATTTGAAGAACCATGGAAGGTAGCTGCAGTTTGTGTTGCCTTCACTGCCTAGTACAAGCTCGTACTTCGTAACTTCTTCAGTTGAAAGAAATGTGTGCTTTATGGGGAAAATATCATAAAGGTGTTTGTGCTGACCTAAAAGTATCGTGATGCATCTTCTCTTTCTTCTCGATTAATGAATTCAAGTTGATTTGCATATAAAATGAAATGGAAACTATTTTGATCAATCATTTTAAATGTAAAACCTGATGATTTTCTGCTATTTATTTTTCATTATTACTAGTACAAATAACAAAGTAGCCTAGTGAAATTACCCCACTACAAGTAAAAGCCCTGCATTCAATACCTTACCTTGTTACAAAAGTATCGGCATCGAAATGTACCAAAAATATGAAAAGTAAAAGTACTTCTTCTGCAGAATGGCCCCACTTTATATATTCCAAATATATTATTGGACAATTAATATTCATGCATGTCTGTAAGCAGCATTTTACCGCATGTATTATACTATTCACACACAAGGTCATTCCAAGTGATTTGCAGAGGCATAAAAATAACCTACATGAAAACTACAACAGACATTAAAAGCATTAGAAGCTGCATTTAAAGCAGAATTAAAATATAATATTAAGACAGTAAAAGTGTATTTAGAATACGATAAATACGGTTTGTGAGAAAGCTGAAGTAAACAGTAATGTTTTCAGCTCTGCTTTAAATGAGCTGACAGTTTGAGCAAACCTCAGGTATTTAAGGAACTTGTGAGGAGCAGAGGAACTAAATGCAGCTTTACCTTCCTGAGAACACTGAGTAAACCGGTCCCTGATCACCGAAGGGGTCTGGATGGATGGAAACGTATTGCTGCCACACACACAAAAAAGAGCTCAATATCACGTTATAACGTGATAAGTTTCACGTTTTAACATGAAATGTATCAAGTTTTAACGTAAAACTGAGCTTCTTCTTTTTTTTAGTGTGGCATCAATACATTTCCGTATGGATGTACCTCAAAGTACTTAAACATTTTGACCTAAGTACAGTACTTGAGTAAATATACTTACTTATATTCCACCACTGGCTCTCTCCCTACAGCCTATGCCCCTTCTCAGCTGTTTAAACCACATTGCCACACTGGTAAAATAATAGTCTAAGTCATTTTTTGTCAAAATTGTTGTTGTTTTTGCCTAAATCATCTCCTCATGACGCAGGCCACCTATCGTAAAATCCTCAGTTGATCAGATCATGTGATTTTACCCCTTTAAGATAATCACTTCTTTGACAATTTGCCACATGCATAGGCATCAGATAAGAAACCAGCAAAGAAGAGCTAGAGGGAGATTGTTTAGTTATCAGTTTAGTTTATCAGTGTTTTATTGTTGACACTAATATTGGTAACACTTTACTCTAAGGTGTCTACATAAGAGTCACATGAGCGTGTCATAAACATGACATGGGATGTGTCATGAACATTAATGACACTTTAAAGTAACATTAATGCTCATGATACCTGTCATGTCATGTTTATGACAGGCTTGTGTGACTCTTATGTAGACACCTTCAAAATAAAGTGTTACCATATCTTGCTTAAGTCACAAAGGCATGTTCAAAAAATTGCCTAAGTCATTTATTTCTCTTAAGTTACATAATTTACACAGTGTTATTACTATGCCAATAGCCATCCTTTGTTACATCCTTTTTGAGTGAAATGATCAATAAATGTCATATGTTGCACTTTTGGTGAAGTTTTTTGTGTTTCCTGCAAAACTTGAAAAAACGAGCGATTATTTCAACAGGGTGACGACATTGAAAAGACTGATCCCCGTGTCATGTACACGGTTATACAAATTCCGAGCTTTCGGTCGCACCTGAAGGCGTCATAATTCATATCCAATGAGACCCCGCCCTGTCCACCGTGTACTGACCGTCACTCTCATCTGTCTGTACAGTTGCAGTCGCGCCTTCACGCGCTAGCCTCCATGGCGACTTACTAGAAGAAACACCCTCTTCTTTTCATCTCGACCAGCCGGTTAGCTCCCGAAAGTGAGCTGACGGGCGTGTTGAGAAATGGGATGATGTAGCGGGGAAACTCTTCGGACGAGCCACGCAGTACCTTAGCATGCTAAGCTAACGCGGAGCCAGGAGAAACTAGCCGGAGCCAGCGCGAGCTAACGGCTGAGAGCTAACGGCTAGCCTTCACCTGCGGGCGGTTTCTTGCTAACTGAACAGCCGCTGCTAGCTTCAACAGGATGGAAAGTGTGAAGGAAAACCAGTCCGGGGCGCTTTCAACTTCGTCAACACCGCAGGGGGGGCTGGACTCGAGCGGTGACAGTCATTCCGTGAAGCCGTGTGGATTAACGCCGCTGTGTGCGGGGAAGAGGGGCTCAGTCGGGGAGGATGACGGCGGGGAGGCGAAACTCTTCGGGAAGGGACTGGCAGCCACCTCCCTGCTCCAGATCGCGATCAGGAACGGGATCTACCAGAACCAGGTGGCCAACGCTATCGGCGGTGCGGCCAAGAACATGAACATTCCCGCCGTGAAAACAGCCAACATTTACAGCCTGACCTCGGTCAGCAGCACCACTTCTGTCAACTCTTTGCTGGGCAGGAGGCGGCAGCGGCACAAGAGGAACCTGTCGCTGGGGGCTCCACCGAGCAGCTGCAGCAGCTCCCCCGGCGGGTCCTCTGCAGAGACGGCCAGCCCGGCTCCCACGGTCTCGCCTCTGAGCACCCTCAGCCTGGATCGGAAGACTTTTCTTCGACAGAAGCAGTCCAAACAGCTCCAGGCCTCGGATAAGACCTGGGTGAGATCGGACCTACGGCGGGGCTGCATTCACGTCCACGACTGGCTCACGCCCTCCTACCCGCGGCCAGTGCTGTTGACTGTGGACACCACTGCTGCAGAGGTAGCCTGTAAGCTGGAAGGGAGCAAAATTGGGGCTGTGTTGAGAATTAACTGCAAAACTGCTGCTTTAGTCGACTTAAATGATAATTGCAAAGATAGTAACGGACACAGTGATGAAGTGGATGTCAAAAACCCCAAAGCAGATGAGAGTGAACTCACAAAACAGTATTATCCTGATACTAAACTGTCCTCTAACTTGCTGGATGATAAAACCGCAAGTAACTCTTCATCTGAGGTCTATCTGAATGATATTGGGATGGATCTGAGCCTGAGTGTGGGAGACTGTTATGGGGTCTACTCTGGTTCAGATATGGAGAGCAGCACCTGTGAGGACTTCAGCCCAGGTGGACCCAGAAGCACAGAGCACCGGGACTCGCTCAGTGAGGGGCTGGGTGTGGGCACAGACTCCTCAGTGTTGAGCCCAAACTGTGACAGTGCCACAGAGGGACCTGACCCCTTTGAGAGCTCCTCAGATGAAGTTGACCTCACCTCTTCCCCAACACATTCAACCGACAACTCTGCTGCAGACCTGCCCACCACAGACCCCTGCAGTGCTTCCAGCCAAGTGACAACCACACTAGATGAAACTGAAGCTGGAGCTGAGGATAATGCAGATACCCCCAAATTAATCAAACCTCCCTCTAAATGCCCCAGCAGCTCTCAGACTCGGCCCCTGTCCAGCCAAGCATCTGTCCAGCCTGACCCAGAGATCCCAGGGGGGAGCAGGGCATGGCCGGAGCCCATCAATACTAGTCCAACCCCGGCCCTCTTCGTCCAGCTGCACGGTGGAGCTGTGCGGCGGCTGGGAGATGAGGAGAGGCCTCTTCAGATATTGAATGAGTACCTCACAAATCTGGGGTTTGAAGACCCATGGAGGGTGCAGGGAGAGGAGATGAATCCAGAGATTGGCTGCCTGATACGTTTCTACTTTGGTGAGTTCAAATTTTATTTAAAAAAAATCATAATAGAAAACATTTCTTACAGGTGGATGATGATCAAAATAAAGTATTTTATTGAATCAATCCAGGTATTTTCTTCTTCTTCTTCTTCTTCCTTTCTTCTTCTTCTTCTCCTCATTTGTTTCCCATTATACTGTAATGAGCCACTAGTTACACCATGCCACTTTAGTTGTGCTCGGCTTGTCTCTGCTCATTCATTGTTCATCCATTCTCAGCGTACCGTGAGCGCTGTCATTGTGTTTGGTCAGTCGGACTGTTAAACAAGTGTATTCAATTGTCCTGGCTGGACAATACCCAGTGTTTTGCCTGTAAACCCACTCAACCGCTCTGTGTGCAGGCCTGTAGGGAGACACATCTGGAGGTAACAGGTGTACTCTTTGGGCACACACCCATCACCAATCATGAGGCATTATGTATTCTGTTTCTCTTCTTCTGTCGGTGTTGTTGTTGTTATTGATGAAGATCCTGTTTTGCTGACCAGCAGGGTAAGAGGATGGGAAAACAGCCATGATCTCTTATGGGATTAGCACAACTGGATATTGTTTTTGACCTTGTTTTTTACACCATCAGCAGAGACGGTGGGGATAAAGAGTCATTGTGCGATATTTAAGCAAGAAACAGAAAAAAAATCTTTAAATTAACATATTACACGTTCATGTAACATTTGAAAACATCATTTTTCTTTGCTTTTTGCTTTGTTATTCACCTATAAATGCACACTATTACTACACATATTATCTTGGAGATATCCACACCCAAAACAGGCTTTCCTTTTTCCTGAAAATGTTTCATGGAGAGCTGGGCAATTTTCCCTTCCTTGACACCCTCCCCTACTCCTGGCTCCCACAGAAACATGACAGAGGAACAAAGCATGACGTAGAGTTAGGCCGATGAAAGCAGGGGCCCTTCCAGCTACTGCAGACAAACACACAGCCGTGAAACATGCAGCGAGAGACATGACATTGACGCCAAGACATTGGCAGAATTAGAAATTCCAGTCCCAACCTTTTTTTCATTTGTAGGCCTTTTGAAAAATGCGGGGAGGGGAGTGGGGGGGGGGGTGCTATTGTGGGGAGGCGCTATTGTGAAATTATGGGCCCATACCGATGTTTAATATAACAATTTGGTTGAAAGTCAAAAAATGTTATTTATTTTTTGTTATTTATTCCCCCATTGTTTTAAAGTCATTTAGTGTGTTATTACACAATCTGTGAATTTAGTCATACAAAGTTATGAAACAGCCTTTAATATACATTTTATTCAAAGAAAAATTATTTTATTTTGTATGAAAATTTTTCAGTACTCGCATAGACCAACATAAATTAAAGTTAACCTTAAAACAATCAGGAGCTTAAATAGTAATATTTTTCCCCTCATTTTTCAAACAGAATACAATACTTTTCCTATAACCTTGTAATACACAGGCAGTGTTTTTTCTATTCAGACTGTTATTTTTGAAACAGTTTTATGGTTTTGAGATCCATTCATTCACACAAAAATATTTTTTTCTGTCCTCTTGCTGTTGATGTTCAGAGCCACTGGACTTTGACTCAGCATAAGCCCTCTGGCAAAATGCACATTACCAACTATTTTCTCTCTCTCTCTCTCTCTCTCTCTCTCACAAACAAACACACACACACACACACACACACACACACACACACTTTGCTGACAGTTAGAGAAAGATGACCTTAGTGGAACTCAGATTTCACCTCCTCAGTGTTTCGGATCTCTCTGAGACAGTCGCAGCAGCAGACTCCTCTTTACCTCAGAGCTGCAGTACCCAGAGGTCACTGCTTTACTCTACAAGGTTAAAGACTCACCACGCATCAAACGTGTGTGATGCCTTTGCCCAAAACTCACTAAATACCAGCAGACTGTGACTGCAAACCTCTCATTTTGTCCTTGTGGTGTGAACATCACAGCTCCACAGCAGCTGTTTAGAATCTCAGATACTGGTTCAGATTTGGCTGAAATCCAAAGTCTGCTGCTAATAAAAAAAAGATGGATGGAAATGGAGGAACACATGGTGTATTTAAGGACACTGGGCTTGTCAGGGACGAGATGCACCAAAAAGTTACGTCTTAGCATGAACAGGAAATGGCCATTGGCTGCTTGATGAGAGACAGGATGTTCCCCAGCCGGAGAAATAGACGGAAGGAAAGGGCATGTATGCGTGGCGTGTATATATTAACACATGATGGGGAAGGGTGGACCCACACAATACACATTCCACGTTATTGTTTAGTTTGAAACGAGGCATGTTTCAGGTTGAACTCCATCAGTAGGTTTACATCACATTTATCCAATCATCGGCTTTATGCATTAGTGGTAAAAGACACCATATGATGTCACTAGGGTTGTCACGATACTAAAATTTTCAACTCGATATCGATACTCAGGAAAATATTCGATACTCGATACCATTTTCGATACCACAAGGATAAAAACAAAGACCCCAAAATTTAACAGGAATATTTTTATTAAGAAAAATGCAACATGTAAAAATGAACAGAACCACAGGTTAAATATTTATAATAAAAAACAGTTGTGCAAAAAGAAACTGCAACTATGAAAACAAGCTTCAGATACTCGATACTTTTGAAAATGAGTATTGTATCCGGACACAACGTTTTAGTATCGATACTTTTTTGAGTATCGATACTTTTGACAACCCTAGATGTCACACGTCAATAATCTATGACATATACACATTGGGGCTTTGATTAAATAGGAATCAAGTATCATAAGACTTGATTGTGTTTGCAACCTCCAGATCTAAGTTTAACATGAGTTGTTCTCCTCCAGTGGCTTCCATCATATCTTTATTTACATACTTACATCAGCAGTGTCTGCACTGCCAGGACTCCCTGTTCCTGTTTGCACCAGTGGTACGTACAGATCTTGAAGTTTTCATGTGGGCAGATCATTCATCTTGAAATAAACCACAAAAAGCTCTGAAATTATGGATGGCAGTCGCCCAAAATGATTTTAAACACAAGTAGAGCTGAAAGGATAAGGCGTTCCATAGAAAATCGATTGAAGCACATGCCAAATGTGAGGTTTTGCTTCTGCTTTTCTTTGTTAATGCAAACAGTATATTTCTGTTGGACCGATCGTCTGATAAAAGCATCAATTGAAATAAGTAACCCTGAGGTCTTGGGAAATTATAATGAGCTTATTTTAATATTTTCTGTCAGATAATTCAATTTAGAAAAAGTAGAGTTAAGTATTCAAGAACATACTTGTTAGTTGCATAAGTCATGGACATTTTAAGGACCAAAATGGACAGATGCCATTTTTTATTAATACTTTTTATGACATTGTGTGTTTTCATGGCTTGATTTTAGGTTTTTCCTTTCCTTTTATTTTTGTTGGATCTGTCTTAGTGTTTGTAACATCGTGATTTGGTAAAGACACTTTTTAGTCTCAAGATTAAAAAAAGTTGATCTTAGAAGAGTTGATCTTATCAAACCTCTGTTAAAGTTTGAATGCCAGTTGAGAGTAGGATTTCATTTTACATTTTGCTAAAGCAATAAATGTGTTAAGGATACTATTCCCACAAACATTACTTTAAAGAATACAACCATTTTTTGACAAAATCTTTTTTGTTAATTTACAAAACAATCATAAGATCTTAAATATTAAATGCTACTCGAACATATGTAGCTGTACAGCAACTTTGCCCGGATTGAATACTGTCTACAATTTTAAAATCTGATGTAAATCTGGAACCATCTCAAAGAATAATAAAAAAAAAACTCTCAGTCTGAACCAAGGATGTATTAAGGTTTGAAACCGAGCCCTCACTCAGGAGTTGGTTAGTCCCAGAAAAACCTTTGTGACGTTTAGTTTAAATCACTGGAGGAGGCAACAGTGAGGATCAAGGTGCTGGTGTTGTAAGACATTACATAAGGAGCTAATCTGATTTCAGGCCTCTCAGTGGCTCAGACTCTTCATCTGTCTTTCTTTCTCTTTTTCTCTAGTGTGTGTGTGTGACCACCAGAGCAGAGAATAAAATACACAAAGTGGAAAAAAACAGTTTAAGTATCCATTACCAGTGACTTAATTGTTGGTTCCACTGTGTTTAAACCCTGAAGGGGAGCACCATGTCTGGCCAGTCCCCTGCTTTGCCATGTGAACTGAACTGTGGCTGCTTTTTGTGTCAGCAAGGGGTTAATGTAACAAATCACGCCTGAGTGACTGCTCAGTCTCTCAGCCCACAGGCTATTAGCTACAATTCACTTACATAACCCCATAGCTCTCTGTCGCTCTCACTTTGTGAAAGAGAAGCCGTCTGATTCACAAAACCCCAGACAGCTAAAAATAATTCTGTTGTGCAAAAGGGCCATTATGAAAGATAGAATCAGTGTGCATAACGATCAGCATTTAATCTCATGTAATAAAGTTCTTTCTCCCTCTCCAGGCAAGCCTCGGAGTGTGGGTGGTTCTGAGCGCGTGCAGCTCTCTGGCGTGTTCAACGTGCGGAAGGGAAAGCTGGCGCTGCCGGTGAACCGCTGGTCGAAGCGTCAGGTCACTCTGAGTGGAACCTGCCTCATTGTCTCATCTGTCAAACACGCACACACCGGCAAGATGCACATCCTCCCTCTCATCGGAGGAAAGGTACTTTCTCAAGTGTTATCATGTTGCTTGTGCAGTATTCTGGCTTTGTACCTGTTAACCCATTGAGGCCTGAAAAATCGCTGGGCGATTTTAAAATAAGCCTCTAATTTTCTGGAAATTCTGGAAAAAAAAGTGTCAACTCTTCTACTAAATAATAGATTTTTCAGCCTCTGTAGCAGATAGAAATGAAATTCAAAAAGGTATTTGAGAGCTTATACAAATACTACAAAACGACGTATCCGCTTTCCAGGCTTCAATGGGTTAAAGGGACAGAATTCCTCTCTGTGGGTTAGAGTAGCACAATCATACTTTTGGAAAAACAAAAGGGTCAGAGATAAGGCTGTTCTGAATGCCTGTTTTTTTGTTTGTTTTTGTAGCTTTAGATGTCTTTCATAATAAATGAGTTTGTCTTTTAATACAATAGTAGTATTGGAGAAGAAATATTTTTGTTTTTGTGGTTATATAAATCTAATTTATGATGCTTTTAGATTTCTTAGACCGCCCCTTTAACATAAGTACCTCCCGTAAGTGGAGAGGGAAACTGTTTTTTCACTGTAGGGAAGATCTTGTTTGGCAAAATGCCAGACATATATGGATTTAAGGAAAATATTTTGTGAGATATAAAATATGTTAGGAATTTTTAAAATGATAACATCTATTACTAAAGTCAATACATTTTTTACTTTTGGACAACTCTCTGGAATTACTGGAAATGTTTGAATAACACCAGTCAGAAAGGATCCTACGCAGCCAACACTGAAATGAATAAACACACAAAAATAGCTGCATTCAAATGTTGACTTTTATTTTTTTACGTCAGCGTTTTACGTGAGTGTCTCAATTCTCCAAATTCGATTCAATTTTTCCCATATATCTTCCTCTTTTTTCAGCACTGATGGTTTTGCCATTGTTATATTACCAACCAACCCCATGATGGGAATTATGACACACCTAGTTATGAATTTTCCAGAGATGGAAAGGTTGAAACCTCAGTCTTTAAGTACACAAGATAGGATTTTTTTTTTTTAAACAAATGATGGAAGGAAACTAACAAATTCCCTATGCTGCAGGTAGAGGAAGTGAGGAGACACAACCACTGTCTGGCTTTCAGCTCAGGCGGTCCTCAGAGTCAAACCTACTACATCAGCTACGAGTCGTATACAGAGCACCTGCGCTGGCACAGGACAGCCTCAAAGGTACGTCAAGGCTAATTTTCCTTGAGGATGGTTGTGGGATCATTACTGCCTCTTGTGGCGACAAGCTGCTCATTACGGTCCCCCGTCTGTCCGTCCCCATCTTTGTCAGATTGCGTCCCAGAGGGTGAACTCAGTTGACCTGTCCTGCTGCAGCCTGGAAGAGCTGCCTGCTCAGCTCTTTTACAGCCAGGACCTCACACACCTCAATCTCAAAAACAACTTCATGTCGCTGCACAAAGGTGTTCCAGCACTGACCAGGTGAGTTTCTATTACCAACGCTCACACACCATACACGCTTCTATCCTGTGTGTTCAGGAGCAAGACAACAGGAGGAGCCGACAGATGGAAAGCAGTATTTCTTTCAGTATTTCCTCTTTGGTATCCTCTCTTTTGAATGTGGAACGTCCCTCAGTGTTTCTGCTGTCTTAGGGAGCTACCATATGGTCTAAAGAGGAAGCAGCTTAGATCAAATTACAGATGACGTGTGTGTGGGCGGCTGTGTGGTTTAGATGATTAAAAGAGACCGACACTTGTGATGAGAGAGCTGACATCCAGCCACCTGACCTCTGAGGCGGAGGGCTTGCTGAATTGGTCACTGAGTCTTTGTGTAGCAATCTATGGAAGTAAATCTGTGTCATCGGAGTTTCAAATAAAAAAGACATTGAATTTCTAGCACTGAATATTTATGCATTGAAATTATGAATCTGAATGTTTTTCAGCATTTAAAATTCAACCTAAAAAAATTCAACCTAAAAAAATTAAACTGCAAAAAATTCAACCGCAAAAAATTAAACTGCAAAAAATTCAACCGCAAAAAATTCAACCACAAAAAAAATCAACCTTTTTTGCTTGTTCCTCCTTGGGTCCCCGGATGTTGCAGTTTAATTTTTTGCGGTTGAATTTTTATAAGGTTGAATTTTTTGATGTTGAATTTTTTGAGGTTGAATTTTTTGCGGTTTAATTTTTAACGTTGAAAAACATTCAGAGACATAATTTCAATGCATAACTCAGATGACACAGATTTACTTCCATACAATCTCATTTTCAGTGTAAGAGAACATCTTTGGGCCTCTGCAGTTATTCTGCCATGGGATGAGTGCCCCATCAAAATACTTAAATTCATATCAAATGCTTATGGGGTAAAATCCATTACAACATGCAATCATATGCAAAATAAGAATTAAACAGGAGCTACAAATAGGTCTGTGTGATTATTAAAATATTAAAAGCTTAGGGTAGACGGCTACCTACCTACCTTACTTTCAACAAATCCCATAAAGAAACTAGAATGTACAATGTGCTTTCATGTTCATAACATATTTGCTGGGGAATAATTTGCACTGGCAGATTAAAACACATTTGGTGGTGAGAATTTCTGACAGCAGGACAGAATATGTCAGATCAGGATTTTTGGAGCTGATCACCAATCACTGGAAGCAGCACATAAAGGACATTGGCATATAAAATAACCACAAAAAGGGCTGGAAAAACTGTAATCTGTAAAGTAATTAAAGCTGTCAGTCAAATGTAATGAGGTGAATAGGTACAATACTTCCTTCTGAGGTGTAGTGGTGTAGAAGTATACAGCTGCATTAAATGTAATTACTTGTGTAAAGTACAAGAACTTGTTACTTGTACTTAAGTACAGTGTGTGAGTAAATTTAGTTGTAACATTCCACCACTGGCGGTGACAGAGGTGGGCTATTTGAGGCCACTTTGTGAATTTTGTTATTATGAAATAAAGTGAATCTTTTGCTCAACAGACAAGCTTTGGTTTGCACCTGCCACACATCTTCCTCCTTTCTTTCTCTCTACACAACTCTCTTCTCTCTCTCTCTCTCTCTCTCTCTCTCTCTCTGCAGCTCTGTCTGTTGGCACTGCAGTCAACCTCCTCTGTTGTCATAAACTTAAAAGTCAGAACACCAGCGGTTATTTTACATTTAAAAGTCATAAACCTTGACTTACCAAACAATCCCACTGGCTTGTTTTTAGCTCTAGGTCGAGCCAGCTTTAAAAACATGTTTATATACTTGACGTGATTCACCTTCAATTGTCCCATGAGGTTTGTGGTGTTGAAATCTTTTGGTTACATTCCACCACAAAGGGAATATACTGCAGATTGAAAATGTTTTGTGTTTTTCAAACAACTGATAGAACTGCCAGAAGCCATTTTTGCAACACATTATGGAATTGTCTCATGTGCTTTGCTTGATCTGATCGGCCTATCTAGAGGCAACTGATCAAACTATTTGAAAAAGAGTTAAAGGCCACAAGATAAATAGACATGTTGTTTAAAAAAGGTCTCCATCTTTCTCCACATCAGTGGTCTCAATGGCAGCAAGAAATGACTGATATTCTGTTTTCACTTAAAAAAGAAGATATGGCAGCGCTTCCTGAGTCATGCTTGTGCCTTATCTTGGTTTAACAGCTTTCTAACTGAATGCAAATTAATTCACTAGTGCAAAAATGAAAGACATTACACACAGACAATAACTTATTAAAGGAATACAACTCCTGGGTAGTCATGCCTCGTATTGATTTTTTAGATGGCTTGTGACCTGACAAACACAGTTATATAGATATGGTTGTTGAGATGAGAAGCATTTATGCATATGATCATCAAGCTGTATATTTCTTTAATATGTTAGTTGCCCAACAGTAACTGCAAAGTTTTTGTGACGTTTCAATCTATTTTCTACACTAAGTTTAGTCTATATATCCACTATTTACCTTACAGCAATTTCTGTCTCTCTATTTAGGCTCCTTTGTAACCAACAAGAGAATATTATGTTGAAGCGTGACATTTACTTAAAGACATTGAGCACATATGTACTGTATATACACTGCCATTGTTCCTCCATAAACACACGTTTCCCAGGCCATGTTTTTGAGGAAAGTGTTGTTCCCCTTGGCGTGCCTGTGACTTTCCCTCGGAAGGACGTGGCTCAGCCTTTCACCCTGACCCCCCTGTGAACTGGATTAGGTTAGGAAAGGAAAGGAAAGGAAAGACACACACACACACACACACACACACACACACACATACACACACACACATGCACGCCTCTACCTGAACAACATGTTGAAATATTTTAGTCGTGTAAACATTTTGCTTTAAATAGTATGTGTACTGCAAGTGTTCTGGTGCTGTGTCCTTGAGACCATGTGCAGGCTTCCTCTCGTAATTTTCCTTGTTTATGAGACGGGTGTTATGTAACTGAAAAGTTTTTCACAATGCTTGTTTTTGTTAGAGCCTCTATTCAGAAGAAGTCTGATTATAGAACTGAGCGATTAATATCTTTGTCCCTCTTTGTCTGCCCTTTTCTTCCTGTCCCCCCTCCCTCCCTCTGTCTCTCTAACTCTCTCTAGGTTTTGTAAACTGAGAAGCCTCAGTCTGTCAAATAACGCTCTGTCAGACTTTCCTCTGGCCTTGTGTGACATCACCTCGCTTACGGAGCTAAACTTGTCTGGAAACCGTCTCTCCTCTCTGCCCGCAGAAGTAGGAACCATGCACAAGTAAGTGTGCTGAGAGAAAAAAGATGACCGCTGGGACGCAGCTATTACTGATAACGGTGACGATAATTATGATGATAATTTGCTAGGTATTTGCCCGAGAGCAGAGTGAATCCTGTGTGACCTCAGACAGGAGTTGATGTCTTTGTGGTTCCATCAGTACAGATTAATCCCTCTCTGTATTAAGTGAACAACTGGCTGTGCACCAGCCTCCTGTCCTGACGGTGCAGAGGGTTTGTGCAGGTGATCAGAGTGCAGAGTCATGCTGATGCTGTCCCAGCTTTACAGGGGATTTGGGGTCAAGCTCTCAGTTACTGTGTGCAGCAGCAAATTGTGTTTATTCCTTATATCTACTGCAGTATACGACATGTCCCCTTACAAAGTTCAGCATTTGAGAGGGCTTTTATTGTGAGTTTTATGGATATTTTTTAACCCTTGTGCCTTAGAAGAGACATGAATTGCTTTATTTTAAAACAATTTAGATTTTATTCTTGATTTATATTTGATTTTTGCTTTAATACATATGTCAAACTTTTGGCAAGTTTTTTTTTTTTTCAACTTCAGGTTCTATTATAAGTCAATAATAAACTGTGTTTCGGAAATACAGACCTTCAGACCCAGAGGGACAAAAAAAAAATCCCCATTGAAAACCACAGTGTGTGATCCCAGGAGTCATGCTTTTCCTGCAGTGTTCGATGCAATGCATCAGTATCAAAGCTGTTGCCAAGCATTGACATATCTTAGACTATGAAAATTGTCACTAGCATTTAGTATACAGACAATAATACTTTTTTTCCTTTATAAAAAACAATAGTGATGTTATGTAAACAAACTGTTGTTTTAAGTGTTAAAATTCTCAAAATAAATTAAATTGTTTAATATTTATGATCAGGACAGATGCTTGTAAAAAAAAGTGGAAAACATTATTAATATGTAGTATTTTTATAGAACTTTTAGGAAGTAGAAAAAAAATCCCCAAGTATTTAGTATACAAAAAAGTTGTTGTTTTATTCATAACGATAAATGTTTGTTTTTTTTAAAGAAAGAAAAGGGAATTCATTTGGTAGTTATAATCAGGACTGAAGTTGGTAAAACGATTGTTTTGAGGACACCAGAACAACTTCTTTAAAGAGAGGCGCAGGTGTTAAAACATAATGTCAAGCCCTTATTCATCCCATCCTCTCTTGTTGTGTCCAGCCTGCAGACTCTTCTCCTTGATGGAAACTTTCTGAGCTCTCTGCCTGTGGAGCTGGGCTCTCTGGAGGCCCTGACCTACCTCGGCTTGTCCTTCAACTGTTTCAGCTGCGTTCCCCCCGTCCTGGAGAAGCTCAGAGGCTTGGAGAGACTCTGCCTGGCAGGGAACCAACTCTCTGTCCTGGATATGGCCGGACTGCAGTGGCTGCCTGCTCGCCACATAGATCTCAGGTAAACATATCCACACAAAGAGGAAAATCTGCTCAGCACTGCCTGTTTTTGTCCTGTGAATTTAAAAATCTTGAACTAAATGATTAAAATTCCTTCTACCCTCCTTCCTTATGTTCATGTTCTCCTTTGTGCAGGCTGAACCGGCTTCAAAACGTGACAGCAGGAGACTCAGTGCAGCTGGTCCACATAGTCCAGCTGGATCTAAGGGACACAGGGTTACAGGAGCTGGATGTCAGGCCTCTCTGCAAGCTGGAACTCCTCCGCTGTGACAGAAATGCTATCTCCCTCCTCAGGGTCAGTGGCCACGCCCTCAAGAGCCTGCACGCTGCACACAACGGTACTTGCATTAATTATGGACTGTATAAATGTAATAAACAGATAATTTCTGGCACAATATATACATTCAGATGCAGATTCTCAAAAATAATGCATGTTGTGTTTGTAGAGCTGATACTGCTGGAGGTGCAGCCGGTGCCAGAGAATCTGTCTGTTCTGGATTTGTCCTGGTATGAAGACTCTATGAATACTTTACTGTCCTATTTACTGTGTAAAAAGGAGGCTATGTGCTTGTTCTGAGCTGGGTGCTGACTGTCTTTGTTTTATTTAAGGAACAAGCTGGGATGTGTCCCTGCTTGGGTGTGCGAGAGCAGCAGACTGGAGGTGTTGGACATCAACCATAATTCTGTTACGGAGCTGCCCATACAGTGAGCATCACACAAACACACAGACACCTGCCACATGGGCATGTTTCTCACAAATAAACAGCATAAAAAGGGGTTCAGAAGTGCAGAAGGAAAGCTGGGTAGCTGCTTGGATTTAATAGTTAACTGTTGAATGGCTCATGAAGCTCATAATTAAAGACTTCTTAAAAGCATCAAACACAAAGCTGGAGATCAGACGCATCATGCTTGATGAAGGAGTGCTAAGGTTCTTTCTTCCTTTTTTCTGCTTTTGAACAGACATTAGCACTGCCAAAAAATGCAGCCTTCCTCAATCACTTCGTTGGCACAGTGGGAGTACTGATGCAGAGGAGAGTTGTCCATCAGAAAAGTTTAACTTAATTTTATACAGCAATTAAGTGGAGGTGCACTGATTATTAAAATAAACTCTACTTTATTGTCCTAAGTTATAGTGACTCCCGCTGAAAATGGAAGACCTTTTTTTTTATTATGTATTCAATGCAACATTGTTATTAGAGGCATGAGTGCAAATAGTGTACATACAGATAAAGTGGATATCAATAGTGTTGGTTGGACTAAACTCTCTTTAAATAAACACATTATTCCAAAAGGACTAATGTGTACCTGGAGCAACACACCTACACCAGTGCAGTACTATTTTCAGTCTGTGTACCGCCTCTGACAGCAACTAAAAACCTCCACTGTTGCCCTCACAGACAGTTTGATCATTGCTTTTCTGAAGTGGTGAACATGCACGATGACAGTGGTCCAGCCACAGGCTCCATGAAGCACAAATGTAATTCCAACTCAAGGTCAAGTTATCTGTTTGCAAGTCCTCTTCTTCTAGCCGGCCATGACTTAAGAGCTAAATTAAATGTCTATGACCTTTATTGGCCTTCAAAATGAGAGATTGGCTTTTTCTACGTAGTTATTCTTAATGCCTGTCCCCCGGTCTGATTACCCATAAAATCAGATGAAACAATTGACAGCACAGAAGAGCATATGTTTGCAAATGTATTGGCCCTCCTCCTTCCTTTTACTCCAAAAGAAACGCACCCGCTGTCCAGATAGAGATCTGTATGGCATGATGCGTTGGTGCTCATTGAAACACTAAAGCTTTTGTCCACAGGGGCCGCCAAGATCTACACACAATGGAAGTTCGTTCCTTGTAATAGCATTAACTAATTGTATTATAACAGGGTTATAAAAGTAATGCTCTGTGTTGTCATCGGGGTAAAACAGAGTTCACACACTGACTGGTTTACAGTACACACACACACACACAGACTGAGCTTGCTGTGTTGTTTGTGTGTTATGTAGGCTGCTGTCCAGTGGGAGCCTGAGAAAACTGCTTGCAGGTTGGAACGAAGTGTGTCGGCTGGCCGAGAGGTTAGAGCGATCGCAGCTCGAGGTCCTGGACCTCCAACACAACCATCTGACAGAGCTCCCACACAACCTGTTCATCAAGGCAGAGAGGTAAACACAGCAACAAAACATCCATTTTTCTTTTCTGCCTCTTAACCTGTGTTTTTCACTTCTTTCCGTTCCCACCTGTCAGTTTTATTTTTAGTCATTTGTTCGAGGACTAACTGTGTTTTCTCTGTTGGGATTTCATCACAGCCTGCGATACCTAAATGTGTCAGCCAATAAGCTGGACAACCTTCCTGCAGCCAGCCTGTCAGAGGACAGCTCCAGCAGCCTGGAGGAGCTCTATGTGACCAATAACAGCTTAACGGACAAGTGTGTCCCTCTGCTGACTGGACACGGCCACCTCAGGGTGCTTCACCTGGCCTATAACCAGTTGCAGACCTTCACTGCCAGGTAAAATACAAGACGCTGCATATGAACTGAGCTTACAAAAGCGTTAATCAATGTTTGGAAAGTACATTTAAGTGGCAGATTCATACCATTTTACTGAATTGTAGGTAAAACTTAAATCAGAAATTAAAAAATTGCTGTTTTTGTCAATGGAGTCTGGCTGTGAAGACAGCAAGCTTCAGTTCCCCGTCAGGGGAAGGGTTGAAAAATAGGCCTTACATCATTTAAACTGATAATGATTATTTTAGGTGGCTTAAAGACATTTTGCAGCAGGAAAATAGTATTTTGACATTAAAACACAGATATTTCGACCACTATGTGAATGTTTGGATTTAAATTACATAAGGAACACTACTAAAAAGCTACAGAATGACATAAAAACCTAAATAAGCAAACAAACACCCTTTAGGTGTAGTTCTGGAAATACTGCCTTTGTGAAGTTGCAGAACATCGCCCAATTTTGTGCACCTACTTGAAGGCTTGTAGGTTCACCCGAGTTTACATTGACTAACATTCCTTTACTTTTATGAGCTGTCCTGATCCTAGAAACATGGTACAGTTTATGTTATCACAGTCTAAAAACACAGCGTTGCTTCAGAATGAAGTTCAGGTCACAAGAGAAATGAGTCTGATAAATTAGGTTTCCTAAAATAAAGCTTGCAGTTCCAGTGCTCTGATTTAACCGTACGCTCACCTCCTGCAGTAAACTAGCACGACTGGAGCAGCTGGAGGAGCTGGACCTGAGCGGCAACAGACTGAGAGCCGTGCCCACCACCATCCTCAGCTGTCAGCGTATGCACACACTCTCCGCCCACTCCAACTGCATCAGCGCGTTCCCAGAGGTTCTCCAGCTGCCTGAGATCAAGGTTAGTGGAATGTACACTGGTATTTTAGGCACCGGATCCTTTCATTCATTCCGTTGTGGTGGTCCTCTTGAGCTTGAAAATGTAATGTTTTTCATTCGCACAAAACATCTACACACACACACACACTTGTTTAGCAGATCACTGTTAGCTGTTGTCCCAGTTAGGTGCCTTGTGGAATTACTTTGGGAAATTAAGGGCGGAAATCAGCGTCATTGTACTCTGAAAACAAAAACTGTGCTCCTTCTGTCCTTTTTTATCTCTCTGTCTACCTCTGTGTTCATCTTTATTCGTTTGGGCCAGATCAGGAAATCCTTTGTAATCTCCTGGTAATCTCTTCCTTTCTCTGAACCCAAATGACGGTTCCACTCTCCGCTCTGTACACAAGTGTGTTTGCAATAATGATGGGGAAAATAATACATTCCTAGATGCTTCATAATTCTCCCTCAAATGATTCTGCATGAATGCACGTAACTCCTCAGTCGGAGTTTTAAAAACACTTCAACAACATACAACTTGTTTTTGTTGATATTAAATAAAACCCCTGAGAAAGGGCAACCCATTTACTGTCTGATGAAAATTGTGTGGGATTTCTTTGAAAAATCTATTGTATAAATAATTCAATAAATTAATTATAACATAAAAAAATATGAATGTTCAGATTTTGTCATTATAGATATGCTTGATTATGCCATTGGTCATACAGTAAGAAAAAGTATTAAAATAAAAAAACTAGAGTCTAATTGAGTCATAATGCCATGAATCACAGGGTGAACTGACCCTTCGTTTGCCTCTTTTTTTGTGTGTTTTGCTTCTTCAGTGTGTCGACTTGAGCTGCAACGAGCTGACTGAGGTCACTCTGCCAGAGACGCTCCCGCCGAAGCTTCAGGAGCTCGACCTCACAGGCAACCCTCGCCTCAACCTGGATCACAAGAGCCTGGAGCTCCTCAAGTACGAACCTGAAAAATCCTGCAGCAGTAATAATAATAAATGACCTATGGTAAATATTTTGGACTCATGGAACCAACTGGCTGTCCCTTTCTTTTTTTCTTTCCTTTCTCCTGTCTGCAGTAATATCAAATGTTTCAGGGTGGATCCGTCACCTTCAGCTCCGTGTGTGAGTGAGAGCCACGGGGCCCCAGCTGTCTGGAGTCATGGCTACACCGAGGCCTCTGGAGTCAAAAACAAGTCAGTCCTCTGAACCTTTTTTTATGTTTCTATCTCTCACAGTTAATAAGAATATAATAAACCTTTACTTTATCTAGCACTTTTCCAAACCACAGGTACAAAGTGCTTCAAGAATATTCTGGTAGTAACCAGTAGAGAAGAATTTTCAATGAAATACTTTTTAAAAAGCCAGTTCATTTAAATATACATTCCAAAATGTTTTGTTAAAAAAAAGCAGTGATTCGGTAAAAGCATAATAGCTTCCAGCCTCCACAGCAGGACATAGATTAGCTTCTGTATTGATCTCCTGCCTGCTTCTCCAAATTGGAGACGTGCTGACCGCCATCTACTGTCATTAATACACTGACTAGGGATAGAAAAAGCCTCATAGAACCCCACTTCAAACAGTCCAAACTATCCCTTCAAACACTCTCAGTCAGCAGATCTTCGTTTGTGCAGATTTGCGGATTAAACTGTTTTATTTTGTTTGTTTTTGATTAAACTGTCAATAAAATTTAAGTGAAGCTTAACCTTGGACGTTATGCAGGATCTTTCTTCATCAGTTGTCCCTCCAGAATATGGAGTTTGAAGATGAGAAAAAAAGAACCAAACCCTCAAAGATTTAAAATGTGATTAGCAAAATCTCTCATTTTTAGTAAGTAATAAAAGTCTCTGAAGTGTAAACGGGACTCCATTAAGGTTTTAGTGTTGGCCAGAAGGCTCGTAGCTGCATTCTGAATCAGTTGCAGACATGCAGTTGCTGAATCATTTAGACGTGTAAATAAGGTCTGAACTCAGCATGCAGGGTGAGATGAATGGTTGTTTAGCTCAGCTGTAATTCTTTACAGAACAACATAGTAAACAGTCCTCTTTTCTGTTGTTGTCAGGCTGTGCGTGGCTGCTCTGGCTCTGGACAGCTTCTGTGGAATTCGTGAAGCTCTGTATGGAGTTTTTGACGGAGACAAGAATGTCGAGGTGCCTTACCTGCTGCAGTGCACCATGGGAGACGTGCTAGCAGAGGAGCTTCACAGAGGCCAGAAGCAGGAGGATTACATGACCAACACTTTCCTCACCATGCAAAGGTAAACGCACACAGATGAGATGCTTTACTAAGAAGTAAAACAATCAACCCTGAATACTTCCACAGCTGTTGACCACATACACACACAATCTTCATTAAGTGTTTCTGTTGTTCTCTGCAGGAAACTGGGCACAGCAGGCCAGAGGATGGGCGGCTCTGCAGCTTTATGTCACATCAGACACGACCCGGTGGCTCCCGGTGAGCACGGCGGCTGCTTCACCCTGAAGGCTGCAAACGTGGGCAGGTGCCAGGCTGTTTTGTGCCGCGACGGTAAAGCTATGCAACTCTCCAACACACACACCGTCAAAGAGGAGCCGGAGTACCACAGGGTCCGGCAGCATAACGCCATCATCACCGAGGTAAAGGCACACTCTGGTTTCATGTAGTGTTGATGGGGATTTGTGTGCATTAGTGCTGAAACGATGAGCTGATTGATAGATTTGCAGAGCGAAAGCAAGTGAAAAAAATCTTTTACAACCCTGATTCCAAGGATGTTGGGATGGTGTGTAAAATGTAAATAAAAACAGCAAACGTGTTTAAAATTATTGAATATTTAAAAAAGGATAAACTGATTATTGTTCTATTTTATTTATTTAAATGTAAGACAATGTACCAACTTTTTGGGGATTGTTGTAGTCATTTGTGAAGCAGGACTATGTTATAAGTGGTTTGGTAGGACACAACAACTTTTATTTTTTTTATATATAAGTTAAGTTGAAAAAGAATTTGAAATAATTACATTAACAGTGATTCAGTTATTAAAGAGATTAGGGTTTTAACTAAAAATGATTATTTTTATTTTTTTTTCTATTTCTGGGCATTTTATAGACAAACTAATTAATTGAATATTCAGACAAATCGCCAGATAATCAATTGATGCTTACGTATATAGACTGGCAGAAAATAGTGGAATACCCCATTGAAAGTTCCCAGAGCCCGTGGTAGCATTGTTCAATTTCTATAACGCTATAAAAACAAAATTATAGATCATCCCATTCATTCATAATAAATGACTGATTACCAAAATTGTTGCCAGTTAATTTCCTGTCAGTCTAGTTGTTTGAGCACTGTAATAGATTAACTGATAACAAACATCATCATAAGATGCAGGTCTAATGATTAAATTTGATGATTTGTCTGATAAAATGCCTAACAGTCCTTTATCTTCTGCAGGATAATAAAGTGAGTGGTGTGACTGACTCCACCAGGATCATGGGTTATTCCTTCCTGTGCCCGTCTGTGACCCCCAGACCGCACGTCTCCACGGTGACCCTCACCCCTCAGGACGAGTTCTTCGTCTTGGGCAGCCGGGGCTTGTGGGACATGTTGTCCGCCAGCGAGGCGGTGGAGGCGGTCCGAAACGTACCGGACGCTCTGGCCGCCGCTAAGAAGCTGGTGACTCTGGCTCAGAGCTACGGCTGCTCCGACAGCCTCAGCGCCGTCGTCGTCCAGCTCAGCATCACGGAGGACTGCTGCTGTTTCTGCGAGCCGCCGCCTCCCCCTCCCAGCCCCGGCCTGGGTGCACACACCAGCACTCACCCCTACTCAGGGAGCGGTGACGGCGGCATACCGCTGCCGCCAGCCTCCTCAGGGACAGTGAGCGAGCTGAGCAGCGAGTTCAGCACGTCTGAGATGAGCAGCGAGGTGGGATCCACGGCGTCCTCAGAGGAACCGCCGCCTCAGACCGAGCCCCTCACGTCTCACCTCAACCTGCCGGGGCGAGCCGGCGTGCGGAGACCGGCTTGTGGAGGCGGGAGCTTCCACAGGCAGTTCTCCGGAGCTCTGTCTGACAACGGCGTGGACAGCGAGGACGAGGAGCCCATCGCTGGCGTCTTCTCTAACGGCAGCCGCGTCGAAGTGGAGGCCGACGTCCACTGTCTGCACCGCCAAGACTGCCCCGCCTCCCAAACACACTCTCACGCCCAACCAAGCACAAACATCCCTCCAGCTGCCGCCTCCCATCACGAGCCGTCACCTCTCCCCTTCTCCTCGCCATCTCCTTCCCCCGTCCCTCCCTCCTCCCCCTGCCTCAGCGGGGAGACTCAGTCAGGGACTCTGGGCCGCAGAGCTCGCGCTAACGGCTCCGTGGCCTGCCAAGGAAAGAACCAGGACCTCATAGAGGAGGCAGCCGACGCCCCCGTCAGGAAGCAGGGGGGCTACTTCAACGCTCCTGCCCAGCCGGACCCCGATGACCAGCTCATCATCCCGCCAGAGCTGGAGGAGGAGGTCCGGCAGATCATCCAGCAGCAGCAGCAACAGCAGCAGCAGCAGCAGCAGCAACAGCAGCAGGAACAAATCCAAACACACAACCAGCAAGCACACAGCTACCAGAAACCTGTAGACTATTTTGTCACGCCCCTCTAACTTCTCGCCAACGTCTGATCCAGATGATGAACTGTGGAATCAGGACCGTCAGTCTTGATGCTCTGCACTGCATTAAGTCGAACCGCTCCCTCCAAAAAAGAACCTCAGAGTATTCTTAACATGCTTCTGGACCAGACAGACTGTGTTTTGTTATTTACTTTATTTTCTACTCTATGCCCCTTGAAACGCAATGCAATTTTTATAACACTTTATGTTGATTAAATCTTCACACGTAATTGCTTTTTACCATATCTTTAATTTGAAGAAGCACTTTGAATGCTTTTTATTAGACTTTTGAGAATCATTTTATGTTAAATGGTACTTTGAGAGACGGACCATTCTGTTTTTTGTGTTGTAGCAGACATTTCCCCTGTTTGTTTGCGGCTGAGGCCTTACAGTTGTCGGAGTTAGTAAAACTGTTAAACTAACTCCTAGGAGTTTAATACTTTAAAGTGACCTAGTCACTGAAGCGTACTAATATTCTCTGAGAGAAAAGATGATTATTTCAAAGAGGCTGTTTTTTCCAGGTTTGTGTTCTCGGGAGGTGTTCGGAGTGGTGCTGCAGTGCGGGGAGGGGGCCGGGGTCCTACAGTTATTACCAGCTCAATGAATGTTCTCAGAGCAGTGTTACAGGCAAATCGCACAAGAGAGCTACTTTTGCTATATAATAAATTAAAGTTTTCAGATAACCAAACATGGTGACTTTGACTTCTTGTTAAGGAGATTGAAATGATACTGTGTGCAGCCATCTGTGATGTTGTTTTTCAGAATCTTTTACAGGCTTTGTTTACAAATTACAGACATTTTCTCATTTAACCGTCTTGGTATCAAGCCATGCATATTTTTAGATATTTGCTTCAGCCTGCACAGTGGAGGTTAATGGAATCTTGTCTGTGGTTTTAAAGACATTGAAACATCATATTTGATTTCCCTTAAACAATGCATGATTATCCCAAGACCTGGCTGACCTGCTCTGTTTTTATGCCCTTCCGCTGGCAGCTGTCCTACTCTCATGATCACGATATCTCAGGAAAGCCTGGAGTGAAATCTCTTGAAATTTGGCACAAATGTTCACATGTACTCAAGGATAAACTGATTAGATTTTGGTTTACAAAGGTCACCTCAAAAAACGATGGCCATAACACAATAATTCATAAGCTTTCAGACAAATATTTTTTTATATCAGAAAGGTATGGTAGATACCATAATGTTCTGCAAAAAAACACTTTTCTGGCTATTAATCAACACCATAACTCGAGAGCAGAAGGAGAGATTGTGACCTTATTTAAAATTCGGCCTGATACTAGTGTGGTGATATTAATCTTGAAACTGTGGTTATAGCAAAGATCTTCTGAGCTGCCAGGTTGATGAAGTCTGCTTCTTTGGAACAACATCAACATGTGAAGCTTTTTTCTGTCGTGGCTACACGAGAGTCTGGACACGTGAAGATAAACTGTCTGTTAAACTGGTAAACTAAAGCTGGTTGGCAGAGGCGTACAAACATGAGCTGGTAATTCTATTCCTCTAATCTAACTTTTACATTCCTAAAAACTTCCTTTAGCTTTTTACTGCTTTTAGAACAACAATCATAAATCTACTCTAGAGCTCATAATTTGTCAATAAGGGCACAAAAAATGAACATTTTGTGACATTTTAATGTTTTATTTTACTTCTAGTTTTATATCGTTGTAAACTGAATCTTTTTATGAATTAACACTGGTGGTTAGACAAGTTATTTGGAGACGTCTCAGTTTAAGGAAATTGTGATGAGCATATTCTTTCTACTTTTGTTTACAAAAGACGAATCTAACGCTGAGTATAATTGTCTTCATGATCTAATTTCTCCTCCAAATATTTCCCAATTAATTGCTTGCTTGATATATAGAATGTTCAAGAGCCCAAGTTGATTTCTTTAAATAGCTTTTTGTGTCAAACCATTCATCCTAAACTAAAATGATCAGTTTACTATCACATACAACACAGAAAAGCACTGAATCACTACAATTGAGAAGCTGGAACAAGAGAAAGTGAAGAGTTTTAACTTGAAATATTGATAATTACCAACTTATTATTTCAGCTCCTTATTGATGATGAAACAGATTAATTTAACTGTATTGTATTGGGTTTGCAGCAGAGATCTTAGTTGTCATATAACACTTGAACGGTGTTTCTAAACGAGCTGAACTGACCCTTTTTAAAGTTTTTATCTAAATGTAAAAGCTTAGGAAGTGCATAACACAAGCAACAAACCTGTGTTTGTCTCCACTCATGTCACGTTGTCTTGTTAGTGCTGCTGTGATACAATCACTGCATTGTGTTATCTGAAAATGGTAAAATTAGAACTTAAGCAATTACCTCACTCTGGAGAATTTCTTTTGTTGGTAATTAAGTCTTGACTGAACAGTGCAACAGTTACATCACTGCTGTGTGTGTGTGTGTGTGTGTGTGTGTGTGTGTGTGTGTGTGTGTGTGTGTGTGTGTGTGTGTGTGTGTGTGTGTGTGTGTGTGTGTGTGTGTCTCATTGTGTGACCACAATGGCGAGAGGGGACACACAGCAGTGATGTCATGGCTGGCAGGAAGCCTCTGGAGGGGACAGAGAGCCACGAAACAGCAGGAGCTGTGCTGCCCCCTACAGGCGGCTTTGTTCATCACACTTATAATCACATCAGTTTGAATAGAATCACATTGATGGAGGTTTAATTTGACTACATATATTCTTGTACAGATTCAGTATCAAAAACTTTACATTATGAAGCCACACTTTGATATAAAAACACATTAATTATATTATTATACATATTAAAAACATTTCTATAAATCCCTGCCTGAGTTCACACAGAACAATCCAACATACAAACACTGGTAAATTAACTTGATCTCAGGGTAGACCTGCCGCACAAAGCAGATTAAAGTTTAGTCTGGCTGTCTTTGGCCGAACAGGATATCCTGGATGACTAAAGCTGAAGAAGCAGCATCAACGTGCAGAATTATCACAATTATTGAGTATTTAATGTGACAAAACTCATGTTAACCAGGTAAAATATACACAAATCACACAACTAGACTTTAAAAACAGGAAAGAGCAGATTAGAATAGTGTCCTGATAAACAATGACAGAGGGTATCGTTTTATTTCATTTCCAGTAACCTCATTGAGTCTAAAAAGCTTAAAACCTCAACCTCAGGTTATCCTGAGCTGAAAGAATAATATGAGTAGGATAAGAATGTAAAAGCATGAAAGAAACATACTCCCAATAGGCAGCTTTAAGCATTATTCACTAGTGTGTTAGTGTAGTAAACTATGTTTACCTACAGTACAGGCCAAAAGTTTGGACACACCCATCTCATTCAATGCGTCTTTCTTTATTTTCATGACTATTTACAATGTAGATTCTCACTGAAGGCATCAAAACTATGAATGAACACATATGGAATTATGTACTTAACAAAAAAAGTGTGAAATAACTGAAAACATGTCTTTTATTTTAGATTCCTCAAAGTAGCCACCCTTTGCTTACTAGAATATAAGACATGTTTTCAGTTATTTCACACTTTTTTGTTAAGTACATAATTCCACATATGTTCATTAATAGTTTTGATGAATTTACAATGTCAATAGTCATGAAAATAAAGGAAAAACATTGAATGAGAAGGTGTGTCCAAACTTTTGGCCTGTACTATACATGTGACAGGAGTTTCTTCTATCTTTAACATAATTATCATGGTATGCTTCGGAGCCCCGAAAGGGCACTGTGGGATTTTTTCTTTCTGGAACTACTTTTGCATGAACCACAGAAAAAGTCCAGCTCTCAAAAGTATGCAGCCACCGTGACCACAGCTGGAGCTGGCTACGCCTGGCTGTGCGTTGAAGCTGTGACTGTGGATAAGTATGTGGCTCCTGCTGTGGCTTGTCTTTACAGCCCCTGATTTATTAACATTAGCAGAGAAACTATTGTAGTCAGACATGCATGCATTGAACCCTGAACTTCTATCAGACGTGTCGCCAATACGAACACCACAGGAGTTCAACATCAGTTTCAGCACAAAGCTCAGCCAGCAGCCTCTCAGTTCACTGCACAAACACAACCCCTGCATGTAGCTCATATTTGACCCTTTATGAATAATGTGTCCACGCATGGCTGCAGTCATAATGAATAACCACAAGAACAGACAGTCATAGCACAATGTAGAGAACTAACTAGCCTTGAGTAGTTATCCTAACATTAGTTGCAATGATTGTGGCTGCGCTCAAAAGTAAAGTGCCAGCTAGGGTTGAGCGATGTCTACGGGTCTGGCACATCACATCATTTCTTTGTTACTTTTTATTTGCATGTACAGTACAGGCCAAAAGTTTGGACACACACCTTCTCATTCAATGCGTTTTTCTTTATTTTCATGACTATTTACATTGTAGATTCTCACTGAAAGCATCAAAACTATGAATGAACACATATGGAATTATGTACTTAACAAAAAAAAGTGTGAAATAACTGAAAACATGTCTTGTATTTTAGATTCCTCAAAGTAACCACCCTTTGCTTACTAGAATATAAGACATGTTTTCAGTTATTTCACACTTTTTTGTTAAGTACATAATTCCACATGTGTTCATTAATAGTTTTGATGAATCACAATGTCAATAGTCATGAAAATAAAGGAAACACATTGAATGAGAAGGTGTGTCCAAACTTTTGGCCTGTACTGTATGTTGGATATTGATATAAGGATATTGTTGTTGTTTTTTTGCACTTTTGAGGCTTTTCACAGCCATCTGTCACTTCTCAGCATGTCCTTCTTGGGCTATTTTTCCTCCTTTTCCTTCCTTAGTGAAGCACAGGTCAGGGTTTTTATCCAATCTGGCAAAACTTGAACAGCAAACCATCCTCTATTATGCAATAAAATATCACAATTGTCAGGACTGAGGACTGAGACAGAGGGCAAATGCAAAGCACAACATGAGGGAACGTAAAAGTAATTCCGGAGGAAAATCCCAATGTAACCTTTTCAGAGTTCTGTATCATGTAAAACCTATACAAATCTTCACTTATCACATGAATGTAAACTCTTGATCTGTGTCAGGATCCTGTGGGAGTGAGGCCCTAATTTTTAGAGTGATCTGATTGGTCAGTGGGTGATCTGATGCCTCAGAGCAGGTTAGCTGTGCAGCGCTAATACAGTCCATGGTGAAAAGTAAGCCAACTTCATGATAAACCTTCAGTCAACCCGCTGATGTGACGTGTGACTCAGACCCCCAGATGTTTGTCCTGTGACCCCCCTCACACGGAGGTGGTTTCGGCCCTCAGCGGCGCCCTGGGGCCTGAGGCGTTGGCTCGGGCCTGCTGTTTCTCTGCTTCTCTGCGTTTCCGCTCCTGCAGGTAGCGTCTCACTCTCTGGATCGTCCTGAAGGTGAGCACCGTGCCGGCGATGTACAGGATGGTCGTGATGAGCCCGAACAGAGCCACGGCCGCGTCCGCCCCGCTCACGTCACAGTTCATCCAGGTGTAGCCGTTGCGGGCGTACAGCCTCTCACGCTGCTGACACACGTCTGTGGAGTTCACCTTGATGATGAAGTGAAGGTAAAGCCCCACGGCCACCACGTACACCACAGCTCCCACCGCCTGGAACACCAGCGCTCCGTACAGAAGCTTCCGGGACATCAGGTGTGGCGGTTTGTTCCCCGCGACCACAAACAGCAGCGAGAGGACCCCGAAGGTCAGACTGAAGGCGATGCCGCCGTAGATCCCCGGCGCCCTCATCTGGCTGTACTGCATGTCCAGCTCCCGTACCTTCTGCAGCTCGGTGCCCTGCAGGTTAAAGTTGGAGTTGATGTCGAAGCCGCCCAACCCGCCCATGGAGGACATGCCTGATGACACCATCTGAGCCGCGACCACGCAGATCAGGACCAGGCTGTTGGTCATCACAGCGCAGATCAGCACGATGCCTGCAAAGAGTTGAAACGTGAGGTCACAAAGATCAAGATCATTCTCTACATTTACAGTCCTTAAAATACAGATTCCCAAAAAGTTAGAATGCTGCGTAAAACAAATAAAAACTAAAGTAAAGTTTGATCATTAAATATACTGTCTTTGGACAGTTTTCAATTGAATGAACTACCTTTGCACATCAGACAAGCCTCCTCACTGTCCATTTTTAAAACTCATCTTAAAACCTATTTTTATTCCTTGGCTTTTAACCACGCATGAGACTCTGCTCTTGTTTTTAGTGTTTTATGGTTTGCTTTTATTTATTGTTTTTTAAATTGTTTTTTTTTAAAAAAGCAATGAATCTATTTATTTTAGTGTTTATTCCTGTTTTATTTATTTTAGTGTCTCTTGTTCTGTTTGTTTATGTACAGCACTTTGTTGCGGCTGTGGTTGTTTTAAAGTGCTTTACAAATAAAGTTAAGTTGAGTTGAGAGTTGAGAATGTCAGAATACATTAGCAAATTTTTGCATTCAGTTTTGATTATGTTTTAGACAATGTCCCAACTTTTTTAGCAAACTCTTTTAGGAAAGAAATTGGTTATAAAAATGCATACAAAAGAAATTAAAATACAGTAAATATAAAGTATTAAAATACTGTAAGATTATAATGATGTGTGTTTTAATAGGGTTGCACATAATTAAATTGTTTGTGTTACAAACAATCTTTAAATTGTTCTAGTAATTCATAATTTAATCTTATGAAATGTAAAAAAAATAGCCAACAATGCTCATCACAAGCCTACAAATGTAGTGCTTTGTCTAATCAACAGTCCAAAAACTAAATATATTACATATAGTGATATTAAACAGAACAAAAGTAACAGATCCTTACATTTGGGAAGCTGAAACCAAAACATGCTATGCTTTTTTGCGATAATAAACAATTAAATAAAATGTCATGTTATTAACATTCCTACAGGATAAACTCTTTTAGACTCGGGTATCAGGTTATAAAATGTCTCTTTCATCAAAGGGCAATTGGTAAACTCTGAGAAAGGAGAACTGTAAACAGCAGAAAACCGGTCGGTCCAGTATTCATAGAAGGAAAGACTGAGCTGCAAGGAGACTGAAACCAAAGTCCGCCCTGTGACGCAGCAGAGCGTTCATTTTATATCCGACCCAGATACTTCCAATTTTGATCCTGACTTACCTCTCCGGGAGCAAATATTAGTGCATGTGGACTGATGGCGCTCCACTCGAGGCTCTTCCCTTTGCACATGTTTGGGAGGGGAGTCAGCTTCTCTGGGGAGGTACGGGGGACGAGAGGAAGCAGACCTGGAGCACAGAAACACCAGTATAATTACACTGAGGAAGTCATCTAACACTTCATGTTTCTAGTTTGTAATCCAGCATATTTTGATTCATAGAGATACATGTCAGCATGGGCACTTAGCATTGCTGAAGAACTGAACCTTTTTGGTTTGGTTCCATTTGTAGCTTTTATTCCAGCATAGTTTTCACTCATTAGAATAATTTAACCTGGATAAGACACATTTTCAAAATGTATATCTTGAAACTGTTAAAGAACTGAATCCTAAACCTTGGATAATTGAAAAACAAAATTATTAAAATCCAATATCTATCAATGTTATTGATAGATAGATAGATAGATAGATAGATAGATAGATAGATAGATAGATAGATAGATAGATAGATAGATAATAAACAAATGTAGTTATGTGATAAACTAAATATAATACAAAGCCTAAGATAAATAAGATGCAATAACTACAATTGGCTGAATTTAATGATACACTTTACAATAAATAAAAATATCATATTGGATTAACTTTGTGTTTCCTAAAATATAATTAACTGTTAGTTAATATAAAGTCAATTTATGTATTATAAGACTCTAAATGCCTGATTCATATAAACCATATACATAAAAATAATAATAATGTAATAAAATAAATAAATAATAATGACAAAAAGCCTAACAATAGTTGAGCCTAGCTAGTTGAATAAAATATAAAATTACTGGAAAACAGTGTATTCAATGATCAATAATGACAGCTCATTAACTCTATGGAGTCTTGGGCTATTTTGTCCATTTTTTAATCCTTTTCATCCTGCCACTATACACCACTTAAAAATGTGTGAATGCCATGTTGGTATTTTTTTTTCAGCACAACCTCACCTATATGACCTGATAATAATAGATTTTTTTATTCTGACTTACTGGATCAACATTTTGAACCAAAAAGAAACAAAGGAAAACCAACATAAATGTGATCTTGTGATTGCGTGTGATCCTGTCATCCAACTCTGGCTTTTATTCTAGTGGGACTATTTTATTTGTGTCTTGTTTAGCATAACAATTTTGGTCGTTTTGTGTCTTTTTTGGTCATTTTGTGTCTTTATTGTGTCTTTTTTTAGCCATTTTGTGTGTTTTTTTTGCCATTTTGTGTCTTAGCCATTTTCTGTAATTTTTTTGTCATTTTGTGTCTTTTTTGGTCATTTTGTGTATTTTTTTTTTGTCATTTTTTCCGACATAATTTTAAATGTTGCAAATGTGAACAAAGGTTGCAAATATAACATATTAGGGGGTTACATCCATTTCTATAATTTGATACAAAATATATTTGAGCTTGTCTCCAGTTTTACTTGGTATATCATCATCAAACTGAAACTGGCCTCATGGAGTTTACAGCCAGAACTTTAGAGGTTTTGTGTCTTTTTTGGTCATTTGTGTCTTTTTTTTTTTTTAGACCTTTAGTCCAACATAAAATGTGATTTTGAATCTTTTGTTTTACTTTCAAAACACTATCACGCTCAATAAAGAAATTTGAATGTTGCAAATATAACACAAGAGGGTTCCATCCAGTTCTATGATTTTATACTAAATATATTTGAGCTTGTCTCCAGTTTTACTTGGTATATCATCATCAAACTGAAACTGGTCTCATGGAGTTTACAGCCAGAACTTTAGAGGTAAATTTACAGTAGTAAGTAAGTAAGTAAGTAAACTTTATTTATATAGCACCTTTCACAGACAGAAGTCACAAAGTGCTTCACATAAAAATCTGTAGGGCTCCAAGCTGCTTTGTTTTCTAGTCTGGATGTGATGAAGAAGTCATGATTTGGCGCTTTTGGAGACTCCAGAGGGTTAACCACATACCACACCTGTCATCGTGGGAGTCCCGGTAGTTCCGGTGGTCCCGATGGTCCCCGTTTCTCTCCCGATGGTCTCCGTTTCTCTCCCGGTGTCCCCGGTTTGATCGGGGCGGTTGGCTCATACCTGCTGACCAAAACCGACACGTTTGGACACAGAAATGACCTCTGAACAATGTATTAACCGTCAAAGTTAAAATACACGAAACGGTTATGTTTTTTTAAACGTATTTAATAACTTTTATCAAAGATTTTAACGTTAATTTCAAATTCTTGAAGACAGCCTGAGCGACCGTTGACGTTACGATGAAACGTCAACCGTCACGTTCATCAAAGAGTAAATAAAAACAAACGTTTCTTCAGCTGTCTAAACATGTCGAGCAACAAACAGCGGAGCAGGTTAGTAATTTCAAAAAGCGACAGAAAAAGAAGAAAAACATAACTGTGTTACTATTATGACACGTTGACTCGTTTTGTTATGTTAAAAAGTTTGTCTAATGTTGTGTTAATTCGACTGTTAACTGTCAAAGAAAGTACTTACTGCGAAGTGTCGATAAACGTGAACTAAAGTCCGACTATACCGCCATGTTTGATTTACTCCCCTGTCCAGGTAGAAGCAGCTCCACCCTGCCGCGAGGAGGAGGAGGAGGAGGAGGAAGAAGGCGGAAGAGGAGCGACAGGTTCAGGTGGATGAGTCTTTCAGCCACAGCTGGAGCTTCTTCACAACTGAGGATTTTTTTGGATAAAGTTCAAGTCATTACCAGCTGGTCTGAATCAGCGGCTTTGTGTTGTCAGTGGAGCCAGAGAAGCCTGTTTATACTCTGTTTTAGGGGGTGTTGGCCTTTTAACATGAGCAGCCTGTCTGTCTGCCTGCCTGTCTGCCTGTCTGTCTGCCTGTGGGGAGGAATGTAGTTGTTTATGTGCTTCTTTTATTATCCAAGATATTTACATGCAGCTCCATGAAGAGCCCAGTTGTGTTCACTCAACAATATGAACATACTCTCTGCTTGGAATCACACATTCCCAAGTTACTATACAATCTGTAGGCAGTTTGTGGACCATAAATTATTATTTTCCAAGTCGTGTCTTTGTAAGTCTTTCTGTGTCTTTTTTGGTCATTTTGTGTCTGTTGTTGCGGCTTTTTTTTAGTTATTTGTGTCTTTTTTGGTCATTTTGTGTCTGTTGTTGTGGCTTTTTTTTAGTTATTTGTGTCTTTTTTGGTCATTTTGTGTCCGTTGTTGTGTCTTTTTTGGTCATTTTGTGTCTTTTTCTAGTAATTTTGTGTCTTTTTTTGGTCATTTTGTGTCTGTTGTTGTGGCTTTTTTTTGTTATTTGTGTCTTTTTTGGTCATTTTGTGTCTGTTGTTGTGGCTTTTTTTTAGTTATTTGTGTCTTTTTTGGTCATTTTGTGTCTGTTGTTGTGTCTTTTTTGGTCATTTTGTGTCTTTTTCTTTTTCTAGTAATTTTGTGTCTTTTTTTGGTCATTTTGTGTCTGTTGTTGTGGCTTTTTTTTAGTTATTTGTGTCTTTTTTGGTCATTTTGTGTCTGTTGTTGTGGCTTTTTTTAGTTATTTGTGTCTTTTTTGGTCATTTTGTGTCCGTTGTTGTGTCTTTTTGGGTCATTTTGTGTCTTTTTCTAGTAATTTTGCGTCTTTTTTTGGTCATTTTGTGTCTGTTGTGGCTTTTTTTTGTTATTTGTGGCTTTTTTGGTCATTTTGTGTCTGTTGTTTTGGCTTTTTTTTAGTTATTTGTGTCTTTTTTGGTCATTTTGTGTCTGTTGTTGTGGCTTTTTTTAGTTATTTGTGTCTTTTTTGGTCATTTTGTGTCCGTTGTTGTGGCTTTTTTGGTCATTTTGTGTCTTTCTAGTAATTTTGTGTCTTTTATTGGTCATTTTGTGTCTTTTTTTGGTCATTTTGTGTCTGTTGTTGTGGCTTTTTTTTTAGTTATTTGTGTCTGTTGTTGTGGCTTTTTTTTAGTTATTTGTGTCTTTTTTTGGTCATTTTGTGTCCGTTGTTGTGTCTTTTTTGGTCATTTTGTGTCTTTCTAGTAATTTTGTGTCTTTTTTTGGTCATTTTGTGTCTGTTGTTGTGGCCTTTTTTTTGTTATTTGTGTCTTTTTTGGTCATTTTGTGTCTGTTGTTGTGGCTTTTTTTAGTTATTTGTGGTTTTTTGGTCATTTTGTGTCCATTGTTGTGGCTTTTTTGGTCATTTTGTGTCTTTCTAGTAATTTTGTGTCTTTTATTGGTCATTTTGTGTCTTTTTTTGGTCATTTTGTGTCTGTTGTTGGGTCTTTTTTTAGTTATTTTGTGTCTTTTTTGGTCATTTTGTGTCTGTTGTTGTGTCTTCTTTTGGTCATTTTGTGTCTTTTTCTAGTCATTTTGTGTCTTTTTTTGGTCATTTTGTGTCTTTTTTTAGTCCTTTAGTCCAACATAAAATGTGATTTTGAATCTTTTTTTTTACTTCAAAACACTATCATGCTCAATAAAGATTTTTTTATGTTGCAAATGTGAACAAAGGTTGCAAATATAATATATAATATTTCAAAACAGCACAGTTTATGCCCTTATAATTTCAGAGGGGTGTGTATATTTATAAAGTTAAAAACCAGAACCAACACCAAATCACAATGCACCACAGTAACAGCTGTTAATTTATGGAACAAATTGGAGAAAGACTTGAAAACTTGCAATACCATTAACTTATTCAAAAAAGTACTTAAAAATAGGATGATTAATTTATATAAGTTAGAGTAATGAGTGGTGACACGTTCTATGCGGCTACTATTTAGGAGAAATAAAAATCAAGCAGCTTCTTTCTTTTCTCTCTTTTGTGACTGCTTATTTCTTTTATCAATATATAACAGATTGAACAATTCTATTTTTTAAATTTACTTGAGTTGTAAAAGGGTAGGCGTAATAAGCTATGCTTCAGTCTTTTCGGTCCAAATGTCTATTATCAATTTTCTCTCATTGTTTACTTATTGTTTACTTTGATCAATGTTTTTTTTCTGGTTAATGACATGTATTAACCGAAATAAACAGATACGAAAAATATAACATATAAGAGGGTTAGATCCAGTTCTATAATTTTATACTAAATATATTTGACCTTGTCTCCAGTTTTACTTGGTATATCAACATCGAACTGAAACTGGCCTCATGGAGTTTGCAGCCAGAACTTTAGAGGTAAATTTACAGTAGGGCTCCACGCTGCTTTGTTTTTACGTCTGGATGTCATGAAGAAGTAAGCAATCCATTCATCTTTTTAGTCATTATAAAACTAAAAATGACAAACATTCACTAGTTGTAAATTCTTTATTGATTTGACACTTTCTGTCATAAAATAATGTGGGGTAAGTCATAAGAGTTTGTTGCAGGAAGCATTAGGAAAATAATAAGTACAGAAATGGTAAAACAATAAACAATCGGAGGTATAAACATTTATTAATCATATTATATATAGTCTTCTGTATGATAAATAGATTTGCTTTTATGTGTGTATTTTATATTCTTTTTGTCGTTTTATATATACCTCAGATTATTATTATTATTATTATTTTACAATAATTGAGGACAGGGGATGAAAAAACTAGTATGAAGACCAATGACTTAAAAAATAAGGCAACAAATTATGAGGCACCTTATGTAAAAGCCAGGTTAAAATATATGGCTTTAGGTTGTTGTTTTTCTAATCTTTGGAATGACAAGGGGGGCAGATGCATCGTCATTCACATGTAAAGTACTTTGAATTGAAATTGACTGTATAAAAAAACAAAAGAACAAAAACATTGTTAAAGTAAAACAATCAATTTCTAAATTATATTATTTGCTGCCGTTTTTATTCAGGCAAACCCGTAATTCATTTAAAAAATAATAGGATAAGTGCTTTATAAAAGGGGTTTATATGTTGTTGTTTTCTCTACCTTATTAGACATTTGATGCAACATATTTGAAATATTGTAAATGGTCAATATTAAATACAGCAGAAGTATCATGAATGTCCGCTAGGCTGCGGCACTCAAAAACTGACGACGTTGCAAGTCACGTGACAGTGAAATACTTCCGGTTTGTAGTTCTGTAAACAATAACATGAGCGTGAAACTAGCGGAGTGTCACTTCGTCTAACGTCCCAGTCGTCCTCTCTGTACCCGTTTAGTCCGGAACATATTCACCCTCTGCCCGGTCATGTTGTGGTTCCTCCGGACTGCGGCTCTCGGCTGCAGAGGTCTGACCGCTCTGCGCTGCCTGCCCGCCGGCTTCACCGCCTCCAGAAACACCGCTACATACATCCAGGGCCAGAGCCCCGAACCACGTATCCGTGAATACTTCTACTACATTGACCACCAAGGACAGGTGAGTGTGTGAACTGACACGAAATTAAACCTTCGAAAAATGTAACTATAATATATATTATCCTGTTAATATGATGTTATGTGCTCCACTTGTAGCTTTTCCTCGATGACACGAAAGTGAAGAACTTTGTCACCTGCTTTAAAGGTAAAAAGAAAAAGAAAAAGAAAATGAGCATACACAACGATACCCAAATACATCCATAGCAGGAGCTTATGTGACTGCAGGGTAAAGGCAGCAACTAACGATTCTATCCATTATAAGTTAATCTACAATTGTTTTCATTATTATTTATTGTTTGGTCTATATAATGTCAGAAAGGAGTGATAAAATGCAGTTTAATCAATCAAAAATGAAAATCAATCAATCAAAGTTACTTTATTTATCCCAGAGGCCGAGGGGAAATTCAGCTAGATCTGGTAGAATCTCTTGAAGGATGAGACAGCCTGATGGCTGCAGGAGAGAAGGATCTTTTGTATCTCTCCGTCCTGCAACAGAGAGAGAGGAGCCGTCCACTGCTGTTTTTTTGCTCCATAAAGGTTTTGTGTAGCAGATGATCCAGATATTTCAGGATGGCCTGGAACATGTTGACAGGTCATCTCTCCACCACCTCCTCCAGTGTGTCCAACCTGGCTCCAACCACAGAACCAGCTCTTTAGACCAGTCTGTCCAACCGCCTTCATCTCTGTGTGTGATGCTGCCTCCCCAGCAGACTGCAGCATAAAACAACACACTACCACCACAGACTGATGAAACATCTGCAGCATCTTACTACAGACGTCCAGAGATCTGAGCTTCCTTAAGAAAAAGAGGCGGCTCTGCCCCTTTTTGTAGAGAGCGTCTGTGTTTAGGGACCAGTCCAACTTATTATCCAGGTATACACCTAGATACTTATAACTTGGCACCACCTCCATGTTCCCCCCACAGGGATTCACTGGCTGAAGAGGGGGCTTGAGCCTGCAGAAATCTCTGATCATTTCCTTAGTCTTTGAGGTGTTCAGTAGGAAATAGTTCTTGTGACTCCAGTCACTGAATACTTTTTATCAGATCCCTATATTCAGATTCAGATTCCTGTCCATTCCTGATACACGCCACAATAGCAGTGTCGTAATAGTAATGTGATATTGAACAGAAAAAAGCAGGAAATCTCTGTATTTTAGAGTCTGAAAACAGCATTTTCTGCCTTATTTTTAATGACTATCAAACTCATTGATTATTTTCTGTCTATTGATGGATCATTTACTCAGCTAATTGTTGTAGCTCAAGTGTGAAACACTGCTGATGTCTTCATTGTTTTTCTGATCTAATTGTTAACGGTAGCAAACATGTATCATATTTTTATTGCATGATCTTTTATTTTGCTGTATTGCTTAGCAACTCCTCCTGTTTCTTTATTCCCAGACAAACCGTTCCTGGTCTTCTTCTTCACTCGGCTGCGTTCAAATCAGAGTGGTCGTTACGAGGAGGACTTCCCCTTCTTGTCCCTGTGCGGCAGGGAGAGGAACTTTGTGCGCTGCGATGACCGTCCCCTGGTCTTCACCCACCTGCTGCCGGGAGATCAGGAGCAGCTGTCATACTGCGGCGGGGCGGAGAAGCTGTCCGTCCCGTTCCGCCCAGAGGCGCTATACATGCATCCTGTCAGTGGACGAGTTTATCACCCCTGCTCAGAGCGAGGAGGGCTGGTTGGCTTGGTCAGGTCTGCTCTGGCCATCGAACTCAGCCCGTTCTTTGTTTATGCTCCGGGGCAAAGCCAATCAGGACAGCCTACACACTTTCTCTGGGGAGGACAGGAGCACACACTGACCAATGAGCTCGCAGCATTCTTCCCCACTGTGGAGGAGGGCAGCGAGAAGCAGGATGAGCTAGGATAACAACCAGAACTTGTCAAAGGTGTGACTCAGATTTTGAAATGGCTGCAATGTCCACATCAGTGTCCTATACAGGCAGCGAGAAAATAAGTTGTCAAAGTTGTGATCAGAAGCCTGAGCTGATGTTTCTAATTTATCTGGCATGTGAGAGGCGGACCCTTTATGATGTGGTGATGTGTTTTGGCCATTTTTTGGGGGGACACTTTTTTTGGCAGTGTCTCCCTTCATTACAGTTTGCAGCGGAAAGTAATTTTCCTTTCAGATTCCCCAAATTAAATTTGAATCTTGTTTATCAGATTCAGTCTCAGATGAAACACTAAGTAGCCCAGAGAAAAAAACTTGGTAATTATAGCATATTTGCTCAAGAGAAGAGTCATTGGCACTTTGAGTACAGATGGTTATACATCAACAGCATATACTCACAGTAATGTATAACCTACAAATGCATATTTGCAAACATATTGTCATATTCAACAACTACATTTACAGAGTAGCAGATGTCTGCAGCAGAGCTTAATAAAGAAAATAGCCGTAAACATTATTAAATTTGCTTGCACAGAAAATAGAAGTTCGAATCAAATGAAGAGTAATAAATGTTCCTGAAATAAGACAGAAAGAAAACACAGTTTGATTCTTACAATATTTATTTATATGTGAATAACATTGGGAAGATATTCTGTTGTAAAATAAAATAACAGCTTCATGAAAAGTATTTTAAAATGATTAGCCATGTTTAATAAAGTGAGATACTCTGACTTTCTTGTTTTCTTTTTTGTAGCTTGCTACTCTCTCTCTCTCTCTCTCTCTCTCTCTCTCTCTCTCTCTCTCTCTCTCTCTCTCTCAACCTTTGGAATTTGAAAGTACTTGTACTTGTAATTTCAATGTTTTGCTCTTATCATTTTAATCCACTACTTTTATCTGACTGATGTACTCTTAGCATTTATTTATTATATATATTGTAATTTATAATGTTTATGATGTTAAAAGTGCTAAAATACCTACAACTCAACACCATGCAAGAAGCCATTTATTTGGAGTACCTTTGTTTTTGATAGCACATTTTCTGCCAATTTGTTTGTACATTTACCTTTACTGTACATTTTGACTGCAGGTCTTAGTGATTTTTACATTTTACACAGTGACGGTTTGAGCCCTTCTCCCACCATTGGCCCCTTTACAGAACATAATAAGGCAACATGATGCAGGAGGTAAGGTGATGCTCTTCACTCTATCCACAATCCTTCCACTCACATTGTCTGATGAATAGTTAACCTTAATAAATAATTAAGACAAAAACAAAAGTTAGAAAAATCCATATTTTATCATAATATATTTATAGAAGATATGGATGCTAAGTATTTTAAGCTTTTCCCAAGATATATTCTAGTGAAGAGGCTCTTTACAAGCTATTTTTCAACAGCCCATTATTTAAAGCAAATAAATTACATCTGAAGGTCAGTTTCAGTAAGTCTTATCACATTGCAAGCCATAGGATTTTCCTTATATGACTGCATATTGTGTATTTCAATTAGTTTGAAATGAACTGTTAGTTAAGTTAATAATATAATACATAAGTTGGTTCAGTGCTTTGAAGTATATTTTATGTTACAAGTGGTATATTTCACGTTACTTTTAATATAAATGTTCTGCTTTACTAAAGACGCCACAGGCTGGCCTTTTGTTCAGAACAAGAACTGTAACAACTGGTTTAAACCAGCTTTTAAGGTTAAAAAGTAGACTCGTTCCCGGGGAAACGTGCCCAATGCGTCGGGTATGGGCTGGAACATTTGAATTAAATTATCTTACACACCGACAGAAAAGCCAGAGAGAACCAGGGCAACACTGGACTCGGGGCCACCTTTTTTCAGCAGCCTTGAAATTGACAAAGTTCTCCCCCGCTGTACCTAGTGTTAGAAAAATTGCATGAGTAAACCTTCAAAATTGAATTATCTGACACCAACAGGAAAATACCTCACCAATTATTTCTGCGCAGTCTTTGATGGGGAAATGATGAGCTGGAGTCGTCCGAGTTCTCAGTTTAACATAGTTTTATTACAATACGTCAAGAAATGTGAATTACAGAGCTCTGGGATTCACTTTAGGAATCAGTTTAACTGTCCCTGATACACACAGACAGGTTTCAGGTCATGAAGTCTGAAAACCTCGTCTCTACTCCTGCAAAAAACCCCAGTTTTACACTCACATAGTTTAATTATATCAATGAAGGTAGATTTCTTCCAGGTCTTCTTTCATACCGTCACACGTCAGGCCACCTGGGCAAAACAATCACTGCTGCCCAGGACAAAGCCTTGTGGCCTGCTAACAAACTTGTTATGACGAACATACTGCCTTATTATGTTCTACAGAAATATGACAAGAGCCCGACTATTCTTCAATATCTACATGTTCTTTTAAAGGTTAAAAAATATAAGACAGACAATACTATTTTTGTGATTATAGAATCTTAATTAGTTTAAGCAAATGGAATATATGTAATTAAAGTAATCATAGTTTTCTACATCAATATTAACACACAAACACAATCAATGTATCAAAATCATATTATCTGATTAATATAAATGCATAGAGATAGACATTATCAAGGTTTAGTGAATTACGCATGCATAGTGACCTGTGATGACTGTTGGGAGAAAAATCACAAAGAGGAAAAGAGAGGAAGACAGTAACATTTCATTTTCAACAAGTATAATATTCAAATTATTCTTACACTAGGCAGTGTATTCTGATGTTTGATAATAAAGAAAACTAAAAGGAACTTCGACTTGGTCTTTAATCCACTTTTCTCACTCAGAGAGGTAGTAAATTTACACTACAGCTTTGTTACAGTCAGATCCCCTTTTCGTACCCCCAAAAGTCTAGGGCCGGCCCTGTTAAATGCTCAGCCAAGCATCAGGGAAGTAGATTAAAAAATAGCACACTATCTATTTAAATATCTGCATACAATAATTTACCAAGTGAAACTGGAATTGCAGCATATGTTTCACGCCTTTCCCTGCCCTCTGCATGTTTGCCTCTCCGCTCTGCTTCCACCACAGTGAGTGAAAGAGTCAGTGGGGCTTTGGAGAACTGCATGTCCCAGAGATCTCGGCATCGCTGAACCTGAATCAGGGCTTGGGTAACATGGCAGCGCCGTCCAGCAACACATGCGGGCGAATGGAGCGGTCTATCCGGGAGCGGGTCCCGCCGCTGCTCACGGACCTGTACCAGTTCACCATGGCGTACGCGTACTGGCGGGCCGGCCGGCACCAGGAGCCCGCCGTGTTCGAGCTCTTCTTCAGGGACAATCCGTTCGCGGGCGGCTTCTCGCTGTTCGCCGGGCTGCACGACTGTCTGCTGTTCCTGCGCAGCTTTCGCTTCACGGACCAAGGTGATGCACTCAACTTGCACTTGTTTATCTCATCATTATAATATTCAACCAGCAGCCAATTAACAAGTCCAACCCATAAATGTGTTATTTTTCATCATATCGGCACGTCATTGCTTCGCTCCAAACTAATTTACGCATTCCGTTGTGGTTGCGCAATAGTCCTCCGCGCGCCCCCCTGTGAGGGTTTCAATGAGACGCCCTGAATGCTGGTGGAGGTTGACGTTAACATCTGAACTTTAGCACACAAGAATAATCTGTAATCTGATGTGTGCTGCAAGGATCAGCACATGGAGCAACACAATGTTTAATAAAACACTAAATTGCTTAATATCAGGTGGTGAAGTGTAACTAGTATCCTTTTAGGTACTTGCAGTTTACTTGAGTGTTGACATTTATGTGGCTGTGTAATTCTACTACACGACGTTTTAGAGGCAATTTTTGTTCTTTTTACTCCACTAGATTAAGCTGCCAGCTATAGTTACTTTTCAGGTCAAAATTTGACATGAAAAACATGATCAATTTTACATTAAAACACATGAAAGTATATTAAGTAGTTAAAGTCAGTCAGTAAAATGATGCTTTTATAAGTGAATGAAAATAATAATCCATTAATATATTTGTAATATATAACAATATGAGTAGACCCATTCTGCATAACAAGTACTTAGTTTTAATATTAATACACTGGTACATTGTACTTTTTCTTAAGTAATGTTTTGAATGCAGACTTTTACTTGTAGTGGAGTAATTTCACAGTTTGGTATTAGTACTTTTACTGAAGTAAGGGATCTGAATACTTCCTCCTCTATACTGCATAGCATAGCATATTTCTATTGAAATAGAAGTACCAATTAGTGTAAGAAAACAAAAACAGCGATGAAAGTAGTGGAAACTACTTCTTACCTGAATTAAAAGTTTGGAAACGTTTGATGGTTTATGTACCTTGAAAGTAAAAGAGCTAGAATTTTACTTTTAAAATGTGAATGAACCCTGAATGTAAAATATATACTATATATACTGTGCTAATTTTAGTGCTTAATTCGGATTTTGAATGGACTTTTATTTGTAATAAAGTATTGGTACTTATAATAAATAATAATTCTTTCTTGTAAAGTAGAAAGGAGCATAAAATAAACCATAAGAACCTAAATTGTTTTCAGTCTGAACTTCTTCAGTCACAACACTAAAGTCTTTTGGTGGCTGCTGGATTAGATTTACAGTAAACAATTAGAGTTAGCTCTATTACTGTAATTGTGTGTGTCTGTGTTGTGTGTGTGTGTGTGTGTGTGTGTGTGTGTGTGTGTGTGGTAAAGTCATGTGAGGGAGGCGGGGCACATGGAGAACACATGTACTTGTGTAAGAGCACATGTGTTGCAGGGTGAAGGGTGCCCTCTGTTGTTGTTCTGGCTGTCAGTGCTCCAGCTGTTGTTGTGTTTTTATGGGTCCAGATGTGGAGTTCCTGCGCTCCGTCCTGCCCGCAGCCACCGACCCCGCCTTCTTCCAGTTCCTGAGAGGCCTGGACTGCTCCGGCATCACGCTCCGCTCCGTCCCAGAGGGCACTGTGGTGTTTGCCAGGGTGAGCTGCAGGTTGAAGCTGAGGGTCAAATATGGACAGGATTCATCTCAGTGAATAACCTGTGCAACATGTCGTCTAAAACTTGTGCAGATACCTCTGATGGAGGTGTCAGGTCCACTGGCTGTGGTTCAACTGCTGGAGACCAGTTTGTTGTGTCTGGTCAACTACGCCAGGTATCAACACACACACACACATACACACACACACACACACACACACACACACACACACACACACACACACACACATACACAACACAGACACACACACACACACACACACACACACACACACACACAACACAGACACACACATACACACACACAACACAGACACACACACACACACACACAACACACAGACACACACACACACACACACACACACTTACAACACAGACACACACACACACACACACACACACACACACACACACTAGGGATGTATCTGAATACTATATTCAGGAAAGCACAAATAATGTGGCAGAAAAAGATTCTTCTATCCAAAATTGCTCATTATTATTTCCTGTGAGCATGAGGATGTGGAAATGTATTTCATTATTAATTACATTCCAAATTTGAATTATATTTTATACTTTAAAGGCACACAAATTGCATTGCCAGGTAAACTCAGCACATTCAGAGAGAGTGTTAGATGTTAATGAAAGGAGTGAATTACTGTTTTTTTAAGATTTCCTCAAAATGGTGACAGAGGTGTAAAGCATTTACAAACTGAAATTAAATAACCACATTAAAGGGGAAAAGTGCAGTTCAAGGGAAAATACCATTTTGTAGAGTCCCATTCTGTCCCAAGGCAATTGAAAGTGCTTTTCAGAGGCATATAAAATCTGTTAAACATAAAATGTGAATAGAACATTACAATTGCATTCAAAAGACAATAAGATCAAAAAGAAAGAACAAGCAAATCAACAGTTAAAAGTGACAAGCTAAATAGTTACAGATTAAAAATAAGTATAAATGTGTCTAAATTAATGGAAAGTGGCAGTAAACAATAACGTTTTAAGTGTTGATTAAAATGTGCCTCAGCTTGTTCCACAGCTGCTTCTTCTCTTTTCAGAACTCAAAGCTGTACTTTATTTCCTGCTGGCTTTAATCAAGAGTCAGCCAACCATAGTTTTTGGCCAAACTGTGTATTTTATAACACTGTATATACAGTATGTAAGGTTCCAGCATGAGAGTTAAAACAGCCTGTTTCTGTTGCAACTCCTCTCTGTTGTCAGTCTGGTGTGCAGTAACGCTGCCCGTTTCCGCCTGGCTGCCGGCCCCAGGAGGAAGCTGCTGGAGATGGGCCTCAGGAGGGCTCAGGGACCAGATGGAGGTCTCACCGCCTCACGATACACACACATTGGAGGTGAATGTTTGGACACTCACTATGTCAAAAGTACTGTTGAGCCCTTCTACATATATGTTTTTACTAGCCTCAAGTAGCCATCTTAACCCATTAAAGCCTGGAAAGCAGATACGTCGTTTTGTAGTAGTCCAGAACTTTGAAATCATCACCAAAAAAAGATACAAAATTACTAAAAAAAGACACAAAATGACAAAAAAAGACACAAAAAGACACAAAATGACTAAAAAAAAGGACACAAAATGACCAAAAAAGACACAAAATGACTAAAAAAAGACACAAAATGACCAAAAAAGACACAAAATGACTAAAAAAAGGACACAAAATGACCAAAAAAGACAAAATGACAAAAAAAAGACACAAAATGAGAATACACGTGGGAGTGTCGCAATGCATCATGGGACTTTTCCAGAACTTTGAAATCATTGTGGAAGACGACTATAGCGGAGGGAGCTCAGATATAACAGCTATAAGCTCTCAAATACTTTTTGAACTGATCTGCTACAGAGGCTGAAAAATCTATTATTTAGTAGAAGCGTTGACACTTCTGTTGAATTTCCAGAAAAACTTCAGGTTTTAGGGGTTATTTTAAAATCGCCCAGAGGTTTTACAGGCAGTTTTTACAGACGTTTTAGGCCTCAATGGGTTAAATCATGATCAGTTATAAATAGACTGAGATATAATTTTACTCTAATGTCTGTATGTAGGAGCGTCCAGGCCATTTCTCTTTATCACTTTCCCTTCCCAAAATACTACACATAGTTGTCGGCATTCTCACTGAGAGGTGAGTCTGTATCAGCCTCAGGAGTTGAGAAACATCTGAAAGAAGTATGTAATAATTATTATGTACTCTTATCTTTGTTTCCACCGCAGGGATTTATAGGAATGAGTCTTACACATTGTGTCTCCAAATACAAAATATGTTCACACACTTGTGGCTACAAGGAATGCCAAGAGCTATAAACTCACAGTTACTCTAAAATAAAAACAAGAACCAACAGAGATGATTTGAAGGCAATTATTTTCTATGTTGCTCTAGAATAACCTTAGGTGTGTTGGCTCAGGCCTAAATTAATTAGTCTTGTGATAATGTCGACACACCCACAGACTGACATTAGAATCTGTCTTTCAGGTTTTGATCTCACCAGTAATGTTCAGGCTGGTTTCCTGTTTGGGATCCCGGTCGCAGGGACCATGGCGCACTCATTCGTCACTTCCTTTACCTCCCTGGAGGAGGTCACGCCAAAAGTGAGTATGTGTTCTCTCCTCCAATCAACCTGGAAACGACCCGAACAACCTTTTTTACCTTTAGTTCAATAATGCAATATATTTGTGGGTGCTTATATGATTGTCAGTCATGATTGTCAAGCCAGCAAGATCACGATCAGTGGGGACACCTGAACAGAGGGTGGTGGGATTTCAGGCCTTTTCTTTAAAAGAAGGTGGCTAAAATAAAAAAATATATTTAAATACAATCAGTTTAAGTGTGAGCTATATTTAGAATATTATTAATCACTTTACTCTGCATCAGACGGATCTTTCTGATGGGGAACTGAAGCTGTTTTATCCACCGCTGTTCTTTTCAAAGCCACCAGACTCCATTGACAAAAACAGTTGTCAAAAACAAAAAGAGTTGCTGGTCCACTGCTGCTAGTTTATTTGTGTTATTGTGTGACTGATGTTTTAAAGGTTTAGTTCGGATTCACCAAAGTCACACTTTAACACGAACAAACAAACAGTTGAGTCAGCGGCAGACCAGAAACTCTCTTGTTCTGTGAGGTAAATTGACAAGTTTTTGTCAAGGGAGTCTGGTGGCTTTGAAGACAAAATAAAGGCTTCAGTTTCCTGTCAGAAGGGGCTTTCTGACAGCACAGTAATAATGAAGAAGTGAAATTATTCTAATTATACCAACCATTCAACCATTTAAATGTCCTAAACTGTCAGTTGTGAACAGACTAAGTCATTTAGTTTGGAAGTTTTTTGGAACATAATTGTCGCTTTACCATTTTTACCATTGTTTAGAGTTTTTAGTCCCAGCCTAGTCTCAGACTGAGATTTTAGACACACTGTGAATCTTGCAGGGGAACTATTTTCAAGACTACAACTAGATTCTTTTAGCATTTTTTTCCCATCATGCAATTTTTTTCCCATCATGCTCTTAGTAAAAACTTACAAAATGGAGGAGAAGCAGCTTTTGGCTCCAGCTGCTCTAGTGTGTGCAGTGGTTTGTGTTGAAAAAAACAACAACAAAAAGAAGATAAGAAGTCACAAAATGCCCCTCACAAAGCTGAAAAAGGATTTCTGTTTTTCTGACATGAAAAGTTGACTATTTTACTGTAAAAATACATATAAGGAAGAATAAAGGAAAGGAACATTTAGAAATGAATTCATGATATACATTTATGTCCTATTTAATTATAATTTGTTTAACTGAATAATTATATTTAACAGCTCTATCAACTTTCAATTAGTTAATCATATTTATTACTTCTTTATGTATACATTTATTTATAAATTTATTGAAACAGACTTAGTCAGAAACTTTAAATTTGAGCGTAGTTGTTTGTGTCAGTGACCATGTGGAAAAGACGGAGCTGGAGGCAGCATGTGTGTTGCAGGAAGCATGTTGTCAAGTTAAGCGTGACAGGGACCACACGTGTCTTTAATATGTCCCTGTCTCATGTTTCCACTCAGACTCTTGTGGCTCTGAACGGGGACCCCGATCCAGTTGACATCATTTCGCTGACGAAGGGCTTGTTGAGTCGTGTGTGTGAGCTTCTATCAGCGGAGCCTGGGAAGATCCGCGAGGGCGAGTTGGCGGCCTTTTTGTCCTACGCCATCGCCTACCCTCAGAACTTCCTCCCTGTGATTGACAGCTACAGCGTTGGCTGGTAACTGTTCATGTTATGGTTCACTAAAAAGCTTTGTATTCATGCTTTTATCATGTGATTGCTGTGAAACAACAAGTTTCTGTAGAATCACATAGGGTTGTCACGATACTAAAATTTTCGACTCGATACTCGATACCATTTTCGATACCACAAGGATAAAATCAAAGACCCCAAAATTTAACAGAAATTGTTTTATTAACAAGAAAAATGCAACATGTAAAAATGAACAGAACCACAGGTTAAATATTTATAATAAAAAACAGTAAAAAGAAACTGCAACTATGATAACAAGCTTCAGGTCTGAGGTAGTGCAAAAAAATAATACAATAAGAAATAATAATTGGAACAATATTTTGAGGTTGTATGCTGTGCACAATATTAGGAAAGCTTGATTTAAAAAAAAAAAAAAAGTTAAATGTTCATTCCTTGGCTAGGTATCGATACTTTTGCAAATGAGTATCGTATCCGGATACAACGTTTTAGTATCGATACTTTTTGGAGTATCGATACTTTTGACAACCCTAGAATCACATGATAATGTCGTATAAGACCTCAGTCACATGAACACTTTTACCGTTTCTTACACTTTTACCCTCTTTCTTTGAGTCATCCTGTTTTCCTGAATTTTCACTTAACCCCTTAGCAACCTTTTCAGACATTTTTTTTCTTACAGAGGCTGTAGCAGACTTTTATAAATTTTCATCAAGATATCTTGTCAGGAAGGGGGTGAAATAATGCTCCAAAGTAAGGCTATTTTTTTTTTTAGCAAGGAAAAAAAGCAAAGTACAAAATAAAGCAGCCATCTGACCTCAAGATATCTGAATGAAATCTGTTTCTGTAGGTACCCATGATTCTGCACTTTACATACATGGCTACTTCATGCTGATATCTAGCAGTTTAAAATCCCTCAAACATTTGGCCACTTTCAAACTTCTTCAATGATATTTACAGTGTACTGTGTGTTGCACATACGTATATTTTCACAAGTTAAAGTTGCAATAAAAAATTTCCCTTACATTTTATATAAATATGTGTGTGTGGAGATATCAGAACAATCCTTATTTGTTAAAGCACAACAGTAGTACAATATACAATGTGCTATTTCTTTTTTACCAGCAGGTGTCACTATTGTACACTGAGTTAGATCAGGTAATTATTAATCTTAGTGATATTATTTGTATATAAATAATATCAAGGAATATATGTAATCCCTCGATTAATCAAGACTGAAGACTCTTCTCTTTGCCAATGTCTTTGATTAAAATTAAGTCCTTGATAGTCCTCTTTTTATTATAGCTGTTTTATTCTATTTTAAAGTGTTCTTTTTTTGATTCTTCTGACTCTTGATAATGCATTGCTTTTGCATTTTCTCTTGATGCTTTTTTTGTTTTGTGAAAAGCATAGGGTTGTCACGATACTAAAATTTTCAACTCAATACTGATACTCAGGAAAATATTCGATACTCAATACCATTTTCGATACCACAAGGATAAAAACAAAGACAGAAATATTTTTATTAACAAGAAAAATGTAACATGTAAAAATGAACAGAACCACAGGTTAAATATTTATAATAAAAAACAGTTGTGCAAAAAGAAACTGCGATTGTTATCATGGTTATCATGGTTGACTGACAACCATGATAACAAGCTTCAGATGCTCGATACTTTTGAAAATGAGTATTGTATCCGGATACAACATTTTAGTATTGATACATTTTTGAGTAACGATACTTTTGACAACCCTAGTAAAGCACTTTGAATTGTCTTGTTGCTGAAATGTGCTATATAAATAAACGTGCCTTGCCTGATCTGAACACAAAAAATCGAACAGTTCATGCTCTTATGATGAAATGTGTATTGTGTTCAGTAGTGGCCTGTTGAACTTCTGTGCCGTGGCGTTGGTGCTGTGTGAGCTGGGCTACAGGCCTGTAGGAGTTCGTCTGGACAGCGGGGACCTCTGCAGGCAGTCGGTCGAAGTCCGTCGTGTCTTCAGACTCTGCAGCGAGCAGTGAGTGAGCTGCCGTGTTGTTTATGTACATCTTTATAACTCCACAGTGAAAATATATTTTGTCTGATAATCAGTTGCGGTTCTACACAGGGGCCTACAGGGGCCCCCTGTGTCAAATTAATAATAAAATGATCAATTTATAATGATGAACAATGGAACAATTCTAACCTTTTTGTTCAAACAATATCTCATTGTACACAAAAGGAGCCCAGAATGTGAACATTGTATAATAGTTTAACTCCATGGAGTCTTAAAGGGCTATTTTGTCCATTTTTGAATCCCTTTCATGTCTTTACGTGTCTTTGTAAGTCATTTTGTGTCTTTTTTGGTCATTTGTGTGTCTTTTTTGGTAATTTTGTGTCTGTTGTTGTGTCTTTTTTAGTTATTTTGTGTCTTTTTTTGTCATTTTGTGTCTTTTTTGTCATTGGTGTCATTTATGTGTCTTTTTTCTGTCTGTTTTAGTTATTTTGTGTCTTTTTTTCATCATTTTGTGTCTTTTTTGTCATTTTTATGTCTTCTGTGGGGTGTTATTTGTTATTCTGTCTTCTCATTTTGTGTCTTTTTTGGTCATTTTGTGTCTTTTTCAAGACATTCAAAGATTTTGAATGCTGAAATATCATCTTTGCCATTTTTTCATGTGTTAATGTGCCCCCTTGATTAAACACTGGCCCCTCCTTGGCCCCCACAGTAAAACTGGTCTAGAACCGCCACTGCTGACAATGTTTTTGTTCTCGACAGTTTCTCCGTCTCTGCCTTCGACTCGCTGATTATCGTTGGGACCAATAACATCACAGAGCAGAGCATGGCAGAGCTTAACAAGAAGGTAAACTGTGACTGAACATGCAGAATATTCAAGACAAAGAAGAGTTATTTTTACTTTTCCCTGATGTTTTGTGCAATATTCTTCCAGGAGAATGAGATCGATGTGGTTGGTGTTGGAACACATCTGGTCACCTGCACACAACAACCCTCACTGGGCTGTGTGTACAAGGTAGTGTGTCAAATAAACAAGAGTGCTTTTTACTGTCTATAAATGACCCAAACTCAAAAGTGTGGTTGTATGAGGTACTTATCCATAAACAGTGTATTACCAACAGTAGATGGTGGTCGGAGAAACAGGCAGGAGTATAGATAGAGAAGTTAAGCAATGTACTGCTGTGGACTGAGGCACCTAAAAAGTGTGTACAAAAAAAGCACATACACAGTACTGTGTAACCGTATGGCATTTAGATTCAAAATTTATGAAAAAAAAAAAGTATCAGTGTGCACAGTATCTAGAATAACAATACCACAGTTAATAGAATACAATCTATAAACTGAAATCATATTTTCAAAGGGTGTTGAATGATAGATAGATAGATAGATAGATAGATAGATAGATAGATAGATAGATAGATAGATAGATAGATAGACAGACAGACAGACAGATAGATAGATAGATAGATAGATAGATAGATAGATAGATAGATAGATAGATAGATAGATAGATAGATAGATAGATAGATAGATAGACAGACAGACAGACAGACAGACAGACTTTATTTATCCCAAGCTGGGAAATTACAGTGTAGCAGCAGCATTACACACAGAGACAATAACAACACAATTAAATAAAAAGAACAACCTAGGCATACTTCAAGCAATAAAATATAAAAATACAATAAAAAATAAAGTGTCTAAAGAAGGAGTATTTATTAAGGAGTAGAATTCCAGTGCAGAATAAATATGAATATGCAGTATAAAAATGTTGGTGCTGTGAAACAAATAAGGTGCAATGAACAGTGTGCATAAAAAACACATGAAGTGCATAACGACAGTATGTAATGAACCAGACTATTGTTTGTTATTGTACAGTGTGATGGCAAAAATCAACACAATATAGCAGGACTCTACTGTGTAGAAGTTAAAAAAAGTGTACACTATATTTAGAATATTTTCGCCACTTTACCTCGCGTCAGACAGCCTTTAATGAAGTCGTTGTTTTTGCTCTCTTCAAAGCCACCAGACGTTTTTTTTAAAAATATATATAATTTTACCTTGCAGAACACAGGAGTGGCAGATCTACTACTGCCTCATTGGGTTAGTTTGTTTGTGTTATACTTTGGTGTTTTAAAGGGTTAGTTTGCATTCACCCAAAGCCACATAAATAACAAACTATGTGGTCGAGTTGTGGTAGACCAGCAACTCCTGCGTTTTACAATTTAAAATGACTGTTTGTGTGGTGGCTCTGAAGGAGGCATTGATGGATGTAACTGCTTCAGTTCCCTGGAGTAAAGGCTGTCTGATGGCAAGGTAAAGCAGTGAAAATATTCTAAATTAAGCGCACCATTGCACTGATATTAAGGAGGCTAGAATACATGTTTTTGCTGCCCATGTTCACAGCAGTACACTGCTTACCCCCCATGCCTACCTGCTTCTCCACCCGACCGCCATCTACTACGCCAGGGGTTGGCAACCTTTACTAACTAAAGAGCCACTGTTGGCCAAAAAAAGAGAGAAAATCGCGGAATGGAGCCGCAAACCTTATATTGAGCCTAAAATGAAAATTAAACAGCCTAATAAGTGTAAATTAGCCTATCAACATTATTATTAGTCACATTGAGCATTTATTAATATGATTTTGAAAACTAGTCTATCTAGGGGAACTCAAAACTAAACTCAAAGTTGGCAAAACTTAAAAGTTAAGGCGCCGGGCCGGAGACTTTTGTAAGCTATGAAGCACATTTTAGTTGACTTAAATGTCAAAACTTTTTTAATATGCTGTAAAAAAGCTATACAATTTTACAATTGAAGATAGGGCTGGGCGATACGGCCCTAAAAGAATATCACGATATTGCAGGCTATTTTTGCGATAACGATATTCTTGACAATATAAGAAATACTTGAAGAGATATAGAAAACATGATTTTTTTTTAGACTGTATGAATAAATAAAAATCTAAAATGTAGTTTGATGTGCAAATCTCAACAGTTGCCAAATACAAAAAAGTTACTCTTGACTCTTGTGTATGAGCAAATAATAAAAATAACCATTTAGGGGTTCCGGGGGCATATTTTAATGACATTTTATAAAGGGGAATAAAGGTTCTTTTATGTTTTATTTAAGGCATCTTATTTTGACAGTCTTCTTGTAAATTCTGTGGTGGATTCTGCTAACACATCCATGTGCTCTTATTTTGAAAGCTGCATGTGTTTAGCTACAGGGAGTAAGTAGCTTTTTGTGATTAAAACAACTTTAACCACTACATCAAGAAGTAGGAACATTGCCAATATCATGATATGCATTTTTTTTTACCATAAAAAAAATATACCGGTATTATGGTGAACGATACGATATGGCACACCCCTAATTGAAGAATACAAATAGTTTTTGGTCTACACCATTGATAAATGAAAATTTTAATGGAAAAATATATATATAATTTTTTTGTCTCAGCCACGGGGAACCCCTGCAGGCAGCCTAAAGAGCCACATGAGGCTCAGGAGCCACAGGTTGACCACCCCTGTACTATGCTATCTATACACAGACTATGGATAAGTACTTCATACAACCTGAGTACAAAAAATCTAAACAATTCTTTTAACGTTTGTATTTGTGTTAGCTGGTGGAGGTGAGAGGGAGGCCCAGGATGAAGATCAGCGAGGACCCAGAGAAGAGCACTGTCCCTGGGAGGAAAGCTGTCTACAGGCTAAACGATGCTGAGGGTGAGAATCCATCTCCACCACCTGCTTCACCCTAATACCAACACACTGATTTATCTTAAGGTTTTTACCATCTAATGCTACCTATACATCAGAAGACTTTGAAAAGATTTGGAAAAGACTCCTTGAAAACTATCAGCTCACACCTGCTCACATCTAAAGACAAGTGTTTAGAGTTTTTAGTCCCAGACTGAGATTTTAGACAGACTGTGAATCTTGCAGGGGAACTATTTACAAGACTACAACTAGATTCTTTTAGCGTTTTTTACCTACCATGCTCTTAGTAAAAACTTACAAAATGTAGGAGAAGCAGCTTTTGGCTCCAGCTGCTCTAGTGTGTGCAGTGGTTTGTGTTGAAAAAAACAACAACAAAAAGAAGATAAGACGTCACAAAATGCCCCTCACAAAGCTGAAAAAGGGTTTCTGTTTTTCTGACATGAAAAGTTGACTATTTTACTGTAAAAATACATGTAAGGAAGAATAAAGGAAAGGAAAATTTAGAAATTAATTCATGATGTACATGTATGTCCTATTTAATTATAATTTGTTTAATGGAATAATTATATTATTTTTATATAATATAATATATATTTACATTATATACAGCTCTATCGACGTTCATTTAGTTAATCATACATTAATCATCGAATATTTATTACTTATTTATGTATACATTTATTTATACATTTTAACTGGGTCTCCTTACTGTTCTCTTTACTAAGTAACAGCGCCCCCAAAAATCCCGCTTGTGGCCGTAAATATATGACATCACTATATTTTTTATTTAGGACTGAGCTTACTAACATACTTGTGATGTTACTTTTTCCTGTCGAAGTGGTTTTACCTTTCCCCCACTCATCTATCGGTTGTTGATTGTGTTATGTCACTGTGACTTGGCTTTTGAACCCAAGACTAGGAAAAGACTGATATGAAACAGAGCAGATTACTACCTTAAACTTAAGATGGAGATGGCGGGAGCGCTGTGACTCCAGTAAAACTCCTAGATTTACTAAAGACTTTCAGTTTTTAGTCTGGGACTGTGAAAATATTTTGGTGTAAGCCCAGCATTACTTTATTTTATTGTTTTATTCTAACATTGCCATCCCAAAGTACAGGTTAGGCTGGTGAAAGTTGAGTCATCTCTGACAATGCGCAGCTGAGCCCAACAAGTTTTTTTCCCAGAAAAAGTCCCATTCAATAAATAAATTCTTCTCAAGTGGTAAAGCTGTAACAATAGAAAGGTTTGTTTCCCTGGTGTATAATGAGCATCACAGCCTCAGTGTGCTGCAAGTGTTCCTGTAAATGTTTGTCACAGCTTTCCACTCTTTTCTTTTTTGCAGGTCATCCTTTTCTAGACCTGGTGTGTCTGGCTGTGGAGTCTCCTCCAGAGGCAGGAGTCCCTGTGAGCTGTTACTCTCTGAGCTGTGATAAATCCTGCGTCTCAGTCACTCCGGCTCAGGTCACCTGTCTGCGCCAGGAAGTGTTCATCAAAGGAGAGGTGAGGACTGGGGTTGTCACCATACTAAAATGTTCAACTCGATACAGATACTCTAGAAAATATTTGATACTCGATACCATTTTCGATACCACCAGGATAAAAACAAAGACCCCTAAATTTAACAGAAGTATTTTTATTAACAGGAAAAATGCAACATGGGGCGTCCCGGTGGCTCACACTGGTAGATCGCTTACCATTAAGGCTGAGTCCTTGCTGCGGCGGAGCCGGGTTCGAATCCGGCCTGAGCTCCGTTTGCCGCATGTCTTCCCCTCTATCACCCCCTTTCAATCTATCACTTTAAATAAAGCAAAAAATGCCAAAAAAATTATCTTAAAAAAAAAAAAAGAAAAATGCAACATGTAAAAATTAACAGAACCACAGGTTAAATATTTATAATAAAAAACAGTTGTGCAAAAAGAAACTGCAACTATGATAACAAGCTTAAGGTCAGAGGTAGTGCAAAAAAAATAATAAATACAATAAACAATAACAATTAGAACAATATTTTGGGCTGTGTGTGTTGCTGTTTGGTTGCAGGTCGACTTTTCTCTGCTTCATTGTGGGACTTCAAGAGAGAAACTAACACTTCAGTCACCAACATTTATGTAAACTTATTAACTATATGCTTATGTATACTGACACTGTGTCAACGTAATATGGGCGTACTACGTGCCTGATTTATTTATTATTATTATTATTATTTATCAATACTTTTGAAAATGAGTATTGTATCCAGATACAACGTTTTAGTATCGATACTTTTTTGAGTATTGATACTTTTAACAACCCTAGTGAGGACGGACCGTGACTGCTCAGTGGTTTAAATCTTCACAACATAAGCAACACCTGTCGATATTTTCTGTTTTATTATGATGCTTGTTGTTCTTTCCATATCCATATTGCTATTTATTTTATGTAATTTGAGCAATAGTTCTCTTTTCACAAGTATTACTTTACCCTCAGGAGTCCATTTATTTATTGGAAATACACATGTTTTATTTACGGTAATAACTTTATTTATATATGATATGTAAACAAGCTGAGAAAGCCAGTTGAAAGTGCAATCATAGGAGCTTTCACAGTGTGACATTTATGTTTCTAGACCATTTTTAAATTGTGAATTTTCTTTCTACAATGAAAACTACTACTATTTTTAATTTACATGCAAATAGACTGTTTTGTAGTTCTATTATTTATTATTATTTCTGCTGTTTTTGTGTGTATTAATGGTTTTAAAAAATGGTACATTTCCATAGAAACCTTTTGCTTGTATTTTGGGTTCCTGGCAGCTTTATACTTTGTTAATTACAATAAAATGAAAAATCTGACTGATAGCCAAGTTTGTGTGGAGAAAAAGGAGCCATGCATGTGATGTAAGGAGACTGAAAGATGCTAAACAGAGACAGAACTGAATGCATAGGAAGTTGACAAATTTCAACCAAAATCTCCTGGACTTCAGAGGTTTAAGTAGAAACATAAAACTTTTCAACCGCTCTGCAATTCAACTTTCTGGAAGGCTTCAGTTTGCATGCAGAGAACTTTTACTTTTTATACTTTAAGTAGATTTTATACTCTTTTTACTCAAGTAGAATTTTGAATACATAACTTTTATATGGACACTAGTTACTTTTACTTAAGTAAAGGAACTTTACTTAACCTTCCTTGGCCGTTTCAACACTGGATAAAGTGGACACTCTGGACTTCATGAGGAGGACACACCCAGAAAAGTCCCCAAAGTTTGCAATTTGTATTCAGCCCCTCTCTCTCTTTATTGTGTGAGAGGTTTTGTAAAGCAACTGTGGGAAATAAAGGGAAATGTGCATGCACAGTGATGTGTAATGGTATGGCATTTAGATTAAAAATGAATGAAAACATTTGATATGTATCAATGTGCAAGGTATCTAAAATAAATTAAACCGCAGTTAATAGAATAACGTCTACAAACTGCCTTAAAAACCATTGAAATCATACTTTTGTAGGGCATTGAATGGGAACAAAAACAAGACAATATTGCAGGACTCTACTGTGTAGGAGTTAAGTCTTTATGAATGTGTCTCCCACTCTTTCTAGGTCACACACCCTCTGTGCAGCGCTGCAGAAACTAGAGCAAAGGTCCAGAGCTCCCTGCAGACTCTGCACCCTCGACACAAGAGGCTGCAGGAGCCAGACTCTTACACAGTGAGCCTCACAGTGAAGCCACACTGGATACATGAAAAAAAAAAAAATCAGAAATTCTCACAGACTCAAATGTCGAGGTTTAAACTCTATCTTAAATTTGTCTTTCTTTCCCACCAGGTGGCAGTGTCAGAGAAACTCCATAACCTGATCACAGAGATTCGAAAAGGAAGCTTCAGCAACAGCAACTTTCTTTTGGCCAACTAAAGATAATACTACATAGCTGCTCTGTTGTCACTCCTGTTTTGTTTTGTTTTTGTGTTTTGACATTTTACCAAAGTGCCTCTCAGTAAAAGAAGTGCCTATGTTTGCAGAGCATGGTTCCTATAAAGTCTAACAGTGTTAACACCATACTCTACAAATGCACAAATCCACAAATGTGTCAAAGCTAAAATGTATGAAACAGTGTTAAAATGAACAGAATTTGACTTTGTACTTTGAGAAGCAAATTCCCCAGTAAAATGTGGTTTGATGGATTCAACAAGAAACCGTCCAGTAATATCAATTGATGGTTAATGTAACTATGGAGCAATCAGTCACACGTTTTATGTAAACAGATAAGTGCGGACATTAAAAAAGCTATTATGGCCCTGACCTTTGTTCCCTCTCCTTGTTTAAGTCTGAGCCGAAGAGAGGTTTCACTGCTGATTCCTGATTCCAAAGTCAGGATGCTGTGTAAAACATAAATAAAACAGAATATATCTCAGTAATGCATCTAAGTTACTTTTTTCTGACTTGCTGCAGCAGATTGTTATGTAAACTGTTAAAAAAACGGCACTGATTTTCACTAGAATTGTCCTACTTTCCTTCACAACACAACGTAACAAGCAAAATATTTTTGAATTTGTTTACTATTACATGTAACTTGGTTTTGAGTGCATTTTTAAGCAACATGATCTCACAGAAATCCGTGAAATAGCCACGGATTTCGCTTAACTCAAAATCCGTGGAATAGCCACGGAATCGCTCAAATTTCCGTGAAACTGACACGGCTACAATGCAAGTTAATGACAGTCATATTTTTCTGGCGAGATCTTCACCACAAAGTGATTATGTACATTCACTGAGTGAAGATTTAGAAAATAAAACATATATTTCTCGCTAGAAATGTGATCAAAATCCATTTTTATGCAGAAACTAAGTAAAAATATTGATTTTTTTCACTAAAAATGAGAGAACTGTCCGCCATGTTTTTTGTTCTGACCGCTGGGACCTTGAAAGTCACGTGACTTGGAACAAACCAATAGCCACGGGATATGACTGTCATTAACTTGCATTGTAGCAAAATCCGTGTCAGTTTCACGGAAATTTGAGCGATTCCGTGGCTATTCCACGGATTTTGAGTTAAGCGAAATCCATGGCTATTTCACGGATTTCTGTGAGACCAGGTTGTTTTTAAGACAACTGCAGAAGACAAAAATCCTGATAGAGGGCTGCTGTTCTGTGTGTGATATTTGCTTTTGTCCTGTTTGATTTAGTCTGAACTGGAGATGCCGCTCAGGAGGTTTCAATAATCGACTGAAGATTTTCACGCTCTTCATCCTCTGTCCTTTCTGTCATGAAAACTCTTTTCTACATTTCTCTCCACCCTTCCCTTTTCCTTTTCATTTTTGCTCCGGGACATGTGAGAAGTGTTTCCTTGGACTCTGATTGGCTGCCTGCTGACCAGTGGTAGTAGACATACGGATACACCCAGCAGACATATGGAGCTGATTAGACACGGAGAGGCTGTGATGTCATCTGTGACTGTCTCATCTCACTGAGGTGAATCTCACACGTTTCACTCTCACAGTCCTTCGGCTGATGCACATTACTGAAGTTTCATTAGGAAAAAACGGTAACGCTTTATATTAAGGTCCTTGTAATAACCATTAATTAACAAGTAATAAGGCCCTTGTAAGTCCTTGCAAGATGCTTATTAACATTTTTGTGTGTTTATAAGCTTATATAAGTGTTAATAATGGCATTACAAACACCCATGACCCACCCATTATGTCTTTACCATGCCTTTATTAATCTTATTTTGTTTGCTTATTGATATTAAAATATACCTTATTGCTCATCTATTATAAGTTAACTATAAGTTAACTATGCTTTTTGCAACTACCGGATCTAAAGCGAGAACAATGCCTTATTAATTGTTAGTTAATGGTTATTAAGGACCTTATTATAAAGCGTTACCGAAAAAACTGTAACTAATGTTCATCCTTAGTGTTGGATGAATATACTTAAAGGTTTACTTTAGTAAAGGTATCAGAAAAAAATGTTTTCCATTGCAAGAAAACATCTTACTTTAATTAAAAAGAAAACTTATTATCAGCAAAATAAACATATTTCAATACTCATTATGGCCCCTTACACAGCATTCTATTATTATATATGTTTATATTTATATTATTGAATTGCTCGTGACAGTGGGGGACTCGGGCTGTCTGAGGGGTGAAAAAAATAGAATTAAAAGCACATCACAACTGCATGCAGAGGGGCACCAGCCTGCAGAATCTTCTCTAGCATGGGTTAAATGCAGACGTTGAATTTCCCCATTGTGGGACTAATAAGGAAATCTTAATCTTAATCTTTAACTCAATGTAGGGAATCCTAAATGGCACTGCATCATGTTTTATCCAGGGTAAGGGCACCTTAGAGGGAACTGCAACAGGTTATTTTATTTTATTTTATTTTATTTATTTTTTAACCTATTTTCTCCACTGTAAGAACAGCCTATATGGCACTGCGTTGGGTTTTCTCCGCTAGAATTTTTTTTTTAAATATTTTAACTCAATATATGTTCAATTTCATTTTTGATTTTGGCAACAGCAAATAATTTCTTTTTTAAAATTTATATTATAATTATTATTTATTTATTTTTAAGGGTATTATGTTGTGGAAGACTATTGTGACACAAAACAGGGAAAAAAGCAAAGAAAATATCATTTCAGTTTTTAAGTTTGTTTTTTTTGCTTAGGAAACAGCAGTTTGTCAAAACAAACAAACACAAAAATTGTGGTTTGCATTAAATGAAACTGGAAACAGCCTTTTGACAAAAACACAATCAACTAAAACAAAAATATTGAGTTTATATTTTGTTTTGTTTTTGTTGTTTTTAACTCTTTATAATTATTCCTATTATTATTATTATTATTATTATTATTATTATTATCATTAATAATAATAAGCGGTTAAGGATAATTCATTAATTCTCCTTAACCGCTTATCCGCACTCGGGTAGTGCTGCATGTTTTTGGACTGAACATGTTAATTCCACACAGAGGTGCCTTAGGCCGGAGTCGAACCAGCAACCCTCTTGCTGTGTAGCCCCTATAATAATAATAATAATAATAATAATAATAATAATAATAATAATGATAAATATAGTTTTACGGTCTGGATATCTGTCTACCACAAAAAATGAAACAAGTGGGAAACAAACCTCTGAAATCTAAATATGTTGTTGCTGCAGCTGATTATAATTGTTATCATAATCATAGGCGTAATTTATGGGGGGGATGGTTGCAACCCACCCAATAATCCAAACCAGCCACCACAACCCACCCAATATGATACCATAATTATTGATAATGAATTTTAAGTATTATAAACACGTCAATGTGGTAGATTTTCTCAATTTAGCAGTAAAAAATAGGGACGTTTGAAAAAAGGATGTAAAATACTTGATTGTAGCAAGGAGACCAGGCATAAAGAAGTTTGAAAATTGTTGTGAATGTGATTTATGCTATATTTTCACTATTTTTCTGATCTGTCTTTTCCTGAATGACTCATGCAGCCTGTGTGTTTTTTATGTTTATTTACTTGAGCAAATAAATGAAGTTTATGTTATGTTGGTAACAGCAGTTTGACAAAATGTTGAGATTAGTCTTTTCTCTCCTTTTTTTTTAAGACAAAGAAGAAACAGTGGAAAAAAAAACCTTCCCAAACTAAATCACTGTGGTTTGCTTTAACCCATAAGAACCCAGACGTATTAATCCTTGAAGGAAAGTTATGGGGGATATACCACAGACCAAGTGGTCCACATAGAACACGTTTATGATGTTTTAAAAAAATTCTACCCCTAAATGTCAAAGGTCTGTGATGTGACATAATCGTTACATTGGGAGTTTATGGAATTTATGTTTATGATATTTCTTATTTTAAAATAAATAAACTAGACACCTTTTCTGCTTACAGAAACACAAATTTGCCTTTTTCTGACGTATACGTCACAGCGATATTTTTATTACTTGTTTTATATTAATTTGTTCAGGAAATATGGTCAAACAGGTTAAATGCAGACGTTGAATTTCCCCATTGTGGGACTAATAAGGAAATCTTAATCTTAAACTGAATGTAGGGAATCCTAAATTGCACTGTATCATGTTTTATCCAGGGTAAGGGCACCTTAGAGGGAACTGCAACAGGTTATTTTATTTATTTATTTATTTATTTATTTTATTTATTTTTACCTATTTCAGCCTATTTTCTCCACTGTAAGAACAGCCTATATGGCACTGCGTTGGGTTTTCTCCACTAGAATTTTTTTTTTTAATATTTTAACTCAACAGCAATAATACAATATAGGACATTAATGGATTAGAGTATTTAAATGGGTTTAAACTTAGCCTAACAGCAAAAATAAGCTTTTTGAAATTAGCTGCTTTTTCACATTTCTGTCACACAGTCAAATAGTCTTGCTAAGGGACTTAATGAATTAAGGTGAAGCATAAAGCTGAATATAGGAGTTTATAGAACATTTAAAGTGTTTGTTACATGCGTGTCACCATGGGTTCTTATGGGTTAAATGACTTGTTGCTGCAGCTGATGGCTGTTGACATGTTGTGACCTTTCGTCATTTGAACCGCACTTGACCTGTTGACCCTCCTCCTCCCCCCCGCTGACACCTCACCGTGTTTCTTCACTTCCAGCGGGCTGCAGATCTCCTGGAGACCCGCGGAGGTCGCTCTGCTCTCTGCCGTCTCTCCTTCTCTGTCTCCGTATACGACTCTCTCCCTCCTCTGCCCTCCCCTCATCCTCCCTCAGATATACTACAGCACAGAAAGGAGGAAAAAAAAATCTGATCAAGCTTTTCCGGTCTGCTAGCCCTAATTTCCTCTCAAGACCTCTGGCGTTTGGACGCGCAGGCACAGAGGGGGAGATATCCTGGTCGAGGAGCAGCGAGGAGAAACTGGGGCACAACAAGCCGCGCGCCTCTGCACGGTTCCTCATGAGTAAGGTAATGCATCCTGCCCTCAGTGTAATGTGTCTGGGAAGGAGGAGTGTGTGAGAATGGATCGGCGGATGGGAGCGCGGCAGCTCCGTGCCATCCCATCCGCGCGTCTCTCCGTCTCCGTGAAGCCGCCACAGAGCGCCCGCCGATGCGCCCCCAGCTGCACTCACCTCCGGGCATTTGTCCGCTCGTCATTACATAACTCGGCGTTTTTTTAGTTGCTTGCAGTGAATTCATTTCATCAGGAGGCAGGAGAGGCGTCTGGTTCGCTGCCCCATCAGCACGAAGCTGCAAGCGGCGGCAGGCAGGCAGGCGACGCGGCGTGGATTTAAAGCCGGACTGTGCTGCTTTTTGCTGTCGTGGACTGGAGCTCCAGCAGAAAGGGTGGAAACCTGAATCCACCGGTGATGAGAGCTCACTCTGAGAGGTTTTCACTGGTGTTCTTCCAGAAGCATCTGGAAAGGATAAGACAGGGATACACTCCCCCTCAGGAGGATCATTCACATATCAGACATTTCAGTGTTTCAGCTCTGCGTGAAGTATTCCAGCATTTGTTTTAATGTGAAATTGGTTTAACCATAACCGTTTATACAATCTCCTGTGCACCAGTAACTTGGTGCATTCTATCAGTGGTTAAAGGACAAATACCCTCATCCAGACTCCAGCACATATTAGAAAACCCTGCAAGCTTTCCTTGTAGCTATGCAGTGAAGATGTGTGCAGCCAGGTTTAATGGCTGTGCCGAGGAGGCCTCCGCCGCCAGTGGTGGCGGAGGTGGTGCCGCAGGGGCTGCTGGTCCGATCATTGCCTCCAGGATGCTGGACTGGACGGATGCGGGTCCTCGCATCCTCCACAGCCTGGAGATGGGCACGGTGATGACCATCTTCTACCAGAAGAAGTCCCAACGGCCCGAAAGGAGAACCTTCCAGATAAAGCAGGACACGCGGCAGATTGTGTGGAGCAGAAACCCCGACAAGATAGAAGGAGAGGGTGAGTATTGATGTGCACTTCTTGTGTCAGTCACAGATTCTGGATCAGAAGATGCTGAATTGTCAGCTGAGGCTGAAGTTTCTGAGAACATGCTGACGAACACAGAAACAGAACACCAGGGACCGTTTCTTTTTCTGTGTGTGCAGCTTTTAAAACGCTGGTTCACAAACTTTTGGCTCGTTTTGGCCTTTTTGGGACAAACTCCAGTGTAACCAAAAACCAGTGGTGGAATGTAACTCAGTACATTTTACTCAAGTACTGTACTTAGACACAAGTTTAAAGTACTTTAGTCAAATCTTATTTTCTGGCCATTTTCATCTTCTACTTAGCTACATTTCAGAGGGAAAAACATATTTTTTTTTACTTCACTTCACTGGTTACTAATTACGTAACAAAATAAATTATTTGCATTTAAGAAAACACAAGAATAGTTTAAAAATACTATGTTTTTTTGTAACCTATATTACCCTACGTTTTATACAAGTAAAAACCATGAATAAGTGAGTTAATCTGTGTTTTCAAATCTGGTGGGGTTTTTTTTTACCTTTTCCAAAAAAACTGCCTACCCCAGCTTTAAATCTGAATTTTCAACTTAGACATTTTTTAATGGCTGCTTGTGTTTGGACAACATCTAACTTTTGATAACTTTAGTAGTCAGATAGAAAGTTTGTCACTGGAAAATTTATTTTGATAATGTAAACATATGCACTCAGAGTTTAACCAGGTGACACCTGAGCAAACTCTGTTCTCTGATCTGATCAGAATGATCGTCTGATTTAATGTGTTTAAAAGATCCAGAAAAGAGCTATTTAGAAGATCTTTTTTATTGAAACATTATTTTCACTGCAACAATGAACTTTGATGCTCAAAAAAAGACCTAACTATTTTTGTTAGATGAAATATTGTCCCAGAAATTATTGCAATAAACAATATTATTGTGATATAAAGACCAATTTATGGCATTGGTCTAATGACATATTAGGATTATAATGCCAGTAAATCATTTCAAAGAGGAATGAGCGTGAATGTGGAATATATATATATATATATATATATATATATATATATATATATATGTATCCTTAATAAATAAACCAACAGAGCAGAAAGGATTTTTTATTTTGATAAGTCCATATGGTAATTATCATGACAGGCCTTGTTGTTTTGGTACTAAAACTGTGGCATATCAGCATCAGTATTAAAAAGAGGATTGACAGAGTAGAACCTCTGCCTCTGCACACACTGCAAAAAAAGCCAACTTGTATTTTTTGGCCTTAAACAGTGATTTCATTTGGTAAAACTTGGAAATATAAATTAAGTTAGCACAACAAAGGAAGCCAGTTTGCCAAGCCAAGTTTGTGAGTTGTTGTTATTTATATCTTTAAGTTGGGGTTCACAACAAGGGACAATAGTTCTGCTAACTCTTATTTCTTTGTTGTGAAATTTGGTCATTAGCAATAACTAACGGCTAACTGATGCTAGCAGGTAACTGATGCTAGCGGCCAACTGATGCTAGCGACGCTGCTTGTTACAGCTACAAGAGTAGCCATTAGCGTATCAATGCTAACTCAAAATTGTGATCACAACATTAGCTGACATTTCATAGCGGCGTGACAATCGTGCCAGAGAAGTTGAGTTGAGCAAACTCAAAAACAAAACTTAAAATATTTTGTTTAATTGTCCAACTTAAAATTTTATTGAAGTTTGTTGCCTTGAATTTTTGAGTTCACCCAACTTTTCTTTTTTTGCAGTGCACCTTTATGGCTGGTTAAAAGTCTGTTTTTGTAGTTTGGGTGTTCCTACCCTTTAGAAGGAGCAGATTAGTTTCTGTTTCTGTGTGTTTCTGCTGTATAGTGCAGGAATGTGTATCCCTGCATGTGACCCCCCTCTCTCATCCTGACCCCAACTTGCAGCTGAGGTGCTGTCATGGCCACCTCAGCTGACAGACGCATCACAACCCTTTGACCTCTGCTCCTCCGTGTCGGCCTGCAGTGACTCTCCAGACCAACATGGTCTCACAGGAATCCATGAAATAGCCACGGATTTGCTTAACTCAAAATCCGTGGAATAGCCACGGAATCACTCAAATTTCTGTGAAACTGACACGGATTTCACTATAATGCAAGTTAATGACAGTAATATTCCAACATACAAAGTGATTATGTACATTAACTGAGTGAATATTTAAAAAATAAAACATATATTTCTTGCTAGAAATGTGATCAAAATCCATTTTAATGCAGAAACTAAGTCAAAATATTGATTTTTTTCACTAAAAATGAGAGAACTGTCCGCCATGTTTTTTGTTCTGACCGCCGGGACCTTGAAAGTCACGTGACTTGGAACAAACCAATAGGAACAAATATCCATGGAATAGCCACGGGATATGACTGTCATCAACTTGAATTGTAGCGAAATCTGTGTCAGTTTCACGGAAATTTGAGTTATTCCGTGGCTATTCCACGGATTTTGAGTTAAGCGAATCCGTGGCTATTTCACGGATTCCTGTGAGACCAGGTTCCTCCAGACATAGTAGCATACACGCTGCTGCCACATGGACCCTGAATCCTGGTCCAACCTCGAGCCTCCTGTCCGCCTGACTGACTGACTGACTGGCTGTGGGCTGAGGCGGCGGTGGCAGCCTGTTGGCGTGGAGTCAAGTGGCGGTGGTAAACCTAAAGCAGGAGGCGGTTGTTGTTCCGTCGACTCGGCCCGTCGGAGCAGCGTTCTGCCTGTCTGGGTGTGGAGGCTATTGTCTGCGTCCTGGATTTTGTGGCCTGGGGGAGGATTTGTTACAGTGTCTGTTAGCACCGAGAAAACTTATGGCATTCACAACTGGCATGATAGAGTTTCCTTCTGTCTGCCATGTGTTATTCTAACTCTCACACTGTATGGTAGCACCCTGTAAAAAAAAAAAAAAAAAAAGACTCCTCTTTCCCCCCCCTGTGAGATAGGAATAGGTTTACTGCTGTCAGGTTTATTTTACCATCACCTCACTGAAGGTGATTGTGATCGCCATAACTTAAGAGAACATGAAAGAAGAAGAAACCTACCAATTTGCTTCACAACAAAACACAAACAAATACAGAAAATGCTGCAAGTTGCATTAAACAAAAAAAAATCCTGGCACACTCAAAGCTGATAACAACATGATTTTTTGCTAGTTTTTAACTGAACTTTGGAAGCTAATAATCAGTAAAAGTTGAACACTTGTTGTAGAAATAATCAAAGATATTATCTGCAGTAAATCAGTTAGGTGATTCAAATGTTTAAACTAAAATGAATGTTATATTTTGCACTTTAGCCAACACCATCAACAGGTAGTTGACAATAGTAACGGCACTCATGGGAGCAGGCATACGTCACCCCCACTTGCTGCCAACGTGGGAAAGCTAGCGGCACCATCTCTAAGAACTGCTGCATCTTATTTTGCATGTCGACCAATAAAAAAAAAAAACCTAGTTTACAATTTTCTATACCTGCCCACAGAGAGAAGGACAGTAAACAGAGCAGCATGACTCAGTAGGGAGAGAGCTTATCTGGTAATCTAAATGTTACTGATTCAATATCCTGGCCCTTAGGTCCTCGTGCAAAACCCTGAACCCCTAACTGATACTGATGGACATATTGACATCTGGCATGGCCTCTAACATCAGTGTGTTAATGTGTGTGTGAACAGGTAAATGTTGGCTTGTGTTGTGAAACGCTTTGAGTGGTTGGTGGATGAAAATAGTGCAATATAAATGTTTCTGTATTTGCAGCATGCTTGCTTCTGCAGCATCTTTGTACTTGCAGTGTGGTTTCTTATCTGCAGCATGTTTCTGTATGTGTAGTAGGGTTGTCACGATACTAAAATTTTCAACTCGATACCGATACTCAGGAAAATGTTCGATACTCGATACCTTTTTCAATACCACAAGGATAAAAAAAAGGACCCCAAAATTTAACAGAAATATTTTTATTAATAAGAAAAATGCAACATGTAAAAATGAACAGAACCACAGGTTAAATATTTATAATAAAAAACAGTTGTGCAAAAAGAAACTGCAACTATGATAACAAGCTTCAGATACTCGATACTTTTGAAAATGATTTTTGTATCCGGATACAACGTTTTAGTATCGATACTTTTTTGAGTATCGATACTTTTGACAACCCTAATGTGTAGTGCATACCAGTATTTGCCAACCTGGTCTCACAGAAATCCGTGAAATAGCCACGGATTTCGCTTAACTCAAAATCTGTGGAATAGCCACGGAATCGCTCAAATTTCCGTGAAACTGACACGGATTTCGCTACAATGCAAGTTAAAGACAGTCATATCCCGTGGCTATTGGTTTGTTCCAAGTCACGTGACTTTCAAGGTTCCGGCGGTCAGAACAAAAAACATGGCGGACAGTTCTCTCATTTTTAGTGAAAAAATTAATATTTTGACTTTGTTTCTGCATAAAAATGGATTTTGATCATATTTCTAGCGAGAAATATATGTTTTATTTTCTAAATATTCACTCAGTGAATGTTCATAATCACTTTGTGGTGAAGATCTCGCCAGAAAAATATGACTGTCATTAACTTGCATTGTAGCGAAATCCGTGTCAGTTTCACGGAAATTTGAGCGATTCCGTGGCTATTTCACGGATTTCTGTGAGACCATGTTGGTATTTGCATTCTGCATTTTGCGTTCTGCATGATTGTCAGACGGAGGAAGATGTTTTCTTCATTTGTGCTTTGTGTTTCATATATTTGCATGGGTACTAAACTCTCAGGGCCATTGCATTTTACTTTCTTTCCCATCTCCAGTCTACCTCCCCTCTGTCATTCTACAGAAGCTCAGAGACTAATGCACACATGCAGGTGTTGTTTCTACTCAGGGAAGTCTCGTCAATTATTTATCCATAATCATAAACCATCATAATCACGGCGCCTTCGCTAATCCAAGGGACAACAAGTAGGAGTCTGAGCGTGCACGAACCCACGTCGAACACTTTCGTCACTCAAATCTACAAAATCCGACACAGATGAAAACACTGCTTTCACATACACGCTTTCATAACCCACAAACGGCCCTTTACTGACGACCTCCCTCTGGACAAACTCAGCAGTACATTCCAGGAACTCAGCGGGTCTCTCCTTCACTTTATCTCCCATAGCTCTATCTCTCAGCTACCCATTTTTCTTCCCTCCTCCTCCTCCTCTCCGTTTTCCTCCTCCAGCTGTCCTTTCCAGTTTCCTTCCCCCCACACACCCACCTAAACACCCTTCTCATTTTCAAGATTTTTCTCTGACCTCCCATGTCACTTTCTCAGTCTATTTTCTTTCACTTTCATTCTGAAGTTCAAGGTCATTCATCCGATGCGTTTCTTCTCAGAAATCTCACTCATATTTATCTAAGTGACCCCTCCACTCTGTCTCCCTCACCTCCCCCTTCTCCCCTGCTTTTCCTTCCTTTATTTTAAAGCAAACAGTAGAGAGAAAAAAATAAGTATGAGGCAACAAAAACAAAGTTTCTCCCTCAGCTTTGCTGTTTTTCTTTGAGATGAGCGCCTTGGCAAACAGTGGAGGTATTAAATCCTGAGGCAAAGGAAGTGCGGGGTTATCAGGGAGTGTCTCGTTTCCCGTCTCAGATTGAAGGCTGGAAAACAAAAGGTTTAGCATCTTCTGCAGGAAGCACGGACGTGGACCACAAATGAGGCGCTGGCTTGGTGGCGTGCACCAACAGGGAATAATATAAAGCGTCATTAAGACTGTATCAGTGTGTTTACCAAAACTTGCAAACACAGGAACTAAGTTTGCATGCACACTAATATTCCACCACTTTTTTTCAAATATGACAATATTCCAAATTTGATACAGGTTTTGTAAACAGCATATTCTGTTTGGATGTTCTGAATTAGGCCTTTATTTTCTGAATTTTAAAGACGTTGGATATGCTGATATTTTGGGGTTTTTAGGAGCGCTCTTTAAGCGAGTATGCAACACATTCGGATGATGCATTGGGAGTTTTTACCGCCCTTTTTTGACGCTCAGCTCTCCATCAGCTCTGTGCATTGTACACAAACAGTGTGAAAGGCTGGGGCAGAGATGCATGCCCAAAAAACAAGGAGAAACACACCTACTTTTAAAAATAATGAAAGACTATATCAACAGATTTTGGATCTGTGCAGATATCGGTACGCCAACCTTCTGAAGTGACCCCTCTGTTATTTACTTCCAACTTTATTTCACCATGTTTCGATCAGCCTCCCATCTATCCACTCGTTTACCTATTTTATAACCTGTGCTGTGGGTTATTTTTCACTCTCCCTGTGATTTATAATCTCTGAATAGACTTCTGCCATCTGGTAGGGAGTGATGTCACCAGCTATACCAGGAACAGTTTGTTTCACTGGAAATGCTCTGCAATTATCCACGGCTGGTGGTTTCAGGTCAGCAGTGCACACAAGTAGTGGTGCATTCAGGGAACTTCTATTCAGTCCGAGCAGTGAGAACTTTAACTGGGGAAAGAAGGACAGTTAGTTCATGTTAGTCTATGAGACTGTTGACTGTGTCTTTTTCACTCTCACCTCACCTCTCCCTCTGGTTACACAAGTTCACATCCAAAACGATTATTTAAAGCAGTGTGTGTGTGTGTGTGTGTGTGTGTGTGTGTGTGTGTGTCTTTATCACAACCATGTTTACAGCCTGGACTGGGATTAAAGGCCATATTGGGAGGACTCGTGTGAGTGAGTGTGTGTGTGCTTACCTATGGGGGCTTGTGTGTCGTGCAGTGAGCTGGGTGTGTGTGTCCAACGTCCAGACTAAATGGCAGGAAGTAATAAAGGGAAAGAGCAGGGAAAAACAAATACCAGCTTTTGGTTTACTTTAATATCAGTTTAAGAGGAAAGGGAGTCAACTTTACTAACAAAACTTACCTGAACCTGACCTGTACTGAAAGGAAACTTTTTTTATATGTCTCAAATGTCTTCATTTCATACACCCTTGTGTAGTCTAATCGTTCTGCATACTTTCCTTTTCCTAAGAGTCAAAATGAGCCGCTGTTATTAGATTCCTATAATAAAGAATCTTTATTTCATTTCAAACTATGTTTCATTCATTAAAAAATTTGTGAATGTTAGAGTTTTCCCTCTTCACAGTTCAGAATAACTGAAGGGAAACACAGACAGTCTGGAACTTCTTTGGCATTATAGTTATACAGTATAATGAGGAAATCAGCTACAAAATACTAGTCTTCTCCCATGTTTTAACCCTTGCCCCCAACCCCAAAATATGCATAAACAACAGCATTAAATAAGGACAAAAACTGAAAAAATCGTTAAATTTTTTTTTTAAAGGAAAAAAATATTTTTTTTCCTGCAATTGAACATGGTGGTGGGTTATTTTTGACCCTTATGACAACACAAGTGTTAAAGAACTATATTGCGTTTCAACGTTTAAGGTTTCATTATAAACAGCAACAAAGGGTCACAAAGTTTAAGGAAAATGTTCAACGGATGTTTAGCTCAGGGTTTTTGGGAATATTGGACTTTTTTCACAATTTAAATGTTAATGGTGTACTTATTTTGGAAAAATAAGGTACTTTTTAATTTTTTTTATAAAACAGCATGTCACTGTAGCTTTTATCACACAAACAGCAAAAATTGCGCACTTGTTAGGAACTATTTTCAGCAGCGTATTAATCCACATTTATGGCAGGATGGTGTGTGTGTGTGTGTGTTCATGGTAATAAAGGAACATGACGTGTTTTTAATAGTTTTTTGGACAACAATGAAGCTATATGGCAGGAAGAAGATATATCAGCCTTTGATACCCACAATAGTTGTTAGTCGATGTGTTCACTGTTATTTTTTCTCTTTGTAAATTTTTGGTTTGTTCACAATAGGAAAAAAATAATCAGAATTATCCTTAGTTTTATCAGGTAGTTATTGAATAGAATAGAATGCCTTTATTGTCACTATACACATGTACAATGAGATTTAAGAGCTGACTCCAGAAAGCAGTGCGACAATAAATAAAATACATAAAAGATATACAATATAAACATAAACATACACCTACTTAGGCAAGTAAATGTAAAGAAAAAAAAAACATATAATGTAAAACATAGGCAAGAAAGGGAGGTAAGGTGCACAGTCTTCAATTCAATTTGCCATGATGCTATTTAGTGTTCATAAATATATTGCACATTGAAGGACATTTTATTGCACAAATTATTGCTCATTGCCGAGAAATATTGCACAGTAATAAAGTCCATATGGAAAGTCAGTGCATATGAGAGTTCAGGGTTGTTATTGCTTTTTATTATTTATTTTATTGTGCTGTGCAACAGGAATATTCTTCACAGTTTTTGTTGTAGAATTTCCCTTTTCTAAAAGCTTAAAATGGAGCGGATCATCTGTGGGTAAGAACTCAGATTCAGTGTTCTTGCTGCTCTGAACCCCCCCTCAACCCTCCCAGTATAAATTATGGACACATTTCCATCCGAGGATAATGGACTTTCTCTCTTAATCTCATGCCAAACGTGCTCCCTGTCATCTCCACATGCGGGAGGCTCAGATAGGAACCAGATTTCTCCTCTCGGCTCTTTGATTCAGGATTATATACAACCTGCTGAGGACGGCCCGTTTTGGCCCGATAAAGACCAGCAACAGGCTTCGATTGTTCTGTCCTGATGTCCCCTGGTGTCTACCTGTGGGCCACATCACTTTGTCTTAGTGGGAAGTTTTGATCTCTTTCTGCGTTTATTCTTGTTTTCATTTGGCTGAAGTTTCTTTGCGCTGGAAGAAAGCATCAAAACTCAACCTTCAGTTCCATTGTGCATGTGTGTGCACTGTAAACAATTGTCTTGTAAATTAACACTAAAATACTGGCAGCAGGTTTGCCAGCATTCTACTGTTAATTTTAAAGTTCCCTTACTGTTATCTACTTTACAGGATGTTACTGTGACAAAACCACATACTGAATTACAGTAAAATCCTGTATTTCATTGATTTTTACAGTAGACTAAAACACAGTATAGTGCTGAAGCTAGTTATAATATTGTTGCAGTATACAAAGCATATTACTGTCTGAAAGCCAATCACTACACTGTAAAAAAAGATAAACAACAGCTACTCAATAAAATTGAGGCAAAAGATTGCACGCAATATTATTAATTAAATCTAACTACGTTACAAGTTGAGTTAATAACAACTTAACAGGAAGTGTTAAGTGTCAATTAAAAACAGACTAATTCTATTGTGTTGGATTCATTCAAAATTCTCTTGATTTAGAATTACATACACATAAAGATTATATTTAATGTGATCAAAATAAATAGATTCTATCTCAGACATTTTTATATTAAAGTTACTTAAACAACTGCCTCAAAATCAAGGACGCATTTAATATTTAATACATTTTATCAAATATATTAAGTAAAATGAAATGACTACAGAATCATTTATTACAGTGTATGAATTTAGCGCTGTCTTCCCTGTAACCTCAGTAATTTTAATGTACCATATACTGAATGAGTTAGTTAAGTAAAATACATCCATTAAAAAATATGTACAAAAAGAGACTTAGAAAATATCACATATATATATATCATATATTTTATGGGAAACGGCAAGCCTCCTACAAATATTGCCCAGAATGCATTGTTTTCTACAGTATAATACAATTTTAATGAAAAAACAGTATGTTACTGTCACAATTTGACTGTTTTCTTACAGAAAATTGTTACTGTGTGTGTGTGTGTGTGTGTGTGTGTGTGTGTGTGTGTGTGTGTGCTATAGTCGGCCTGTGTTCGGTGTGTGAATTCCGGAGCATCTATGAGTGTGTTTATGTGTGTTTGCACAAGACATCTGCTATGTCAATAAGCCGGGGTTTTCTTTGTGGGTGTGTCGACTGCTGCATGTGTCAAAGTGGAGTCCAGAGTTTACATCAGACTCTGCGGTCGGTCGCCCAACTTGACCACGCTGCTGTTAACCCTTCACTTTCAGTAGCGGTCTGTCTGTATATGGATTTCTCTATTAGATGGAGAAATAAGTGGACAAAACCTGCCACGAGTGCAGATTTTAAATGCTGACTTTTTACAGCTGGAAGAAAAAGTGTTACTAAAATGATAAAGCAAAATCACAGCTTCTGATGGAAATATTTACATTAAACAAACACCAAACCTAATCAACTGGACAAATATATCTTAAAATTCCTATCATACGATAAATCTTTATGGTTTTTCTTCAAATTACAAGCTGAGGTGGCAACCATCTCAAATAAATACATGTTTTAAAAAGAAATTGGCTCTCCACATGCTATACATATGAAACCATTTGCATTTCTACAGTCTCTACTTGCAACCTCTCCTGTCCTCTCCTCTCTGCTCTGTGCAAACAGATTTTCATGTGACTTTCATGAAATTTAATGTTTTTAACAGGATCTAGTTACTCCAAAACAGTTTATTTTTGGCAGCCTTTTAAATTAGACATGTAGAACAAGGTGATTTTGACAGAAATATCACAATTTTAAGCTTTGTTTTGGTTACGTTTTCCTAACAGAAACTTTTGTAACCTATGATCCATTCAAAGACTGTCGGAAAGTTCAAATTTCAACAATCATGTCTGTTTTCACAGTTTTTTGTGTATTTTTGGCGATCTTTCAATGAAAACAAACGTTTCTCTGGGTTCAGAGGGTTAAAATACCTGAATCATACTATAAATCTGTATTTGTTCCCCCTTAAAATTGCAAGCTGAGGGGGCAACCATCTCAAATAAATAAATGTTTAATTAACCCTCTGAAACAAGCGGTTTCAGAGCTATTTTTTTCTGTCACATTTGTGGCCTCATTTTTCACTGCAATATACAAGTCCTGCAGCTGAGTATCTAAGTCAACAGTCTTTGCTTCACTTTGCTCTTTTATGGGTCATTCAGCTGTTTTACCTCTTAAAGTGACTTCTGTTCTACAGGGATTCTTCTCTCCGTATATGTGAAGGAAAAGTTATTATTAAAAAAAGTGTCTGTTTGTTTGCTAAAAACCTCTGCAGACTTTTGGAGCATCCTGCCACCGACAGCTGAAATGTTTGTGTGTCTGTTTTTTGGCTCTCCGGACTCACACAAAGTCCATTTGTTGAGCTCTCTCCGGCTGCAGATTTCTGTGTGTTTGGCAGGGAAACGAACAACGTGCCAAACTGTGATTTATGGTTGTGCATATTTGTGTTCATGCAACACTATCCTTCCTTCCTTCCTTCCTTCCTCCCTCCTCCAGTCGACATACGGGAGATCCGGGAGCTGCGGTTGGGGAAGGGCTCCCGTGATTTCGAGCGCTACCCGGAGGAGGCCCGTAAACTGGACGCCGCCCACTGCTTCATCGTGCTCTACGGCCTGGAGTTCCGCCTCCGGACGCTCAGTGTGGCAGGTCAGTGTGTGTGTTCACTGCATGTGTGTTATATTTGGAGATTTATTTCACAGCCTCATCACACTACTTTCATATTTTATTTAACCCTTTATCAGGCAAAGAACTATGTTTGGTAACTTCAGGTAATATTTTGAGAAAAAAGTTGCAAATTTACTAGATTAAAGTGGCAAATCTACAAGAAAAAAATAGCAGATTTAAGAGATTTAAAGTGGCAAATCTGGCAAGTCGCAGATTTACGAGAAAAAAGTGGGAAAAAAGCAGCTTTTTTTCCCCCAGATTCAACAGTTTATATCTCATAAATCTGTGCCTTTTTTTCTCATAGATTTGCCACTTAAATCTAGTAAACTTTTTTCTCAAAATATTATCTAGCAATTTGTAATATCCTCCAATATTCTCTGGGGTTGGAATTTGGAATTTGCAAGTATTTCAATGAGTGTCCTATAAGGGTTAAAGTGGTGAATCTGGGAGAAAAAAGTTGCTTTTTTCCCACTTTTGTCTCGTAAATCTGCGACTTTTTTCGCACAGATTTGCCACTTTAAATCTCTTAAATCTGTGACTTTTTTTCTTGTAGATTTGCCACTTTAATCTAGTAAATTTGCAACTTTTTCTCAAAATATTACCTGAAGTTACCAAATGTAGTTCTTTGCCTGATAAAGGGTTAAACATCTTATCTGCTTTGTAACTACACCGGTTGAATGAAATAATGGCCGTGATTCATACAGATGTCTTGAAGGTTTATTTGCTCTCTCTCTAAAACAACAAAAAATAAACACTTCAAAAACACATACAACTTCCACTCACTGTTGAAGTCTGTCATGTTAGTTTCCATTAAGAAGTCCCCACATTAGCACAACAGAAATGTGCTGAAATAAAATAAAATAACCTCAAATGCACCAATGTCCATAATGAGGTAATATAAGATAAGTTATTCCTTTATTAGTCGCACAACAGGGACATTTCCAGTGTTACAGCAGCAAAAAGCATATAGGAAAAATAAAAAGAAGCATCAATAAAATAAGAATAAAAAAAAACAAGCAATAGTAACAAGAAATATAAAAGTATCAACAATTTAAACAAGAAGAAATATACAATTAGAAGCAATATAGACAGACTCAACAGTTGAAATTGCACCAGTACATAGTGAACAGAATTTAAGTTGCACAATGAATTAACATTAATAACGTGAAACATAAGGGAAAATTACTGTGCACCACTTGTACCACATGCAATATTGTTACTCATGTTGTTCTGACCCATAATGCAACTGACATGACCTCACCACACAAGCTCACATTTCCCACAATGCCCCTCAACTACTGTGACCCTGTTATATTCTGCAGTAAAAACCTCACATACAGGATAATACTTTTTAAGTACCATTTAGACATATTTATCAACCTATTTTTTTTGATTGATTGATTGATTGATTGATTGATTGATTGATTGATTGATTGATTGATTGATTAAGAATTTATTTGAACACAAAATAAAAGATGAACATTTAAAAACAAACGAACAACAATAAATACAAGACAACAAGACAAAATGAAACAACAAGACTCAACACTTCTTATGTTCATTTACTATATTCAGTTATATAACAAAAATAATATTTATATAAATGTATGTAGAACACATAGTAATGTAGTTTATAAACTCATTATTACCATTATTAACACATATAACTTGTTATTAACTTACAAACACATAAGTACACATACACCCATGTAGTCATAATGAGACAACAATGAACAAACAAACAACAACGACACACAAAAAAATAGTAATACATTTAAAAAATAAAACGTCAACAATAACCACCTACTGTCATTTCACACACCAGTTTTCATCCCTATATCGTGTGAAGACATGCTCTTTATATTTGATTTGAATTTAACACCTTATCAGTCACATTTTTAATCACCTTTTAATGACTTCATGCATTTAAATCATTATAAATTTATGTCTGAAACATACACAAAAATGAAACTGTCTCTGAAACGGTTGAATCTGATGTCGTCCATCACTCTCAGAAAGTATTTACACCTTTATTAGCATTAGTACAGAACACATGTGCAGCTGTTGAAGCCGACTGACAGCTGATCCAGCTGTGATCTGCTGCCGCTGCATTAGAAACGGACGTCGCTTCATGTGACGCTTCGGAGGAAAGGTCTTCTCATGTGTCTTAAAACTTTTCCTCTCTCCTCGCCTTGTTTCCTGGTGGGACGGACAAGGAAAAGATGTAAGTGAGGGAAACTTGGATGCAATAAAAAGAACATGGGCGCCACCCGGAGAGAGTCTGATCAGCTCTTATCTAGGGTTGTCACGATACTAAAATTTTCAACTCGATACCGATACTAAAATATTTGATGCTCTAAACCATTTTCGATACCACAAGGATAAAAACAAAGACCTCAAAATTTAACAGAAATGTTTTTATTAACAAGAAAAATGCAACATGTAAAAATTAACAGAACCACAGGTTAAATATTTATAATAAAAAACAGTTGTGCAAAAAGAAACTGCAATTATGATAACAAGCTTCAGATACTCGATACTTTTGAAAATGAGTATCGTATCCAGATACAACGTTTTAGTATCGATACTTTTTTGAATATCGATACTTTTGACAACCCTACTCTTATCCGACATACAAAACTACAGAAATGAGACTCAAGTTCAAATAGATTAGAATAAGCACTTGGATCAACTTTCAGATAAACATTTGAAGAATTAGGGGTGACTAAAGTCAGACATTTTTACACTTTTCTGTCTCTTTGTTTGTGTCTTTGCAGCTTTCAGCGAGGAGGAGGTCAACATGTGGATTACTGGTCTCAACTGGCTGATGGTGGACACTCAGAGAGCGCCAGCTCCACAGCAGATAGACAGGTGTGTGTCCATCTCTACAAATGTATGTGATTATACTCCACTGAATATCTTATCTGTTAACCCTTTATCAGGCGAAGAACTATATTTGGTAACTTCAGTGGATATCAAAACCGGGTCCCCATGTCTCTCTGTGAGGTCTTAGAACCACATGGATTTGGAGAAAAAAGTTGCAAATTTACTCGATTAAAGTGGCAAATCTACAAGAAAAAAAGTTGCATATTTAAGAGATTTAAAGTGTCAAATCTGTGCGAAAAAAGTCGCACATTTACGAGAAAAAAGTGGGGAAAAAAGCAACTTTTATCTTGCAGATTCACCACTTTAAATCTCATAAATCTGCACTTTATATTCTCGTAGATTTGGCTCTTCAATCTCGTAAACTTTTTACTCAAAATTTTACCCCCTCCCCCGGGTCCGTATGTTTTTTTACACATTCTGGTTGTATGTAATATCCTCCAATATTTATAGGGTTGAAATTTGGAATTGGCAAGTATTTCAATGAGTGCCCTATTAAGGGCTAACACTGATCTCAGACGGGCTCTGAATAGTTTTTAGATTCCTCCTAGAACTGAAACACATGATTATTTGAGACGATCAGTTGGTCAAAAGAAAATTAAATGGCAATAACTTAGATTGAAGCAATTTCTTTGAACAAAAATGACAATAAAACACTCATTATAGCTTCATTGTGTTTGAGTTTGGGGGCAAAACAAAACACTTAACCGACCAAACAATGAATCAAATAACCATGAAATTGCATCTGTGTTTAGACTTTGAAGAGATTGATTTTCCTTGATGTGATTAGTTGCATATGAAACTATTTATTTGTGTGTTCCTGCATCCCGAAGTGTGTGTGTGAGAAAGTGATATTTGGTTGCATCAAAAGAAGCAGCGACCTGGACGGCAAATGGAGGTGCTGGGCGGAGGTGAAGACAAATATTTGTTTTGGGATGAAAATATTTACTCCAGATGAATGTGCGGAGGCAGGTTTGGCTTCTGTGGTGCAAGCGGGAAAACAGAGGGCGGCTGTGGACATAATGTGAGCGGTATATGTGTTTGGAGACGGTCAGAGGAAACGAAAAGGCTAATTTTGTCTGTTTATGACACTTGTGTAAACTGTTTAAGGAGATTCGTCAGCTTTCACTGACAAACAGACTCTCAGTATCGAAGTACAAAGTGTAGAGAAATGTAAACTATAATCATCCAATAGCTGTACATATTATTTTACATTTTACAAAAGAGGTTAAAAAAGGATTTTTTTTAAGATATCTTATCAATTTCTAAAAAAAAAATTCAATTTGACATTTTTCGGAAATAGATGGAATAAACACAAATAATGCACAGTCTTATGAAACAAAACAAGGACGAAAAGATTATGAATTTAATGTATGTATGTATTTCTCTCGGCACGGTAAGAAACCCAGTACTTGAACTGCCCACACACGGTCAAGAGACATTATTTCAACTTTAAATGTCAAGTTCATTTCCTAACCCTCTGAACCCCAACAAGCTGCTTCAGGATGTTTTTTTTTTTTTTGGCTCTTTTTACATTTTACTCACTGTGGCCTTGTATTTCACTGCAATATATAAAATACATGTAAAATCTAGAAGTTGTGCAGCTCTATGGAATCAGCACAATCATGGCTAGAAGTGGGAACAACATAGCATTACGCATAGAGTGAAATATTTCAAGCCTGTATTTCTTGTAATTTTGGTGATTATGGCTTACAGATAATGAAAACACAAAAGTCAGTGTCTCAGAAAATTAGAATATTGATATTAAGATCAATAAAAAAGGATATTTTAAACACAAATGTCATGCTTCTGAAAAGTATCTCCATTTCCATATACTCAATACTTGGTTGGGCTCCTTTTGCATGAATTACTGCATTAATAAGGTGTGGCATGTAACAACAGCCCATAGACTCCTATGGGGTTCAGGTTAGCCGAGTAGGTTTTCCAGTCCAGCCCAGTAACACCATGGTCACTGAACCAGCTTTTGGTACCTTTGCCAGTGTGGGCAGGTGCCAAGTCCTGCTGGAAAATGAAAGCAGCATCTCCAAAGAGCTTGTGGAAGCATGAAGACTCTAAAATGTCCTGCTAGATGGCTGCTATGTTGACTGTGGACTTCAGAAAACACAGTGGACCAACAGCAGCAGAGGACATGGCCCCAAACCACCACTGACCCAGGACTCACATATTGAACTCTTTCACAATATTCTAATGTTCTGAGACACTGAGTTTTGTGTTTTCATTATCTCTAAGCCAGAATCATCAAAATAAAATAAAAAAACAGGTTTGAAATATTTCACTCTATGCATATTGAATCTATATAATGTATGAGTTTCACTTGCTGAAATGATTGACAAAAAATATAATAATAAACTTTTTCATGATATTCTAATTTTTTGAGATGTGCCTGTAGGTGATTTCTTCATTCAGTGCTTTTTCATTTCAGTCTTCAGTAATGCAGCGCAGCTTTTCAGTTTTAGCGATCGTTCACATTTTCTTTCGGAAACTTCTATTTTTAATCTCAACAGGATTTTCGTAATAATAATAATTTTATCTCTCTCTATCTCCATCTCCATCCCTCCCTCTGTAGGTGGCTGAGGAAACAGTTTGAAGTCATGGACAGGAGCCACGAGGGCAGGTGGGTGACTCGCCTCAAACACGTCAACACCCAATCAGAGCTCTCAGAGCAGTATGTGATGGAAGCTGATTGGCCGCTTGGTCACAGCAGGTCGGAGGTGGAGGTGGAAGCAGATCCAGATGTCATCAAAGAGCGAGTTGCACCTCTGCCCTTACCCTCCACACCTCACACACACACACACACCTCACACACACACACAGGCTTTCTCTCTCTCATATAAATGAGTCTGAGCTTCTGTTTGGGTGGAAGCCGCTCCAAGACAAACAGCCTGCCACCGCCTGATAAGCGGCAGGAAGTGATGCGATGGGCTGGGAGAGGGCAACTTCCTGTCTCCTGTGAAAATAGTAACAGTAGCTAGACAGAGGGAAGCGGGTGGAGAGATGAATCAGACCTGGCAGTGACGGCGGTCATTGACCCCTAAAGATCGTCTCAGAGCGCTGACCTGGATTCTTTTTCAGCTCCTACCTGCTTCTCTCGCTTCCTTCCTCGTGCTGTTTCTGTCGGCTGATGGTCATTCGTGTTTTTATAATTAATAAAAGTGATAAACCATGTGCTGTTTGTCCTGGAAAATAAAAATGTTGAGGTAAAGACATCAGCAACTGTAACAACGTTGGTGCAGATTCTTTTTAGTGAAAAAAAAAAAAAAAATCTCACCACAAGGTGCATTTATTAGCTGTTCTGGAGCTTTTCATCATTGTATTGAACTTTAAATGTTATATTTTTTGCAGAGCATCTTAACCCTTTGATGCACAACATGGGTCTAAAGTGACCCGACAGTTTTTATGTTCTATTTCTTTGCAATTAATTATTTTCATCATTCAGTATTCCAGGTTTTCCCCAATTAGTTTGTTTTTGATCATCATACATTCTAATTTTTTTGTTTTGCTTTCTTATTTTTTTAATGAAATCCCTGTTTGTGTCACTACTCTTCTAATGCACAACATGGGTGAAAAATGACCCATATCCATTATTTAGTTAAGTAGCTTGTTAAGCTAACTACTTAGCTAACTTCTTGGCTAAGTAGTTAGCTTAGCAAGCTACTTAGCCAAGAAGTTAGCTAAGTAGCTTGTTAAGCTAACTACTTAGCTAACTTCTTGGCTAAGTAGTTAGCTTAGCAAGCTAGCAATAATTAAGCAAGTAGTAAGCTATGTAATAATACAAAAACTTGTAGGGCTTGTAGTGGCAAAATGGAAATAATGATCTGTTGTTATCAAAAACAAGATATTTAAAGAATACTTGGAATATTCAATCATAAAATATGTTGATGTCAAAAATAGAGAACAGAAACACACAGCAGCATTAAATAACATGGGGAATGAATGAGGGTCATTTTTGACCCATGTTGTGCATCAAAGGGTTAAAGGACTCTGTGTTGTCTTGTCAAACTTAAAGTGCCTGTTGCACCATGAAAGATGACTATAAAGGTAACTATATATTTTTTACACATTGGTCCAACATGATCCATTCAAGGGCCATCGTAAAGCTCCAACACTGACGATAATTTCTGTTTTTACAGTTTCTTTCTATGATAAACTCTTTTTTTTAAGCAAAGATACATTTCAAACCCGGTTTTGGATTCAGATGTATATTTATGTATTATAAAAAAAAGGATAAATTAAATCAATAATTCGTATTAATCAGACGGGCCCATATTTCTCCGGAACCTGCCAAAACAATTGAAATATACCCTGAAAGAATAAAACCTGAGCACTATGATGTTGAATATCTACAATTTCATGACAGCTGGGAAAATCTGACTTGCTGCTGTGAAGAACAGACCCCAAGTACACTTTGTGATAGGATTGCAGTATTTTCTCAACACTTTTTTAAAGCTAAACAAATGCAACATGTATTGAAATTATGTATGATGCATGAAAAGAGTTAGTTTGAACTGCTAAACTTTATTAAAAAGGTATTATTGCACATAACTTAATGCAGTTGATTCTGAGGAGTTGGTGCGACAATAATGCCACGTTTTCCCTTTAAACAATCAGGGAAATGGACAAGACATGTCCCTTTCTAAACATTCTCTCTGAGCCTAATTAATAAAAAATATGTACAGGAGCCCTCCCTCTGAGCCTTGAAATGTAAAGTCTTGAAGATTACATTAACTCTTCAGACCATACAGCACCACCTCCTGGTAGAAAAAACACATAATATCACTGTAGCTCTTATGAGAGATTCTCTAAAGCAGTAGTTCTCAACCTTTTTGAGTCGCGACCCCCACTTTAACATGCGTTTAACAAAATGACCAAAAAAAGGAGACATAATGACCAAAAAAGACACAAATTGACCAAAAAAAGACATAAAATGACCAGAAAAGACACAAAATGACGAAAATGACACAAATTGACCAAAAAAGACACAGACTGACCAAAAAAGACACAAAATTACCAAAAAAGACACAAATTGACCACAAATTGATCAAAAAAAGACACAAAATGACCAAAAAAAGGCAAAAATGACAAAAAAAGACACAAAATCACCAAAAAAGACACAAATTGACCACAAAATTATCAAAAAAAGACACAAATTGGCCAAAAGAGACATTAAATGACCACAAAGACTAAAACACATTAACACATGAACACTGTAACACAGTGGAGACAGAGCTGACTTCCAAAATGATCTGGCGACCCCCAGAAATCATCTCGCGACCCCAATTGGGGTCCCGACCCCAAGGTTGAGAATAGGTGCTCTAAAGATCCAATGAAAATACTGTTCGTTTTTCAGGATTAGTCCTGAAAAAAAAGGTTTTCTAAAGTACTTTTCTTCTCTTGTTTGTTTTCAGCATCACAGTGAAGGATGTGAAAGCTCTGCTGCCTCAAATCAACTACAGAGTCCCAAACATGCGCTTTCTTAAAGACAAGCTCCAGGTCAGAGCAGGACATAAGTCTGATCAGTCTCTTTTTCCACCAACAGTCTCTCTGAATGTCCTCCTGGATGTTCAGACGGGACCACAGAGCTGTTAAACTCTCCTCCTCTCTGTTGTTGCAGGAGGTGGAGGCCCGGAGCGACCTGTCATACCCTAATTTCTCCCAGCTCTACAGAACGCTCATGTTCGACTCGCAGAAGAATGTGAGTTTCAGTTTTGTGTTTGCACGCATACACACAAGAAGTACTCAAATCCTTTACTGACATAGAACTATCACAGTGGAACAATAGGACCATATACTAGTTTTATTGCAAGATTTTGTTCCATATTTACGAATACTTTAAGCAGTTTATGCTGCTTAAATGCATGCTTTGTAATATTTCAGATGTTCTTTCCTACTTTTCCTACTTTTTGTAGGCAGCCATTGCTACCATTTATGTTCTATAGGACATGGAAATTAAATGACAGACTCTAGAAAGTTGTCTGATCCCTTTAGAGACAACATCAAGTCTGCAATCATTTCTGTTTTCTACAGAAAAGCAGCAACAACGTGGCAATGCAACTTAATCTGCAATTAAACTGCTTTACTGCACTGTAAAAAAAGATAAACAATAGTTACTCAATAAAATTGAGGCAACAGATTGCACGCAATATTATTAATTAAATCTAACTATGTTACAAGTTGAGTTAATAACAACTTAACAGGAAGTGCCTGTCAATTAAAAACAGACTAATTCTATTGTTGGATTCATTCAAAATTCTCTTGATTTAGAATTACATACACATAAAGATTATATTTAATGTGATAAAAATAAGTAGATTCCATCTCAAACATTTTTATATTAAAGTTACTTAAACAACTGCCTCAAAATCAAGGACGCATTTGTATTTAATACGTTTTTATCAAATATATTAAGTAAAATGAACTACAGAATAATTTATTACAGTGTGTGCAGCGATCATGTACATTTGACAGAAATTAACTCAAACAACATTCAGAATTGTTAGCTGTGATTTTATGTGATTTGATAAAAAATGCGAAACCTCCAGAATGTTCCTTTTAATAAATAATAATGAAATATAATCCTCAAAATGGAGCTACAGGGTTTTTCACTCTGCTCTTTTACACATTCTCCAAAACTCTATTTACGTTGTGACATAAAGCCATAAAGACTACATGCTGTTTTTCAGAATTCATTTTGGACATTTGTACCCAACAACAGCATTATTTTAAGATCGTGTCTTATTTATTGTGCAGTCTAAAGCTGAAACATCAGCCATAAGATGGTCATTTCCCTCTAAAATGTAAAGGGAAAAGTAAAGTTTCACAGTTCCGTACTGTATTTGAGTACTTCAGCTCTCTGACTGTTTATGCTTCACTGGCTCCCTCGCACCTGTCCGTCACCTGGTTCCTCCCCTTCTGTCCCCAGATTATTGAGCAGCTGGAGCTCTCCTTCCCTCTGCGGTGAGTCCCTGCACCTCCACCTTCACCTCCTTTCCCTCCATGTCCACTCCCCCGTCTTCACGTCCCCCCACTTCTTCTCCGTCCAGTTTCTCTTTAACACACACTGAATATTAATCTGTGTCTTAAGGGAGGTTTTGGCTTTCAGGAAACATTTCCATGTGTTATTGCCTTTTTTGCTTACACCCTTTACCTTCTAAGCCCCAAAACACACGAGCAGGTTTGAAATGTATGTCATTATAACTGTGTTATTCTATACAAAAGAAATGTTTGACTTGTTTCCACTTCTAGCAATGATTGTGTTGATTCTATAGAGCTGCAGTACTTATAGATTTAATATATTGCAGAGAAAAACAAGGCCACATTGAGTAAAATGTGACAGGGGCAAAAAAAAAAGTGCCATGACACTGCTTGTTGGGGCTCAGAGGGTTAATGTTTTTTTCTTGTCCCAATCGATGTGAAACATTTAACATTATGCAATACTAACCTTTAAAAATGGCGTAATAAGAACTGGCGTGTGTTTCCAGACAGACATTTGTATGTTGATGTATCACTTCTACTCTTCACTTTCGCTGCTCTGCTGTCTGACATGTTAAATTGTTGTGTTTGTAGGAACGTTGACAGACCGGAGCTTTGTCAGATCTCCCTCTACGACTTCCAGAAGTTTTTACAGATGGACCAGAAGGTACTGAGCAGATTCAGCGCCCGTCAGCACAACACACAGACAATGCTCTCTTTTGAAAAAAACATAAAACTGCTCTGTATTCACTTCTGTATCGTCTCAGGAGTCCTGGGCGTCGGACCTGAGTCGTGTCAGAGAGTTCCTGACGGGCTACATGAGGGGCGCTCCGCACCCGGAGCCCATGCTGCAGCTTGATGAGGTGAGACTCTACCAAGACACACAAAGTGAAACAAACTGTGCAGATCTTTATCCTCCGTCTCAGTCTGATCATGTCTCTTTTTTTTTCTTTTTTTTATTGTTGTTTGCACTTAAAGAACATACAATCATAAAGAAATCAGAAAACAGCACAAAAAACAGTTAAAGTAAATGCAGGAAAGATCAAAAAGCCCAAAGGGCTTATACGCGACCCTCCCTCTTAAACCTATAAGTAACTATACTTTACTTAAATTACATAGCTAGATGAAAAAACAAAACAAAAAAGCAAAACAAAATATAAACAAAACAAATACAAAGGTGTAGAACATCTATAGGGATTTTTTTGAGCTTGGTCTTAAAAGTATATAAAGAGGAACATGATTCTGTTAGATTTTTTATGTCATTCCACCGCACCTTGATAAACAAATGAGAATTTGGCAACAGAGGTCCTACAGAAAGGAATATGTAAATCATTCTTTCTTCTTGTAAGATGTGCATGATAATGACAATTAAACTCAAAGTAACTATGAAAAAAGTTAGGTAAAGATGCAGGAAGGCAAATTACTTTATACATAAGAACACCTGTTTGATACTTATTGACCTCATAAATTGTAAGTAGTTGCAATATTCTCTTTTATGTTCCTAGTTCCTGACGTTCCTGTTCTCTAAAGAGAATTCTGTGTGTGACCCTCGACATTCACCGGTTGTTGCTGACGACATGAAGAGGCCGCTGTCTCAGTACTGGATCTCCTCTTCACACAACACGTATGTTTCAACATTTGTGCCTCAGATGTTCCTGTCTTTGTCTCAGGAGTCTAATACTGTATTGTAAAGATCTTGTTATTGTATTGAAAGGGGCTTTAGGGGAATAATAGGGATTTAAAAACTCAACAATGTGGAAAAACTGCTTATTTTTGTCTTAACCCTTTATCAGGCGAAGAACCGTATTTGGTAACTCACAGATTTAAGAGATTTAAAGTAGCAAATCTGCGTGGAAAAAAGTCACAGATTTATGAGAAAGAAGTGGGGAAAAAAACAACTTTTCTCGCAGATTCACCACTTTAAATCTCTTAAATCTGCAACTTTTTTTCTTGTGGATTTGCCACTTTAATCTGGTAAATTTGCAACTTTTTTTTCCACCCCATTTTGATATCCACTGAAGTTACCAAATATAGTTCCTCACCTGATAAAGGGTTAAGAGTCTTGTTAAAGGATGGATTTCAATTTTTGCTAAAACCTGATCATTATTATTTTTTCTTCAATAATCAAAGGAAGAAAAGAACAATGGTCGTTTTATAGAGTGAAGTTTTCCTTTAATGCAAAAGAAATGACGTAATAGTTTTTAGAGCATATTAAGTTTATACCCTGTTTTAGCCATTAATCAACCAAAATTACCAAAAAAAAGGATCTGATTCTGACGTTACAAATGTGAGAATTTGCTGCTTTTCTGTTTTATATAATAGTTGCATTTATTAATACTGTTCTGTCTTGTAACGTATTAATCAGTACTGGAAACTATCATTAGTTGCAGCCCCTGAAAGCACATAAATGAAAAATAAATAAAAATAAATCTAACACAGGAAATTTACTCAAATGACAATATTATTTTCCCTGAGTGCCGCTGCTCCTCTGAGCTTGTTTCCGTGTTGTTGCTCTCTCAGTTATCTGACAGGTGACCAGTTTTCCAGTGAATCGTCTCTTGAAGCCTACGCCCGCTGCCTCAGGATGGGCTGCCGCTGCATTGAGTGTAGGTTGATTTTAACTCATGAGAAAAGTTTTGCTGCTGGTTAAAAATGTTTCTGCAACACATTAAATTCACAAAAGAAATGACAGTTTTGTTTGGTTGTTGTTCAGGTTTTTGTTTTAGTCTTTTCAGGTCAGAGTATGCTGCCCTACAAAGCCTAGCTGCAGTATCTACAGAGTTTTAACTAAAAAATGAACTCCTTGATGTCTGTTTTATCTTGTGACAAAGTTTTAGGTTTCAATTTTGCTTTAATGCAAAGAAATAACTATATATAATTTGCAGTAACTACAAAATCCAACTCAAAACCAAAGCAGACCGCAGTAATTGCTCTTACCACGGTCTGATTTGGATATATATACGAATTTAAACATAAAATCAAAGCAGACGGTCTGATACAGTGTAGCCTGGTATTTCCTCACTGTGTTGAATAGTGATGACACAAAAGTTTATTTAATAGGGAAATTATTATCTAGACAGTGATTAAGTAAAAAAGGGAGATATCATTATATTAAGACTAAAATATAACATTACTTTATAATATTTAGTCTTAAATATGCAAATCTTTGAATAGAGTTGTAACACTTTTAAATGCACTTCTGACAAAATCAATTTGAAAATGTTTATTCACTGAAACTAAAAATAATAGCTGAAAGAACACAACAACATTGTAGTTACTGCACTCTGTTTGTTCTTTACTATTACTACATTTTGGTGGCCAGTTAAAAAACGGTATAAAATTAAAAGCAGTTTTTCTCAGTTTTACCCTTTGCGTAGTTACTGCAGTTAGACTCTGAAGGGCAGTATGCACAGCTAAAATAATTCAGTATGTTCATGTTTGTAACTAAATCTGAGTTTTGTGATGTCAGTGGACTGCTGGGACGGACCTGATGACCTGCCAATCATCTACCACGGCCACACGTTGACCTCCAAGATCAAATTCCTGGATGTGCTGCACACCATCAAAGAACACGCCTTCGTCACTTCAGAGTGAGTGGACAGAAACTACAGCAATCATCAACGCTGCTGGTTTGCTTTTCACAAAATCTGTAAAGTTTGTTCGTTTTATTAATTAATATGTCAGGCAGTTTGATATAGTATGATGAAACATTAAAAACAATGCAGATTTCAAATCAATCAAATCAAATCAAAATTACTTTATTTATCCCCGAGGGGAAATTCAGTTAGTCTGTTAGCTCTGTTAGAATGAGACAGCCTGATGTCTGTAGGAGAGAAGGATCTTTTGTATCTCTCCCTCCTGCAACAGAGAGAGAGGAGCCGTCCACTGCTGTTTTTTTGCTCCATAAAGGTTTTGTGTAGCAGATGATCTGGGTATTTCAAGATGGACGCGAACATGTTGACAGGTCATCTCTCCACCACCTCCTCCAGTGTGTCCAACCACAGAACCAGCTCTTTAGACCAGTCTGTCCAACCGCCTTCATCTCTGTGTGTGATGCTGCCTCCCCAGCAGACTGCAGCATAAAACAACACACTACCACCACAGACTGATAAAACATCTGCAGCATCTTACTACAGATGTCCAGAGATCTGAGCTTCCTTAAGAAAAAGAGGCTCTGCCCCTTTTTGTAGAGAGTGTCTGTGTTAAGGGACCAGTCCAACTTATTATCCAGGTATACACCTAGATACTTATTAGAGGTGGGAATCACCAGAGGCCCTATGATATGATTTTATCCCGATACTTGAGTCACGATACGATATTATTCTAATTTTAAGCATTTTGCGATATGGTGAGTATTGCAATACAATGTATTGCAATTTAACTGATTACCTGCATTTTGTGTCCACAAAAATTAAATTCAATCAAGAATTGTTTTGTCAAATGAGAGAAAATTCTCAGTCTAATCTCACTTCAGTCTTTTTATTTCTCCACAATGAGAGTCAAACTCACAGACTGACCGACAAAGTATTCAGTCAAACTGAACTGAACTGATATCAAACATGTAGGGACGACAATTATTGCAGCATTTTCTCAAACTTTCCTCAACTTTAAGCATCTGCTCTTAATTTTGATTTTTTTTTTTAACATTAAAAAGCCTAACAGATTCCTTAGATCTTCTAGTTTTCATATGATACCAGTATATTACTAAAATTGAGTATATTCCTAAAATTGTTTACTGGGTTTGTCTCAGTGATGATGTAACTGCTGTCTTAACATTATAGGAATAAACAATACATTTGTATTTGTGTTACATGGTTGGCTGCTGACATTTAACCAATGACACCAAGATGAAACAACAATGGGACGAGCTGCAGATTCACCTGCCTGCTGTTGTGTTTGTGCAGGTATCCGGTGGTTTTGTCCATCGAGGACCACTGCAGCGTGGTCCAGCAGAGGAACATGGCCACACACTTTAAGAAGGTGTTTGGAGATCTGCTGCTCACAAAGCCAGTTGATAACAGCGCAGAGGAGCTGCCCTCACCCTACCAGCTCCGCAGGAAGATCCTCATCAAGGTATATCAACGCATGATTAGGACCAGAACTGTATAGTTATGTATAGAAAATTTGAACACTACATAATCGTACTAATGCTACCTATACATCAGAAGACTTTGAAAAGATTTAGAAAAGACTCCCAAGATTTTAGACAGACTGTGAACCTTGCAGGGCAACTATTTACAAGACTACAACTAGCTTCTTTGAGAGAAAGTGGTGAATCTGGGAGAAAAAAGTTGCTTTTTTCCCCACTTTTTCTCGTAAACTGCAACTTTTTTCGCAAAGATTTGTCACTTTAAATCTCTTAAATCTGCGACTTTTTTTCTTGTAGATTTGCCACTTTAATCTAGTAAATTTGCAACTTTTTTCTTGAAATATTACCTGAAGTTACCAAATGTAGTTCTTTGCCTGATAAAGGGTTAATATGATATAGGGATGTGAAAATGGTGGTAAAAATGGTTAGAAAAGCTCTTTTTTGCACATATTTGCTCTGGTTCCCCTTAAGAAAAGGTTTGGGATCCTTCCAAGGTTCAGGGCTCTGAATTAGTCTGCAGCTCTTATCTTCTTCGATTGTTGATTGTTAAAATATCCTTGGGAAAGATCCCTGACCTCCATGAAAACATGTTGCATGAGAGAAAGTTTCAGTAAATATTGTGTCTCATGTTTCATCACTGTGTCACAGCACAAGAAGCTGGTGGAAGGCACGCTGTACGAAGAGGTGACGTCAGCCAGCTACTCTGAAAACGACATCAGCAACTCTCTGAAGAACGGCATCCTGTACCTCGAAGATCCCATCGACCACGTGAGTGCTGACTCATCAAACTAATGCTGGGCTTACACCAAAAGATGTTCACAGTCCCAGACTAAAAACTGAAGGTCTTTAGTAAATCAAGGAGTTTTACTGGAGTCACGGCACTCCCGCCATCTCCATGGTTACGTTTAAGGTAGTAATCTGCTCTGTTTCATATCAGTCTTTTCCTAGTCTTGGGTTTGTTGCAGTGATGTCATTTTTTGGGCAGTCTGTGGCCTAGAGGTTAGGAATCGGGCTTGTAACTGGAGAGTCGCAGATTCGATTCCCCGTACTGACAGGTCTATGGCTGAAGTGCCCTTGAGCAAGGCACCTACCCCCCCCCACTGCACAGCTCCCTGGGCGCAGTAATGTGCTGCCCACTGCTCCTTGCATGGTGTGTTCACTTGTGGGTAAAAAAGGATAGGTTAAATGCAGAGGTTGAATTTCCCCATTGTGGGATTAATAAAGTAATCTTCTTCTTCTTCTAATACAACAAACAACAAATAGATGAGCGGCCAGTAAAACCACTTCCACAGGAAAAAGTAACATCACAGTAATGCTAGTAAGCTCAGTCCTAAATAAAAATACAGCGATGTAATATATTATTTATATATACATATATTTACGGCCACAAGCGGGATTTTTGGGGGCGCTGTTTCTTAGTAAAGAGAACAGTAAGGAGACCCAGTTAAAATATAAATAAATGTATACATAAATAAGTAATAAATAATGTATGATTAACTAAACGAAAGTTGATAGAGCTGATAAATATAATTATTCAATTAAACACATAATAATTAAATAGGACATAAATGTATATCATGAATTCAATTCTAAATTTTCCTTTCCTTTATTCTTATATCTATTTTCACTGTAAAATAGTCAAATTTTCATGTGAGAAAAACAGAAACCCTTTTTCAGCTTTGTGAGGGGCATTTTGTGATGTCTTCTCTTCTTTTTGTTGTTGTTGTTTTCAACACAAACCACTGCACACACTAGAGCAGCTGGAGCCAAAAGCTGCTTCTCCTTTATTTTGTAAGTTTCTACTAAGAGCATGATGGGAAAAAATTGCATGGTGGGAAAAAAATGCTAAAATAATCTAGTTGTAGTCTTGTAAATAGTGACCCTGCAAGATCTAAAAACTCTAAACACTTGTCTTGTGAGCTGGTGTGAGCTGATAATTTTCCGGGAGTTTTTTCCAAATCTTTTCAAAGTCTTGTGATGTATACGTAGCATATTTAGTAGCGTGTGTGTGTGTGTGTGTGCGTGCGTGTGTGCATGCATACGTGTGCATGCATGTGTGTGTGTGTGTGTTACTGATTTGTGTCATGTGATTCACAGACGTGGACTCCACATTATTTTGTCCTGACCAGCAACAAGATCTACTACTCAGAGGAGACGTCCCACTACCAGACAGCTGATGAAGAGGAGGACGACGAGGCAAAAGAGGTACGGAGATGAGGTTTTTTTTTAATTAAGTATTAATCAGGTGTGGTTGACGCTCACTGCTTCTCTCCTGTGGTTGTTCAGGAGTGTAACAACAACGAGCAGCACTGTGCGGAGCGCTGGTTCCACGGTAAGCTGGGCGGAGGTCGTGACGGCCGACAGGTGGCGGAGAAGCTGCTGCAGGAGTACTGCGAGGGTGGAGCCAAAGACGGCACCTTCCTGGTCCGGGAGAGTGAGACGTTTGTCGGAGACTACACCCTCTCGTTCTGGTGAGTGACACCCACAGACTGTATATAAATAATGGACGTAGTCACAGTGACCCCACCCATTGGTTTGTGGCCCGTTGGAAGCATCGAGTTCAGCGTTACACTCGTCGCCATCTTGAGTCGCCATCTTGTTTCCGATACGGGAAGCAGACCATATTTGGACTGTGGAGGAGGAGAGGGATCTGATCACTGACTACAGCCTCTCTACACCTCAACCTGACTGAGAGAAGCTGCTGCTAATTCATGTTAGCATTAACTGGAGCATTAACTGGGATGTTCATTTTGGCTAGCAAAAAAACAAACAAAAAAAATGTACGTTACTTACCAAAGAAAAATGAACAGCGACTCCTTGGAGTGTCTGTTAGTCCAACCAAACGCTGAACAAGATATTTTAATGAACAAAATATTCAAATAAATCATTAAGTGAAAATACAGTGAAAGGGTCAAAGTTATGAGACCAAACCGGTAAACGTCCTTTTTTCTATCTAGATAACGTTATATATATATTAATTTATTGACACATTGCCGTGGATACGCATTGTTCTGCAAGATCTACAAGAAAAAAAGTCGCAGATTTAAGAGATTTAAAGTAGCAAATCTGCGTGGAAAAAAGTCATAGATTTATGAGAAAGAAGTGGGGAAAAAGCAACTTTTCTCACAGATTCGCCACTTTAAATCTCTTTAATCTGCGACCTTTTTTCTTGTAGATCTGCCACTTTAATCTAGTAAATTTGCAACTTTTTTCTCGACCCCATTTTGATATCCACTGAAGTTACCAAATATAGTTCTTCGCATGATAAAGGGTTAAGTATTACCAGCTAAATTAAGTGAAGGAATGAAAAGAAAAAGTATTGATAGTGCAGTCAAATGTGTTTTTGGATTAATATTATTGCTGCATTCATACTTCAGTACAGTACTTAGTTACATTTTACCACAGATGATTAGAGATCATCACACTAACTCCCTCCTGCTCCTCCAGGCGCTCCGGTCGAGTCCAGCACTGCAGGATTCACTCTCGCCAGGAGTCCGGCTCCACTCGCTTCTACCTGACCGACAACCTGGTGTTCGACAGCCTGTACCGCCTCATCTGCCACTACAGAGACACGCCACTTCGCTGCAACGAGTTCGAGATGAGGCTGGGCAGCCCGGTGCCACAGCCCAATGCACACGAGAGCAGAGAGTGAGTGTCTGCAAAGATATCACACTCTTTCCTGATTTGTGTGAAAGTAGAGGAGAAAACTGTCAAATTGCCTAATAGAGTTTTGGGCTATTTTGTCCAATTTTGAATCCCTTTCATTCTGCCTGTATAAAAGTGTTTACCATGCCATGTAAGGTCTCGTTTTTTTCAGCACAACCTCATCTATATGACCTGAACTTTTTTTTTCACTTTGACTACTATACATCAGAAGACTTTGAAAATATTTGGAGAAGACTCCTGGAAAACTATCAGCTCACACCTGCTCAAGTGTTTACAGTTTTTAGTCCCAACCTAGTCTCAGACTGAGATTTTAGACAACATTTTCAGACACCAAAAAACACACAAAAACATAAAATCAGATTTTCTTAACTTTCAAAACACAGTCATACTCAGTGAAGAATTTTAAATTTTGCAAATGTGAACACAGGTTGTAAATATAACATAGGTAGTAATGAGGATAACATCTAGTTATATATTTTCAACTCAGGCCTTTCTCCGGTTTTACTTGGCCTATCATCATAAAAAAAAAAGAAAACTGGCAATGAGTTTCAATCCAGTACTTTAGAGCAGTAGTTCTCAACCTTTTTGAGTCGAGACCCCCAATTTAATATGCATGTTGTCCATGACCCCCGCTCACTGAACACAATCTCACACGCACAGTTCAGATCACCCAAAAAAGAAACAAAATGACCAAAAAAAGACACAAATTGACCAAAAAAGACTCAGAATGACTAAAAAAAGACACAAAATTACCAAAAAAAAGACACAAAATTACCAAAAAAGACACAAAATGACCAAAAAAAGGCACAAAATTACCAAAAAAAGACATTAAATGATCAAAAAGACTAAAACACATGAACACTTTAACACAGTGGAGACAGAGCTGACTTCCAAAATGATTTGGCGACCCCCAGAAATCATCTTGCGACCCCAATTGGGGTCCGGACCCCAAGGTTGAGAATAGCTGCTTTAGAGGGAGGCTGATGGACGTTACATAATTTTTACGTCATGAAGAATTCACGTGATTTTGTGTTCTGCAGGTGGTTCCACTCCAGTCTGTCCCGTGTTCAGGCTGAACACATGCTGATGCGCGTCCCCAGAGACGGAGCTTTCCTGGTGCGAAAACGCAGCGAGCACAACTCCTTCGCCATCTCCTTCAGGTAGAAAACTGAGGGACGAACATGATGCCAAAACCACCAAAACTCAGGCCTCTTTTTGTGTAATCTTCTGTCTCTGTCCATCCGTCTGCCTGCAGGGCGGAGGGGAAGATCAAACACTGTCGTATCCAGCAGGAGGGGCGTCTCTTCATGCTGGGCAGCTCCGCAGAGTTCGAGAGTCTGGTCGACCTCGTGACCTACTACGAGAAACATCCTCTGTACCGCAAGATGAGGCTCCGCTACCCCATCAACGAGGACACTCTGGACCGCATGGGCACCACGGTGAGTCACACACAGTTCATCAGTCACATGTCACACTTAAAATCCAACAGATTAAGTTAATAGACCTTTTTGACATGATAGTTGGATGAGCTCTGATGACTCTGCTACAAAACCGTAACTAAAGTAATAAGCCTCAACTGTGCTTGACCTACAATGTCTTTTCCTGTGAAAAACATCTATTACATTGTTGTTTGTGTGTCAGGAGCTGGACTACGGGGCGCTTTATGAGGTCCGAACTCCTCATTTCTACGTGGAGGCCAATAAGATGCCCACAGCTCGGGTAAGTCAGACTGTTTATACTGTTTATACCTCCAGTTTAACCAGTGAATTACTATCATATCTATCCTATCGTTTAGTAAATGATAAGCAGATTCTATTCTACCATTGGAGCTAATATGGATGGATTTAAAAAAAAAAAAATTAAACTATCAGCTGCTCTGTGTTCTTCATTTGCACATTTAAAAGAAAGGTCATAGACAATTATTAGACTTATTTAAAAACCTCCTTTTAAAGAGAGACATACATATAGATAAAAAAGCAGTTAAAGTACACAGCTAGAGATGGGTGAATGCTTTGCAGCTAAACTTGGTATAAGAAGAGAGGAGAATATTTGAGAAATTTGAAGATGTGTACTCGAAAAACCTAAAAACGTATGAAAACATTTCCACCTTAAACCAAGTAATCATGCTATAAAATTAATGAATAATGCACTTGTGAACATTTTCAGATTTGATTTGATTTAAACATGCAGGCTTTTGAACTTCCATTCAACAGTTTATTATATAGTGAAACTATTGAAACCAGAGAGGTGTTTCAGTGTTTCTGCACAGCTTGAAGTGCTGCTATACATGTTGATGCCACCAGATGTCACTGTGTGTTCACTGTGTTCTTTCTAATTTAACCCTCTATGGCAGGGATGGGCAACTTAAATGCTGCAGGGGGCCACAATTTTTCATAGCACCACCACAGGGCCACATATAGGACAGTGCACTTCACCAGATATGATGAAACTGCAATTTTAAATATGTTTACAGTGCAGTAACTTAACATATTTCATGCTCAAATGCATGTCTTACAGTATAAATAGGAATACAAAAGGTTTGAAGCAAATAAAAAAGAATCACTTACTGTGATTTTTTTTTTTCTGTGCAAGAACAGCAGACCAACAGCACTTTTAAGATTTCATGCTCAAATGCATGTAGTTGTACTGAGGGCCACTTCAAGTGAGGGTGCAGGCCGTATGCGCGTTATGTGTAAATGTTTATCGATCTTATGTAATATTCTAATTTTCAGAGACACTGAGTTTTGTGTTTTCATTATCTGTAAGCCAGAATCATCAAAATTACAAGAAAAACAGGCTTGAAATATTCACTCTATGTGTAATGAATCTATATAATATACGAGTTTCACTTTCTGAAATAATTGACAAAAAATATTGAACTTTTTCATGATATTGTCTTTTTTTTGAGATATACCTGTATGCACATGACTTTATTGTGACTTTGTCACCATTTGTCTGATGATGTCTCTTGCTGCTGTGTTTCAGTGTACAGTCAAAGCTCTGTACGACTATCGAGCTCAGAGGGAAGACGAGCTCTGTTTCCCCAAACAGGCGCTCATCCTCAGCGTGGATAAACAGGAGGGCGGCTGGTGAGTGAAACACAGTGATTTGATGCCACATTGTCTCCTTCACATCTGTAGCAGCTGGTCATGAACCTGTTTGTCTCCAGGTGGCGAGGTGACTACGGAGGAAAGAAGCAGCTGTGGTTTCCTGCAAACTACGTGGAGGAGGTTCCCAGTTCTCCCACCAGAGAGCTGGATGAAGCAGTGAGTTCTGACTCCTACAGGGAGCTTTAACAATGTTAAACCAGTCATAATCACTCTTTAGAATCCATTTTAAGATTATTTTACTGATTTATAATTTTTTTTTTCTTCACAATTAATCAACAGGTTACAGAGGATATGCACAAAACTCCAACCCCCACAACTCATATTCCCTCACATAGGGTAAATCAAAATAACTCTAATGATATGCACAGAGACACAAACTTGAACTATTACAGAGAGCGAGACACCTTCCAATCCTTAGCGGGGGGATGGTCCCTTTCACACCACTCAGAAAACCAAAATAATATCCAAACATATACCCTCAACACACAACAGACACTGTTACAGAGTATAAATAAGGAACAAATAAAACAGATGAGAAAAACAAACAAACAAAAAAGAACAGACAAACAAAAACACACACACTGATTTACTTTTATCCTATGAACCCTCGAGGACCCTCAGGTCTTCTGGTCTTTTAATAATTCCAAAAGTTAGAACGAAAACCCACGATGAGGCGTCGTTTTCTCACTGTGGTAACTTTATGGAACAGCCTCCCTGAAGACCTGAGGCCCATAGGATATATATATATATATATATATATATATATATATATATATATATATATATATATATATAAAATATAATCATTCTCTACTTTTTAATTATTTATTTATTATTTCAATCTTTTTTTATTTCGCCCTTTTACTTTTTATTGTTATTATTATTTACTTTTGTTTTTTATTTTATCTTATCTTACCTTACTTTATTTTTATTTATTTTATCTAATTAATCTCTAGCCTGCCTCCAGTGTTTCCTCACTGTGTGACGTTGAGGTGGCGCTGCCTCAGTTTGTGCTTTGTTTTTAATGGGATGGGTGGATGGAGGGTGTTTACTTGTTTCTTTGTTTGATTATTATTATTATTATCATTATTATTATTTTCTCCTTTTTTATGTGAAGCACTCTGTGTTACATTTCTCTCCACAAATAAAGTCTGATTGATTGGTTGGTTGATTGATTGATTGATTGGTTGATTGATTTAACTTTCTATTATTTTGTTGTGTCAGTCCACAGAGAACAGTCCTCTTGGAACATTCCTGAAAGGCTTCATCGATGTCCCCACCTGCCATGTTGGTGAGTCCAGTGAACACGTTTTCTGAACCAAACAGAAGATTAAAGAGGGACTGAGCAGACTTTCTTAGGACAATAAGCATGTTTTTTAAGTGAATAGCCACACAAATACCTTCTGTCAATTGTCTTACGATCCAGCAAAAATAAAGAAACTTATTTATCTGCAATTTTTGTGTAAATTGTCAAACTGGATAAATGCCCAGTCACTGCAAGTTCACATATAATTGATCCATTCTTGCAGAGTTTTTTGAAGTTGGGTTGTATGATGTATTTATCCATAGTAGATGGAGGTTCATACGAGTATCGACAGTCTATGTCAGTTTAAGTGTACGCCATATTTAGAATATTTTGGTAACACTTTACAATAACCATCATTTACAAATGGTAAACAGATAGTTTATTAATGTTTAATAATCATTTATAAACCGTATATAGGCCATTTAGAATGGTAAATACATAATTTATTAATGTTTAACTAACTAAATCATTTATAAATGGCTAATAGATGGTATATTAATGTAAGTTTATAGTTACTTTACCATTAACAAACAATTAAATTGTAATAAATAGTTCATTAATAGTTTTAGTTGCACTCATTTTAACATTTTAACACAATATTAAGTATGTTAATGATTTTAAAATTATTCATATACCTTTAAGAAATTGGTTGAAAACATTTAATGATTAAATATATAGTAAATGGTTAATAATTGGTCTATAAACCATCTATAAACATTACTTAGTTGGTTATTGTAAAGTGTTACCTAATATAGCATACAGTTAAACTGATGTAAATTTTTATTTTTTAATAAAATGCATTTAGCCCCTGTCCATAGCAGTACATTAACTTTTGTGCCGACCAACATCTACTGTAGGAAATACACTGACTATGGAACTCATACAACCACAGTTCTAAAATAATCTACTCTAAACCAGAAAAAAGTTTGTTTTCTCCTGTTTATTTGAAATTCAATATAATCCCGATTTATACCTGTTTCATTTTATTGTTGTTGTTTTAAAGCTCATTAGTAGATCAACACAGTAATTTGATGTTAACAGTTATCCCTCGGAGCAAACTGCCTTCAGGCTAAACATTTAGTTAACAAAAAATTTTAAAAAACTCTCTGCATCTGTCCAGTGGTGCACAAGGACGGGAAGAATTCGCGCCCCTATGTGTTCACGATCCACTCCCAGCAGCTGTCGTCTCACCCGGTTCAGACGCTGGACGTGGCGGCCGACAGTCTGGAGGACATGAACATCTGGGTCAGCAAGATCAGAGAGGCCACGCAGAACGCTGATGCACGGGTCAGTACCAGGGAAACACCTCAGCATCCAGCAGAACTTTTAAACTTATTAACTTTTAAAAATATATATATATTATGTGAAGGTTCAATGTTTCAAAATGGATTTTTCATACTGTTTTCTGCTCTTTAACCCTTTATCAGGCAAAGAACTATATTTGGTAACTTCAGGTAATATTTCGAGAAAAAATTGGAAATTTACTAGATTAAAGTGGCAAATCTACAAGAAAAAAAGTTGCAGATTTCCAAGAAAAAAGTGGGAAAAAGCAACTTTTTTCTCCCAAATTCATCACTTTAAAAATAATAAAAATATTTCTGTTAAATTTTGGGGTCTTTGTTTTCATCCTTGTGGTATCGAAAATAGTATCGAGAATCAAATATTTTCCTGAGTATCGGTATCGAGTTGAAAATGTTTGTATCGTGACAACCCTACTTGAAAATGATTTTTATATTGGTTAAACAGTATGGTTGGCTTCTCTTATAAACAGATGCAGGAGGAGAAGCAAATGGAGCGGAGGAAGAAGATCGCTGTGGAGCTGTCTGAGCTGGTGGTCTACTGCAGACCGGTCCCCTTCAACGAGGACAGTAAGGAACAAACTCTTCTCTTCTCCTCTTCCTCACTTTATTTATTATTTAATTTTGTTTTGCTTTGTTTTTTGTTTCTTTCTTTTTTACCTTTGTCAATTCTGTATTTTATTGCGCTTTTTGCACTTTTATGTGAAGCACTTTGGTGCGGCTCAGCCGTCTGTTAATGCGCTATATAAATAAATTTGACTTGACTTGACTTTATAACGTTTCCTGTTTGATTTTATTTTTCTATTATGCTTCCAGAGATCGGCACGGAGAGAGCGTGTTACCGTGACATGTCCTCCTTCCCGGAGACGAAGGCGGAGAAGTTTGCGACACGCAGCCGAGGGAAACGCTTCCTGCAGTACAACCGGCGGCAGCTCTCCAGAGTTTACCCCCGAGGACAGAGGCTGGACTCGTCCAACTACGACCCGCTGCCCATGTGGCTCTGCGGCTCCCAGCTGGTCGCACTCAACTTCCAGACCCCAGGTCAGCGGCGGCTACATACTCGTGTACTTTCAGACGAGGTCAAGGAAGACAAGTACACAAAGAATTTAGCAGCAACATAAACATTTATCTGTAACGCTTTATAATAAGGTCCTTAACCCTCTATGGTACGCATTATGATGCCAGTTAGGAATAAAATGTTTGGAGTGTTTTTTCTTGTCTTAAAATAGACTAAATAAACATAATCTCAAGTTTTTGGGGTTTGTTGCCCGTAGGCAACATTGTCCCATAACGGGGGACCCATAAAAAGTGAAAAAGAATGTTTTTAAAATCAATTTTCAAAATCATTTATTTAATAAACATGTGCTAAAGATTCAGTAGCTTCAACAGGGTACAATACATAACATTTTAAATTTTAAAACATTATAAAAGGAACTTTTTAAACTGGTTTCTTGTCTGAATGTTGCCTGTAGGAAACATTGTACCATTGAACCAACGATGCATTGAAATGAATGTCTTGAACAGTCTAAGTGTATGAAACTATAAAAAATGAAGGTTTACTCATCTATCAGTAGGAATATTTTTTTTTCCAGACGGAAAAGGGCCAGGAAATGACGTTTTGAGGGATTTTTTGTGGCGCAAAATGGCAAAGCTGTTCCCTTAGGAAAAGTCTGCAAAATAGGGTTTCAATATGGCCTCCTGGAGGTCATGTGACAAATTAAAGCATTGCTATTGGTTCCCTATACTCTTCCCTATTTTTAAAAGTATCTCATCACTCAAAAACATGCATTGTGGAAATTTTACAGGCCAAAAATGCCTGAGAGCAACACCGTACCATAGAGGGTTAATAACCATTAATTAACAAGTAATAAGGCATTATTCTCGCTTTAGATCCGGTAGTTGCAAAAAGCATAGTTAACTTATAGTTAACTTATAATAGATGAGCAATAAAGTATATTTTAATACCAATAAGCAAACAAAATAAGATTAATAAAGGCATGGCAAAGAGATAATGGGTGGGTCATGGGTGTTTGTAATGCCATTATTAACACTTATATAAGCTTATAAACACACAATAATGTTAATAAGCATCTTGTAAGGACTTACAAGGGCCTTATTACTTGTTAATTAATGGTTATTACAAGGACCTTAATATAAAGCGTTACCCATTTATCTACGCAAGACACAGAGACAGATGTTAAGTTGACTCAGCAGGGAGTTTATTTTCCACATCTCAGATACAAACACTTATAATAGCATCATTAATTCTTCTTTCTTCTTCTTTTCGAATCTAAAAAATAAACAACATAAACTACAACAGCGTAGGCTAGATGCATATACATATTCATACACATACTCACATAGGCACCATTAAACAGATGTACATAAACATATAAACATTTACACACATACAGTATATATAGCCCTATACATATACATGCATCTGCCCCGTCTAAGTAATAAGACAGAAATAAGAACCAGTTAACTTAATATTCACTACGCATTTCCTTATATCATTTTGGTTCGAGAAAAAAAGGGGAGTAGGCTGAGGTCAAATAAATATGTATTATTATTAGTAGTAGTATTATTTATTTATTATCTTATTAGTCAACCATAATATATAAAAAAAAATATAGTAGTATATAATTTGACAGTAAAGTACCAATTAACAAAGTTTATTTAATGTGGATTCAGCAGTGTTATAGTTGCAGCAAAATTTAGTAAGGTATTAAATACTAGTTCAGTAAATAGACAACATTTTATGCTTCTTTGTAACTTAAAGATGCTTTTGGGGAAATTAAAAATATGTCCTCTTTCTGATTAGACACCGAGGATGTCATCTGCAAGATTTTTAGAAATGTGTGTGTGTGCATCTGTGTGTGTAGATAAACCGATGCAGCTGAATCAGGCCTTGTTCATGCTGGGAGGTGGCAGTGGCTTCGTTCCCCAGCCGGACGTCATGAGGGACGACGCCTTCGACCCTTTTGACAAGGACACCTTACATGTGGAGCCAATCACTGTCCAGTTACAGGTCAGATGGAACAAAAAGAGAAAAAAACAGCTTTACCCTCTGGAATAAAAGGGAATTTATATATACGCCACTTTTCCGTGTCATAAATATTGGGGGAAGAAAGTGGGTCTCTAGATGCAGTATTGAACTATTTACATTTTTACAACGAACTCCTGTCATCTCCCCACGTTCTGTGTTAACAGATTTGAGGTTTAATTTTTTGCAGTTTAATTTTTTGATGTTTAATTTTTTGCGGTTTAATTTTTTACAGTTTAGTTTTTTGAGGTTTAATTTTTTGCGGTTTAATTTTTTGAGGTTGAATTTTTTGCGGTTTAATTTTTTGCGGTTTAATTTTTTGATGTTTAATTTTTTGCGGTTTAATTTTTTACAGTTTAATTTTTTGCGTTTAAAGTTTTTGCGGTTGAATTTTTTTAGGTTGAATTTTTTGCGGTTGAATTTTTTGCGGTTGAATTTTTTTAGGTTGAATTTTTAGCGTTGAAAAACATTCAGATACATAATTTAAATGCATAAATATTCAGTACTAGAAATTCAACGTCTTTTTTATTTCAAACTCCGATGACACAGATTTACTTCCATAATGTAGTGATTTAAATAAAATGATTATGACAGAAATATCACATTTTTTAAGCTTCGTTTTGATTACTTTTTCTAACGAAAATTTTCATTTAACCTATGATCCTATGGTCAATAATGTCTGTTTTCACAGTTTCTTTCAACGATAATCTCTATATTTTTGGTGATCTTTTAAAGAAAACATACGTTTCAATGGTGTGGTTTAGAGGGTTAAACTAGAAGTAAGATTCACTTTGTTAAGACAGTGTTTTTTACCCTCTTCCGCTGTTCCTGTATCAGGTGCTGGGAGCTCGTCATCTGCCTAAAAATGGCCGCAGCATCGTCTGTCCCTTTGTGGAGGTGGAGATCTGTGCAGCCGACTACGACAGCTACAAGTGCAAAACAGACGTAGTGGGTAAGAAAGCTGCTGCCTCATGGCTTCAACATTGATTAATATTAATGCCTTAAAGGGTTAAAATTATTTAACAAATACATGTACATTTTAAAGTTATGATCAGGACTGAAGTTGGTCAAAAGATTTAATGCATTGAAAGTGAAAAAAAATATTCTTATATAATATTTTTATAGCACTTTTTAAGAGGTGAACATCTTTTGCACCAAGGGTAAAAGGTGGGGTATTTGCTGAAAGAGTGCACAAGGGTTAATGTGATGACTGACTATCCCCTCCTCCTCCTCCTCCTCCTCCTCCTCCCAGCTGATAACGGTCTGAATCCTGTGTGGGTGCAGAAGCAGTTTGTGTTTGACATCCACAACCCAACATTCTCCTTTCTGCGCTTCACTGTCTACGAGGAGGACATGTTCAGTGATCCCAACTTCCTGGCACAGGCGACGTACCCTGTCCGTCTGTTACGAACAGGTAAATGTGGAATAACTCACTTTTTATATTAAATGTCATGCCTAAGTATTTTAAAAATCCATCAGTTATTAACACTAAAGCTTCTTACGTGGGGCGCAGATGGGATTTTTGAACTGGGGGGGATGAAGCTGTCAGCAAATGATTTCAACTCAATGAGTTATTTTTCTACTCAATGTCTTAACCAAAATATGTTTTATTTAAAAAATGTATATGAACTGTAGTGTAAACAACAACCAACATATTTACATAAATACAAAGAAGTTTGTGCATGAAATTCCCAGTGCAGCCAAACAAATTTACTGACTTGAAATCGACTCAATGAAGGACCCAAAAACATCTCTCCTCCTTTCATTACCCTGAACAAACTGCTGGGCAATTTCTTCTCTGTCCAGTCTGTCAAGCCTTTAGAACCAGCGTTTCCACAGGATTTTCTGAGACTATGATTGGGGGACCCAAACAAAGTCCGGGTGTCCGGGAGCATGCTCCCCCGGAGAACATTTTTGCCCTAAAAGCCTAAATTTGGTGCCTCTCGCACATTCTAATGCCACTCTTCCATCTTAAACATTGCATATTTTTTATGAATTATTGTAAAGGAGAATTAGGGTTATTCTATGTTTTATTTAAGGCATCATATTTTGACAGTCTTCTTGCAAATTCTGTGTTGGACTCTATTAACACATCCATGTGCTCTTATTTTGAAAGCTACATGTGTTTGCTTTTATTTTGAAGGCGGGTCTAACACGTTCTTACCGCAACACCTGTGTTTAATTTACACTGAAAGTCTGAACTTGGAGCTCTGAACAACGTCGAAAATTCTGACATTCATGTAGACCTTCAACGCACCATTAGCCGCCGGACTCTCTATGTGCGCTGCAATGTAAATAGTCTAAGTAACGGAACATTAATCCTGTTTTACCGGTGATGTTTGTCGCCATCTGTGCGCATGTTCTTACCTAAGTTTCTGCACAAACAGTTTGTTCTATGTGTTGATTGTGTGTGTTGTCAGGCTACAGGAGCATCTCACTGAAGAACAGCTACAGTGAAGAGTTAGAGTTGGCATCACTTCTGGTGCATATAGAGATCGTCAATGCAAAGGTAAATACACTCTAGTAACCATTAGAACCAAATAAAATGCTTAAAATGCTATTGACACAATTCCACAAAGCTGCTTTATTATATTATATGTTAATAAAAAGTGCTTTGGGTCATTAAATATAATAAATGTACACAAGCACGAAAGTAACATACCTATAATATAGAATGTTTCTACACCCATAGATTTGGATGCATAAATAAGTAGGAAAACTATATGTATAGTACAATATATTTATTAAATAAAGTGCCCTACAGTTTGTTCTAATTGCAATTTAAAGATAAATCATGTAAAAAAAAAAACTGCCCAGAAAAAAAACAACTGAAAAAATAGGAATTCTTCATGAAATTTAATGATTAGAATCCTTCAGAAATCTCTTTTTGTATTATTGTGTGACAGCTGACTCTAATGTTAGTAAAAGAAGGATCTTAAAGTGTTATGGTCCATGGCAAGTTGTCTAGCTGTGAACAATTATCATCAACATGTGCAATTACGCTGCCCTTTTTATATAACATTTTTCTATCTTTAAACATAAAAAATACCTAGCAGCTTGGGGGCAGCCAATTTGCAAAAGCCCAGTATCCACATTTAAAAAAAAAAAATTAGATATATAGAGAGACAGATAGATAGATACTTTATTTATCCTGCACAGAATTCTGGTAACCAGAGGCACAAAAAACACACTATCACAGCATCAAAGCTGCACAAATTAACAAAAAATGAAGATGAACAGATGAACATATAGAGATATGTTCTATATTTGGTGCTTTTATCAAGAATGAACAATTGTTCTCCGTTGCAGGAGGAAGACGACGAGAACTTGTACATGTCCATCCAGCGGCTGAGGGATCGAACCAGCGAGCTGTCCAACCAGGTTTCCCTCCTGGAGAGGTCGGGCTCAGGGGACCTCAGCTACCAGCAGAGCCTGGAGGAGCTCCGAGCGGCTCAGGACCAGCTGAGTGAGCTGGTGGAGGCTCGAAACCGCAGGTAACTGATCACCACATACCAAGACATTTATTTCACTTAACCCTTTATAGGGCACTCATTTTAATACTTGCAAATTTCAAATTTCAACCCTAGAGATTATTGGAGGATATTACAAACAGCCAGAATGTGTAAAATAAACATACAGACCCAGGGGAGGGGGTTATATTTTGAGAAAAAAGTTTGAGATTAAAGTGGTGAGAAAAAAGTTGCTTTTTCCCCCACTTTTTCTAGTAAATCTGCTAGTTTTTTCGAGCAGATTTGCCACTTTAAATCTCGTAAATCTGCAACTTTTTTCTTGTAGATTTGCCATTTTAATCTAGTAAATTTGCAACTTTTTTCTCAAAATATTACCTCAACTCTGTTTGTACGACTGTTTTCTTGCTTGATTTTTCATTTTTACATTGGAGGTCAAGGTCAATAACGTTAATATTATTATATTATTATCATACTGATTGGTCAGATGTCATGGTGTCACCGTCTGTGATGTAGCCTGATCTTTGCTGATTAGCTGGAAGAAATCCATGTGGTTCTATGACCAAACAGAGAGACATGGGGACCCAGTTTTGATATCCACTGAAGTTACCAAATATAGTTCTTCGCCTGATAAAGGGTTAAAACTGCAACAGGCTAGATGGGCAAACTTTCTCATCTAATGATTAATGCAAGCAGGATGACCTGAGTGATGACGATATTTTTTTGACTTGACTATCTTCTTTCTTCTGTTGCAGGCTGATTGAGAAGAAGAGGAGGGAGAAGCTGAGGCAGCAGGTGACAGCAAAACGCAGCTAAACATCTCACCACCAGAGGACAACAGCGACACGCAATCATGCATTTATAACTGGAACTAAAAATATGTTCTTTCACAGTAAAATGTGAGACTTTAAAGCACCATGCTGTCCGAACAGCAGAGCAAAAAGAAGCATCTCATGGACTAAAAACAAAACCTCACAAAACTAAGCTATAAAAACAATCAATGACTGGAGGCTGAAACACATTACGAGCAAACTAGAGATGGGTTTCTTCTAAAGTGTTTTCATGGAAACAGTTTGTTGATCGACAAGAAATTTAGCTGTAACAGATCTGACGATTAATTGATCATTCCAAGTCCTTTTTAAACCAGGGAAAACCCCCAAAATTGCTGCTTTTCTTTGTGTTATGTGATAAGAAATTTATCATTTGGGGATTTTGGACTGTTGGTCAGACAGAACAAGCTATTTGAAGATGCCAACTTGAGCTTTTAAATATTTTCTGATATTTTTTTAACCAGACAATTAGGAGATTAATGGGTCTCAATGAAGCCAAGTTGCCTCTTGACACCTTTAAAAACTGGATCTCATTAGAGAAGATGAGGGTGTAACACGCCACAAAACTGAAATCTGCTTTTAGAAAATTAAATTTGAAGCTCATCAAGTTCACTCTTACTGTGTTTTGGTCTTTAGCTAGAAAAACAGGACATAAGGGAGAAGAAAACTCAGGTTACACAAGAGGATGGAATTTAAAAAAAACTATGGATGGGGAAAAAGGGAGCAGTGGGCACACGTAGCAAAAAAGCTAATATCATGTATGTGCCTTTGATGTATTTGTAGGGTTAAAATGACTTGTGTTTAACAAATAAAACTTTCTTTACAACTGGAATAGTGGCCCTTTAAGGGAAAACTACTAACAAATGAGGAATCCACTCGTTTGGCTTGGACCACTACTCATGGGTGAAATGGGTTTAAAGGGATTTTGAGACTGAAGTCTGTTCCTTCTAATCAAGACCAAGTCTTTTTTTCGGGTGATCACATGAACTCTGGGACAGGAGCCCCTTTTCACCCGGGGTCAGACGTTCCCGTTCTACATGGGAGAGCACAAACTGGACAAACAAATCCTCCACAAACCACATGAGAAGGTCTTTTAATACATCCTGAAAAAGGGCTCTAAATATATCTATACTACCTTCGAAGAGAACAGAGAACAAGAGGAAGACCACGATCCTCATAGCGCCCCCTGGATGTCACCTGCATAGGGGCTCAAGTGTGTGTCACAATCAGACACACACAACAAACAAGGGCTATCACGAAGCACTCTTACTTTGTCCCCCATCTGAACCCCACGGCCAGGATCAGGTCCCATCATCTGGCACTAATCAACAGATGCGGACCAACTGGACCTGGATCGGGTAAAAAAAAACCCATATGACCCAATGCATGGCTTCATATCTAATAACATCCCCCTCTGTAGCTATTCCTTCCCATCATACTCCTCTTATTTGTCATTGTATATATAACTTCTTTTATTTATCAAACCCGTGTAGATCCTGTTGTAATAGATGAAAAGAACATACAAGGAGAATGATAACGGACTTCAGATTCAAGATACTGTAACTGTATGTAGAAATTAATATTGTGTCCCTTTAACTGTCCCCATAGACACAAACCTCTCTCTTTCCTCCCCTGTGCTGTAGTTGCACTGGGCGGGGCCTCTATGCAAAGGTGGTCTTCTCGGTCTATAGCCATTTTGTATTAGGCGATTTGACTCAAGTTGTGTTTTCTCTCCGTATCTATGCTAACTGTCCAGTATTATTACTCTGCATTACAAATCCTGTGCAAGTTTCCATTGAATAAAGCTCTTTCGTGTACTCCTGTGTGCTGGTGTCTTTTTGAAGCGTGTAATTCAAAGCCAGCAGCAAGCAACGACCGCAGCAGGACATTTGGAAATAACAGTGATTAACAGAAAGATGAGAAGTAAGTTTACAGATGTTTATGTCTGAGAGGGGCTCATTACGTATGTACAGTACATCCCAAGAGGCAATGAAATTCATTTTTCAAAATGAGAAAAAAAGTCAGTATAGTATGTTGTCCAAATTCGCATAGAAAAGTCATAGTCGTCCAAAATCTAAAAAGAAGCCATAGTATAGTATGCTGTCCAAAATATGAAAAAATGTCATAGTATAGTTTGTTGTCCAAAATATGAAAATATGTCATAGTATAGCATGTAATCCAAAATAAAATAAAAAGTCATATTATACTTATCATGTCAGGTCATCCAAAATATGAAAAAAATGTCATAGTATGGTATGTCGTCAAAAATATGAAAAAAGGTGATTGTCGTCCATAACCATGAAAAAAAACATAGTATAGTATGTCGTCCAAAATCATAAAAAAGTCATAGTTTAATATGTCGTCCAAAATATGTATAGTATGTTGTATCAAATCAATCAATCAAATCAAAATTAATTTATTCATCTCAGAGGGTAAATTCAAATTCAATTCAAAATTAGTCTGTTGGCTCTTCTGTAAATTATTGAAGAATGAGAGCATCAGTGTTTAGGGACCAGTCCAACTTATTATCCAGGTATACACCTAGATACTTATAACTTGGCACCACCCCACAGGTATTCACTGGCTGAGGGGGGGCTTGAACCTGCAGAAATCTCTGATCATCTCCTTAGTCTTTGAGGTGTTCAGGAGGAGATAGTTCTTGTGACTCCAGTCACTGAAGGCTTTTATCAGATCCCTATATTCAGATTCCTGCCCATTCCTGACACATGTCACAATAGCAGTGTCATCCGAGTACTTCTGGATGTGGCAGGACTCAGAGTTGTATTTGAAGTCCGTTGTGTACAGTGGGAACAGGAATGGAGCCAGAACAGTGCCTTGTGGAGCCCCTGTGCTGCTCATTAAGTCATAGTATAGTATATCATTGAAAATCTGAAAAAAAGTCATAGTATGTTGTCCAAAAACTGAAAAAAGTCATAGTATGTCGTCCAGAATAGGAAAAAAAAAACAGTCAAAGTATAGTATGTCGTCCAGAATAGAGAAAAAAAAAACAGTTTAGTATAGTTTGTTGTCCAGAATAGCAAAATAAAAAGTCATAGTGTAGTATGTCTTCAAAATTGGGGAAAAAACTCATAGTTTAGTTTGATGTTTACAATCCTCTAAAGATAATTTTTTCACCCATTAGAAATGTGTTGATAAGTAATAATTACAGGACATGATTTGTATCAATTGACAAGAAGATTTTTGTTTCAGTCTGTATCACAGAGGTGAGTTCGACAACATTAACAATGCAGCTGTGAGCAATATTTGCCTCAAGAGAGCCTGTGAGTATATATAATTCACTCTGGGATATGAGCACTCAGGCCTGTACACATCTTTTAGTTTGTGTGCCACATATGAACTCGTCAGCTTGTTGAAGCAGGGGAACGATGACTCATCTGACTATGAGTTTTTCCACCGCTCACCAGACAGCTGCAGCTCACTGGCAGCACGGCCTGAGCTTTAAGTCACCATACAATCCCTCTGTTTTTAAAGGATCATATTAGTGTTTTTGCATATTTTAGTAGAAAGAACAAACATTGCACACTCATCTTACAATATCTGAATACTTTCTGCTGCAAGACTTCAGGTGGCATCCATACTTCTTCAATGGAACATGCAAATCAACTTGCAGAGACTTTCAACCTGTTTTGGAAAGGAAATTTATCACAGTAAAGCATTGAATGCATTCAGTGGGAAATCTCAAATGTTAAATGTCAAATATGGAAACTGAAGTGTTTAACCCTTTATCAGGCGAAGAACTATATTTGGTAACTTCAGCAGATATCCAAAATGGGGTCCCCATGTCTCTCTGTGAGGTCGTAGAACCACATGGATTTCTTGTGCTACGTCACAGACAGTGACACCATGACATCTGACCAATCAGTATGATAATAATATAATAATATTAACTTTATTGACCTGGACCTCCAATGTAAAAATGAAAAATTTAGAAAAAAATCTGCAGGAAACAGTTGTACAAACAGAGTTATTCTTCATTGACTTGTACGAGGAGAACTTGACTATGACGGCATATTAGGGCATATTAAGTATGAATAAAAATAAAAATACAAACCTGGGGGAGGGGTTAATATTTTGAGAAAGAAGTTGCAAATTTACTAGATTAAAGTGGCAAATCTACAAGAAAAAAAGTTGTAGATTTAAGAGAAAAATTTGAAAAAAAGCAACTTTTTTCTCGCAGATTCACCACTTTAAATCTCTAAATCTGCACATTTTTTTCTTGTAGATTTGCCACTTTAATCTCGTAAACTTTTTTCTCAAACTATGACCCCCTCCCCCGGGTCCGTATGTTGTTGTTTTTTTTTACACATTCTGGCTGTATGTAATATCCTCCAATATTCTCTAGGGTTGAAATTTGGAATTTGTAAGTATTTCAATGAGTGCCCTATTAAGGGTTAAATCTTATTAGAGAACTCCCACTCCCAATCAATGCAACCAATAACAAATCTTTGTAAATCAGAAATTATTTAAGAAATAATGGTGACACATGTTATATGTATAGTCGTATCTGCAGGTTCATTTTCAACTGAAATTAAGGGATTTTATTTTAAAAATGTAAAAATTCGAATTCATGGTAAATGATGTAAAGATGCAAAAACACAAGAATGTTTTTTGGACATGCAACTCCTTATTAACTGCTATGCATTAGACTGTATTTTTCTCATTTCCCACAGGACACGACTGTTATAATGAATTATTTGTACAGTGGAATCCGACAGCCTTCACCACATCTGAAATAAGATGCTGCACTGAACTGATGAGTACACACACACACACACACACACACACTGTTGTGATCTTTGACAGCACAAGGACAACTGACACACACACACACACACACACACACACACACACACACACACACACACAGAACGAGACACCGACACACACACACACACACACTGCTGCAGCAGGAGAGCTAATATAGATCACAGTATTACAGATTCACTGTTTCTTTTAAACCTCTGAATATTCATGCTTCTATGAAAATCTTGCACCATGTTTTTAATGTTTGTGCACTCAACTTTATTTAATAAATCAGTGATAAAGGACAAAATATCAGATTCATTAACCAGGGATGGTAAATGACCCTGGATTGTGTTTTTGCTGTCTCTTATTCAGTGGTTCTGGCCTTATTTTTACTCTGATAGAGAGACCAGATGCTACAACCAGGTTTGAAAATAAAACCCACACATTGTTGATCCATACAGAATTACACTTTGTAAACAAAGAATAATCCATATTTGCTATTTTTGAAAGTAGAAAAATATTTTTGCAAAAGTGTAGGGTTTAATATGAAGGGAAAGGAATGAATAACATGCAATAAACATACTGTAATAAAACATATTGTGTTTTTATGTAAAGGTAGAGATCCACACAAAATGAGGAAGCAGAAAAGAAAAAAGAAGACTAATTCGTAATATATATATGAAAATAGAGTTAATAAAGAAACTCAAGGATCATTTTTATTTATTTCATTTATGAATTTGTTGTCACTTGAAATATTTTTTTCCCTGGTGTTTTTATTTTTATATTATAATATAATGTTTTTATGTGGTACATTGTTGCCTTGATACAGCCAAAAGACATCCAGGTAAGTGTGGTAGGGTTTTTTTTTTTTAACAATTCCTTTTATTATCAGAATATCTCAGACTAGAAAAGAGAGAAGTACAGTTGTAGAAGTGAAGGGTTAGGTACGGTGGCTGATAAGGCTCTGTCAACATTGGTTGTTGCTCAGTTTCGGCATTAGTATTCATGCGACACTTCTCTGCCACTGCAGTTAATAAGGGGGCAGTTAAAGGAGCACTTATAGGGAGAGTTGACCCAAAACACATGTTTTTTTCCTTTTAACTGCAGTGCTGTTTATCAATGTAGACTGTTTTGGTATGAGTTGCTGAATGTTGGAATACATGGGATAGATCAAATAGTTACAATCAAGGACATTTTTCACAAAAATTCTGTAGATTATCTTGAGTAACCTAGCCAGGCTTTCTGTAAAGGGGCATTGTTTTTGAGTTTTATCAAATGTTTTTCTTTTGTGGAAATTTGAGCATCACACGCCAAGTACCATCTAGTTCATTTGTATTTAAGAGAAGGCAGACATCTAGATCCAATACAATCTAGATTGATAATTAGCACTATGAGTAAGAGAAATGTGACTTTTTGGCTTTGGGGTGAACTATCCTTTTGATTATAATAACAATATATCAGATTGAGAAAGAAAAAAAACTGGTCTAAGCAGCCATCTAAGGACACATTCAAGAAGTTAAAGTGTGCTTCAGGCAACAAGATAAAGAGATTATATCCACATATAATAAAATATTTAAAGCATCTACTGTGAGAAATAAAGAGATATTGATAGTTATTCATAATCATACAGTAGGCTATTATTCACCGTCATAGACCTCTTATTGTAACTGAGTGCAGATCACCACCCCGGCACAGCTCAAAAACAGTTTTTATCACCGGACTATCTTTCTCTCTTTGTGCAAACAGCTTGCCCAAACAGAAGCAAAGTGACAATGTTCAGATCTTGCGCCCGCCCTGCCCTCCATTCCTCGTCACTGGAACCCCTTCCTCATGAAAAAACACTTCCTCACTGTGCACAGCTCCTCTGCTGCTGCTGCTGCAGCCAGATGGGAACCAAACAGTGCCCGGCCCACCACATACGACATCATTAACTCCGCTCCTTCAGATTTTTCGGTGCCGTAATCAAGCCAACAACCCGGATATGCGTCTTTCTGCGGGGAGAAAACGCAAAGCGGCGGCAGAGGAGCTCATAATGAGAGAGGCGCGGCGGCGGGGGGCGCGGCGACACTCCGACTGAAGCGGAGAAGCTGGTTTTTATTTTTTTTCTCAGAGTTCTTCGGGAAGCCATACAGACATCACGAGCAGAGTGAAAGTTGATGAAGAGGAGGAAAGAGATGGTTCAGCTTTCAGTCCACGCATCTGCTGAGCAGCTCCTCACCGAGACTTCCGATCAGGTAGTGAGGATCGATGATTACAGCCCCGCGCGCTCACACACACACACATACGCGCGCGCGCAGGGATGATTTTACGTGTTGCATATATCCGTGTTATTCCCGCAGTTTCCTTTTTCCTTCTGCTCGCCTCTTCCTCCATCACACACACGCATGCACACGTGTTTGTCTCCATCACTTTTGGGGGACATTGCATTTGCACATTGCATTAATTTCTTGGAGACTTATCCTAACACTAGCTATAATCCAAACTTTAAAGTTTAAAACATAATCATTTAACTTATGCATCTTGTCACAACAAGGAAGGTGAGTCCCCACAATGTGGCTGTTAACAGATTTATGAGTAGGCTAACACACACACATTCTCACACACACACACACACACACGGATGCGGTGTATCTGATCCCTCCCCTCTCTCTCATGCAGACTGGCTGCCGCTGAGGTTCAGCTGTATCTGGAAGAAGTGAATTCCTAGAAGGCAGGGGGCTCCGGAGATGCCGCTCCCCCAGGGCCTTCTGCTCTGCTTTGGCTTGCTGCTGATGGTCATTGGGGGGGTCATGGCCCTGTGCTTGGCCCCGCAATCTCACCCGCTGTTCTGGCTCGGACTGTTCTTGTGCCTGGGCGGCCTGGCCTTGCTGGTCGGTGGACTCTGCATGGCAATGAAGAATCTCCAGGTGGCAGTGCCCGGACACTTCCTCCTTCACCCCCGCACGGGCACGCGCTTCAGCCCACAGCAGGCCCAGGCTATACAAAGGTACACATGCACAGAGGAACATGCACACAGCCTCAATAACAAAAGGTAGACAGGCCTATGTTGCTTTAGCAGCAGTTTTTCATTTTAGGGTATAAAGTATACCCCGCTTTATCATCTATTTTACTCTACATGGGACCATCATTTATAAAATTAGCATCATGCTGCATTAAAGAAGACTTGAAGCTGGAGATTGAGTACATAAACAAATCAGGAAAATGTTTACCTCGCCAATAAATCAAATGAGAGTAGGGACATTTTCCTAGGCAAGGCAAGGCAAGTTTATTTGTATAGCACAATTCAACACAAGGTAATTCAAAGTGCTTTACATACACATTAAAAACAGCAAGACACAATTGAAAACAGTAAAAACAGTCAATTAAAACAGGGAATGCAATGTGTAAAAAAACATGTAAGGGCTCAGAAACCAAATGAACACAGAATATTACAGATAAGAATATCACAAGGGAAGGGAATTGATAATATTTTACTGATACCCATGCCATTATGAATTCTGCTTATAATATGGGGCATATATAATACAGGGCAGTCCGTGGCCTAGAGGTTAGGAATTGGGCTTGTAACTGGAGAGTTGCCGATTCAAATCCCAGTACTGACAGGTCAAGGACTGAAGTGCCCTTGAGCAAGGCACCTAACCCCCCTGCACAGCTCCCCGAGCGCAGTAATGTGCTGCCCACTGCTCCTTGCTTGGTGTGTTCACTTGTGTGTATAAAATAAAAAAATATAATATATAATAAAAAAAGTTAAAAAAAATAAAATTAATAATTATATAATTATAATTTTCAGAGAAAAAAAAGTATTGCCTTGGACCGTTTCCTCCACGGTGCAAGTTTCCAGCAGAAAAACATGTGGGCAAAATTCATAAACTCAGAGGAATATTATTGTTATATTAGGAATGTAATTTAGAACTGGTTCTCAACTGGAGCCTGTTAGAGATTCCTGTCTCTGTCTGTTGACATATTTCTGTTGAGTCCAAAGTGGTTAGCATATTGTCAGACAATAAAACCATGCCCCGTAGGATGGCTGAAAGATTAGAAGTTCCTTGCGCGGAGGACAACAAGCATAGAAAACCTCTTCTTTTTTTATACATAAACAAACCCTTCAAGTGAAGAACATTCCAGGCTTTCCCTTGTGTTGATAAACACACGCACATACAGACAAATACCAGAGCACGCCATCCGGGGAGCTGAGCTGACAAACGCTCTTGTTGCTGAACAGATCTCTTGGACACATCAGCACATATTAGTCACAGCACTCAGCCTGGTAATCACAAGGCAGCGAACTACATCACAACATGAAAACACTGGAGTTGTGACACTGAAAACTGGAAAGCACATTTTATTTTTTTATTATGGACTGATTAAAGAAGTAGGTCATGGAGAAATCAGCACACACACATGCATGTGGCTGACAGACTCCCCCTGGCATTGTCTGAGGTAATCTACAAAAGCTGGCTGCGAAATTAAACAAGACCTGATCTGTTCATTGTCCAGCACCGAGGAAGAGAGACGCCAGGAGCCCCATCCATCATGAAGACTTTATCTACCTCCAGACAGTCACTGGCAAAACTCAGAATGAACCTAAACTCTCTTTGTACTCTAACATTGTACAGTTTCTCATTATTATCAATTCTTCTCTTCAAACCGAAAAAATAAACAACATAAACTACAACAGCGTAGGCTAGATGCATATACATATTCATACACATACTCACATAGGCGCCATTACACAGATGTACATAAACATATAATAATAATAATACATTTTATTTGTAAAGCACTTTTCATTGTTAAAAGCAATCCCAAGGTGCTACATATAAACATTTTCACACATACAGTCTATATAGCCCTATACATATACATGCATCTGCCCAGTCTAAGTAATAAGATAGATATAAGAACCAGTTAACTTAATATTCACGACGCATTTCCTTATATCATTTTGGTTCGAAAAAGAAGGGAGTAGGCTGAAGTATAAAATACTTATCTAGGCCTCTCCCCAGGTACTCAACACTTCAAAATAAGACATTTTATCTCTATATATAGCCACTTAATGTCAAATAAATATGTATTATTATTATTATTAGTATTATTTATTTATTTATTTACTTATTTTCTTATTAGTCAACTATAGTATATCAAACAACTTAGATCTGTTTCTATTACTCCTGCAAAGAAAACAAACGAACAAACAAACAACAACACTGAAGGGGAAGGATAAGCAAACGGCAGAATACATTTTATTATGGAAAAGCTTAGAGTTCAGGAACAGCTGAAGGATGAGTTAGAGTGTTTTTTTTAATAATGGAATGATAGAGACGTGAAAAAATGACCTGAAGTGTTAGAATTGAAAGCAGTTGAATTATTTTATTTAAAGTTTAGGCGTTGAAAGGAGTTTTTTTAGCGTCCTTTTGATCCATTTATTGCAATTAAATAGCAGACACATTATTAACGTTCGTGTTGGAGTGGCAGCTGATGTGTACCTCTGGATAATGTTATATACCTCATTGCATTTGGTGTGAACACATCATTAGACAAAATCCAATCAATGAAAGGAGCCGAAGTGTAAGATACAGTGTGGTTAGTTATTTAGTTGAATTTTATTTACTTATTTACTTGAATTGGATTTATTTACTTGAATTTTGTAATTTATTTGAATATAAATTATGTGTTCATTTAATTTTATTTATTTTATTTACCAATTTAATTGATTTAATTACTTGAATTTTATTTTGAATTTATTTATTTAGTTGAAATTTAGTTACCAATTTAATTGAATTAATTACTTGAATTTTATTTTGAATTTATTTTGAATTTTTTACCTAGTTTATTACTTGAATTTATTTTGAATTTTTTTAACTTAGTTTATTACTTGAAATTATTTTGAATTTTTTACTTGGTTTATTATTTTAATTTTAATTAGCAATGTCATTAAATATGAATTAATTAATTTTATAAATTTTATTTATACATTTCTTTACTTTAATTTATTTATTTATTCACTTGAATTTTGGTTAATTACTTGACTTTAAATTAGTAATTTAGTTGAGTATTAATTAAATAAAAACATTTTAATAATAATAAAATAATAATACATTTTATTTGTAATGCACTTTACATTACAGGAAATCTCAAAGTGCTACAGGTTAAAAGCATAACATTCTAATTTATAAAAAGGATTAAAAAAAAAAACAATTAAAAAAAAAAAAAAACACATTTTAGTACACTTTCCATTGCCTCTTTCACACTCTACTCTCTCTTTAGGAGATTGGACCGAATTCGCAGAGAGATGTCGGAGGACTCAGTGAGCAGGGCCCCGGAGCCTGCAGCCTCCCTCCCATCCACCCCTCCACCCTGGACCATGGAGCCTCCTCCATCCTACGACACAGTGATGAAGAGCCAGGAGCACAGCGAGCAGTTTTATTTTGTAGAGATCGACCCCCCGCGTGGCCTCTGTGTCTTCTAAACGTGTGTGTTGTACTTGATGGATCACTACAACTCCTCCTCTCTCTACACTAAGGGGCCTTTCTTGAGACGAACATTGTGTAACTTTTACTACGAGCTTAAAGGATTCATGTCAACAGTTTGGCTGCGAGCCTCCTGTAGACACCTAATTAGGACATTTTATTGGCCTGCTTGAATTTATGTGACCTACTACTGTGTCTTCCCGGCACTCTTCTCCAAACATGATGAGAACTTTCCTCACAGTTCCTCTTTGTATCTGCACTCTCTCCTGTCATAACATTGCTCAAGGATCACTGACAGCTTACTACAATGCAAAGTGCCTTAACCAGTGAAGGCAGAATTTTAACAGCAAAGCTATGTATCCCGTGTTTGCAGAAAGTTAGTTCTGTGTTGTGATGTTAATATAAACCTGAGGTAATGAATAGCTACTGAGCTCTCAGTGGGAGGTGGCACACTTACAAACAATGGATTGTTTATTTAAAAGAGGGAAACCCCAGAAAGGCGAAGAAGACTTATTTAAAGGTCCCATATTGTAAAAAGTGAGATTTGCATGTCTTTTTCTATTATAAAGCAGTTCTGGGTGCTATACAAATACTGTGAAAGTATTAAAATGCTTAATCCCAAAGAAATGCACACAGCCAGTATTCCAAAAACTGTGCCTTTAAATAAGCTGTCAGGACTTCTACCTTTACTATATATAGGTAGAGAGTGCCGTTACAGTAATTCCCAGCTGCAATGATGGTGCAGATATGGTGTGTGCAGACGCAGAAGCACTGACCAATCAGACCAGACTGCTTTTTCGGCAGGGGGCCTTAAAGAGACAGGCGCCAAAACAGAGCGTCTCAGACAGAGGGTAAATACAGACGTATAAAGTTGTATAAAATAATGTGTTTTTTTTTACATTAAAGCACGTAAACATGTTGTAGCAGAAACCCCACCTCATAGTTGCTCGAATGGCAGCCCAAAGGCCAGAAAAAGTTTGTGCGGAACCCGAATGTGACATGAAATTCATGCATTTAACTACTACTACTGTTAGGTAAAGTGAGAGATTTTGGGGGACAACTCACGACTATATTCCTTCTGTGCAGCCTTCAATCATATGCTGGCACAAAATATTTTTGAACACCCCTTCCCTTAATACAAGTTTGACTCTGAAAACAAGCATAGTCAAGTCCAAGCCAAGCAGGATAAACATTCAGTCAGCTCAACACTGCTCGGAAGCTTAGTTGAGAGTCTCCTTTTAGCCAGCAGCTTGTGGCAAGGTGACCTATCAGGTACACACACACACACACACACACACACACACACCTGCAATTTTACACCCGACCTGAGCAGGCTGTCTGCAGGCTGTAATAACCAGCTGAGTGGAACTCTAACTGTGCTTCCTCCACCCTCACCTTCCAAGCCCTGAACAACACCAAACCTTTACTTTACGACAGGTGCTTTATTTTTAAAGTTGACACGAATAAGAGCTTCATTAGCTTCAGAAGTTGTTGCAACAATGGCTGAAGGGAAGAAGCTACATTGATGAGTGCTGATAGCGACGGGGCTTTGTGGCAGCAGCAGTCGACCTCTTCATCATGACACAGGAGAAACCTATCTATGCTGCAATTGGCACTCTGCTCATTTTTATGATATGTTCCAGGGTTGTGTGGAAGGTCTTCCATCACTACAGACTGTGCGTGTGTGTGTGTTGTGGCGAAAGACAGGAAATAATGTGTAATTGCTTTCACGTTGAAATCAATTTGGTAATGGAGAGTGTGTGTTTGTCAGGTCATTTTGACTTCTGAGATTCAGAAGAAATGTCTAGACGATGTGGTGTGTACTGCAGCTGGTGCAAGGTACTGACTCTCAACACACACACACACACACACACACACACACACACACACGGTTACTTATGTCATATTTGGAAACATTACAAAGGCTTACATTCATTTCCTGGAGACTTTTTCTAACCCTAACTATAACCACTACTTACCTAACCTAAACCACTCACCCAAAAAAATGCTTTTTTACACACACACGCACACACACACACACACACACACACACAATTCCTTCTATACTTGTAAGGACCATCATTGACGACCACATAGGTAATTTGTTCCTGCCCCTTAAATGTGACCCCCAAGAGCGTCAAAACTATTGCTTCTACTGCACGATCATCACATAACCCACACTGACACAGACAAAGACACACACACACACACACACACACACACTGTTGGTCAATGATTCCCTGTGGTCTTTCTGTGTCTCAGGATGATTAGTGACCATCATCTAGAGAGCAAACACGGAGACGGCAGCAGTGCAATATGTCCGCGGGGCTAAAGATCTGCACCAATACACTGTAGATACTAATTTTATTATTTAACAAGAACATTTATGGTGATGTAATGGAGTAGCTATGGCAGCGCAGCAGAGGAGGGAGGGATAGAAGAGGAAATGTGAAATAAAAAAAAAAAGATGATTGAAGGTTGTGACTGAAAAGGGCAGATTAGTTGGGTGGAGAGTGAGTAATTCCAACCTCCTCCTCGCTTAAAAAGGACCATTAATGTTCTCTTGATGAAGGCACTTGAGCCTCAGTTTGGCCAGCGGGTGGGGAAAAAAAGGAGGTTGTACTGCGCAGCTCCTGCATGTGAGTGTTTGTAATTATCCAAATATTCAGCAGCCAGATAAAGACATGCACGCTCAGCAGAACTCTCCCTCAGATTAGAAAAAAAAAGGAGTAAGAAAATGAGGACAAAACACTAGAACCAGACTTCTATTTCTGTCTCCCCTCTCCTCCCCCCTTTTTGGTTTAATTTTAGGCATGCTGAGGCTCTGCCAGGTTTCTGTGGCCAAAAGTCGAGTAGCAGTAGACTTCTTCCTGAAGCCCTGAAGAGCCACAGCTGTCCCATGCTGCACCTGGTCCTAGGGAGGGACACCATCATCATCATCATCATCATCACAGATACACTCAGGACAGTAAAGAGATCCTCTGGTGCATTTTCTGTCACCTTAAACAGCTGAATGTGTTTTTTTAAGGTGAATTAAAGTGACTGATCAACAGTTTTACATACATCACTTTTGTCAGTGTGAAGTTAATAAAGTCTAATGTGTATTGCATGTGTATTCCAGAAGATGGCACTATCTACTATATGACAGAGGTGGGACTAAGTCATAGTTTTGCAAGTCACAAGTCCTATACTTTGACTTTGGAGTCCCAAACAAGTCACAATGAGCTAAAGTGTAACAACAACGAAATAAAACATTAACCCTTTATCAGGCAAAGAACTATATTTGGTAACTTCAGGTAATATTTCGATAAAAAAGTTGCAAATTTACTAGATTAAAGTGGCAAATCTACAAGAAAAAAAAGTTGCAGATTTAAGAGATTTAAAGTGGCAAATCTGCGCTTAAAAAAGTCACAGATTTATGAGGAAAAAGTGTGAAAAAAGCAACTTTTTTCTTGCAGATTCACCACTTTAAATCTCATAAATCTACGCATTTTTTTCTCGTAGATTTGCCACTTTAATCTGGTAAACTTTTTTTTAATACATTCTGGCAATATGTAATATCCTCCAATATTCTCTAGGGTTGAAGTTTGGAATTTGCAAGTATTTCAATGAGTGCCCTATTAAGGGTTAAAGTGGTGAATCTGTGAGAAAAAAGTTACTTTTTTCCCCACTTTTTTCTCGTAAATCTGCGACTTTTTTTCGCATAGATTTGCCACTTTACATCTCTTAAATCTGCGACTTTTTTTCTTGTAGATTTGCCACTTTAATCTAGTAAATTTGCAACTTTTTTCTCAAAATATTACCTGAAGTTACAAAATATAGTTCTTTGCCTGATAAAGGGTTAAATTTACTATATATTTTTTAGACATAATTAAATTTTAGCATGTCTATCATCTCTACATTAAAGTAGTTGCAGAAATAACTTCTGCTTCCTCTCAGTGCCAGATGTGCACCGAGGTGGTCACATATTTTGGGTCAAAGTTCAATTTAGTTCAACCTTTGTGGGAAAATCTGGAAGATATCTGTCACTATGGGTCATCCAGCCACTCCAAATAAAAATGTCTTTGCTCACATTTGCAATTTTAGAGTTAGAGAAATTCAGTCAAAATCACAGGCTGAGCAATACTGTATGAATACTGAGGAGTTAAAAGTAACAAACCAGTGCAGAAATACTTGCACTGTAGAAGTAATGCAGTACAATAATATAACCAAAATATACTCAAGGTATCAAATGTAAACGTACTCATTATGCAGAATGCCCCATTTCAGAATCATTTATATTATATTGATGCATTCTTGTGTTCATTTCTTTAGTGTTGCAGCCGCTAAAGTAGTACTAGTTTATATACTGCTGGAAAGGTTTACCTTAAATCAAAGATCATAATGTATTAGTTGAGTTATACATTTTGTGTTAATTTCTAAATCAGCAAAGTAAATATTAACTAAAGTTATCAAATAAATATAGTGGCTTTAAAAGAACAATTTTTAACCAAAATGTAGTGGAGTAGAATTATGAATTATCATAAAATGGATATATGCAAGTAACATGTAAGTACCTCAAAACTATACTTAAGTGCAGTACTTGAGTTGGGCAGACTAGAGACCACCAAGAAGGGATGACCTAGAAATTATGAAATACATTTCTTCCTTGCAAGCAAAATTTCATAACTGTGTGCAGAGCCAAAACAGTGATTTTTTTTGCCAGGCATTGCCAAACTTATTTGCAAATGCGTAGGCCATTAGTCTGGAACCTGTCAGTTCTTTTTTTTTTTTTCAAGGGGGCGTTATCAATGAGTGCAGACAAAAATGCCTCTCAACAGGGCCATTGACAAACATATAACCAATCAGAGCCACGTGATCCCCAACCAATCGGAGCATTGAATCGTGTGACACATGCAAGTGTGGGAGGTGCTTGATCCGTTTTCAGGCGGGTCAAACTTTCTCAAATTACAGGTAAACAGTATACTAAAAAAATGTCCTTCAAAAACATTTGAAGTTAGATATAGTAACAGAATATTCATATTTGATCAGTGCTGCCTTGTTTAACCCTTAATAGGGCACTCATTGAAATACTTGCAAATTCCAAATTTCAACCCTAGAGAATATTGGAGGATATTACATACAGCCAGAATGTTTAAAAAACATAAGGACCCGGGGGAGGGGGGTCATATTTTGAGAAAAAAGTTTACGAGGTTAAAGTGGCAAAAAGTTACTTTTTTTCTCGTAAATCTGTGACTTTTTGCGTGCAGATTTGCCCCTTTAAATCTCTTAAATCTGTGACTTTTTTCATGTCGATTTGCCACTTTAATCTAGTAAATTATACAATAAAACTTTTTTCTCGAAATATTACCAATTTCAAGTTCTCCTCGTACAAGTCATTGAAGAATAACTCGACTGTTTCTTGCAGATTTTTTTCCTAAATTTTTCATTTTTAGATTGGAGGTCAATAAAGTTAATATTGTTATATTATTATCATACTGATTGGTCAAATGTCATGGTGTCACTGTCTGTGACGTTTTGGATATCCGCTGAAGTTACCAAAGTTCTTCGCCCGATAAAGGGTTAATAGTTTGATCTGAGTTTCATGAGTTGGATGTCTATTTAGGATCCCCTTAAAATGGAGAATATAATAATGCACTAGATGCTAGAAAACTTTCAGTGCATGGTGCCCCACCACATGCAGCAGGTGCCCTTTTGTTGCTCCTGCACCTCAGATAGAGTCCACCACTGCTTCACTCTTATCTATCTATCTTATTAGGGAGGTTGAATTCTGTGAAAAGTTAGAAACATTTATAATAGACAAATAGGAGTATGTGTGTGTCAAAATTTGAGAGCTCTAACACAAAAAAAATTAGCTATAGGTGCTAAGACAAAAGTGTTACAACCGTCCCCGGTCTCCCCTAAATGAGTCACATTCCACCACTGCACTTGCATGCATAAACATTTAGTGCACATGTTAAAACAGCATTAAAGAATAAAGTTAAAAAAGACGAAGTGTTTTGGTTTTGACATGTTGTGATTACAGGGCGCTTCAGGGGGAGCGTGAAACATGACTCCTTCACAGTAAGAGGTGTTTTTAACGGAGGACAATCATTCGATACAAAAGCGGTGGCGTGAGCATCGGAGACGTCAGCAGTCCCCGCCTTGAATTATAAGAATCAATTGTTAGATTTTTTCCCTCCCCAAATCAGAATAGATGGTTGGAGGTGTTATGTGGCTGTCAGGAGGCGCGGCTGTCAGAGTCACCTAAACATCTGGAGAAGTCAGACTGGAATAAAAGCTCTCATCAGTGGATCTGTGTCATTAAACACTTTTCCTGATCATTTTTATTTTTTACTGGAAACAGTCCAAGAGGTTTGAAGAATGCGTCGCACCTCAGCCTGGGTCGGCTGGGCGCTGTGTTTGTGCGCGTCTGTGGCCGCGAGCGCGCGGGACGAACCCGAGGACGAGGAGATGGTGCTGGATCTGATCCACGAGGACGGGGCCAAACCTGAATCCGGAGCCGAGCCGAGTGCGGAGTTCCTCAAGTGCAACAAGGTAATAATCAGTGCGCATCTCGTCCAGACAGCAGAACAGCCTGTTCCTACCTGAGGATGTGTACCTGACAAGTTTGAAGTCGACACCGTGTCATTATTATGCAGATTTAAAACATATATATTATATATTATATATATGTTCCTCTAGATTCTTTGCAGCCTTTAGGAATATATTGGGTCAAATAATTCACGAGACGATGCTGCTGATTGGTTGATTCAACTACAATAAAGCCAGTGCCAGTGCGCATCATAAATGTGATATACTATCCATTACAAAGTAATGAGTAAAAACTTTTAATAAGCATGCATATTTTCTACTGTGCATTCATCGGGAGAGAGCACCTGCCCTTATGCTGTGTGTGTGTGTGTGTGTGTGTGTGTCTGTGCTCCAGGCAGCGTGGCGCATGCCCGGTCAGTACGTGGTCATGCTGCATCAGGGGACGCACAACTCTCACGTGCAGAGGACCATCAGGAGGCTGAGGGCCAAAGCATCCAGGAGGGGGGACCCGCTGGAAGTCCTGCAAACATACTCTGGAGCTCTGCACGGTTTCCTGGTCAAGATGAGCAGTGACGTCCTTCACCTGGTAACTGCCTCACCTGTCTGCATGCTGCTGCTGCTGTTGTGCTTATCTGTAAAAATCAACATGGTGCTGGTGAATGAAGGGTTAACTTCTTGTAGGTGAGAACTTAAGGCTGCTCCTTCTTAGTTGACTAATTTGTCGTTTTGGCCTAAATCAACTAAGATTTCATAAGTAGTTTCTATGCAGGTAAACACAAGATTTAAAGTGATGCTTTTGCATGATTCTTTGTGGAGAAAGTCAGTTTTAAGGATCTGTTGTTTAAATTAACTGAGAATTAGTCTACTGGGAATTTCTATTAAGTAGGAATATAGATGATTAAGTCATTAATTGCAGTACTTAGGCTATAATTATATATTATATTGTACCATATTCTGTTGTAAAGACCTGGCTTTCTTTATACAACCCATTTCCAGGAAAAGTTGGGACATTGTCTCAAATTTCAATGAAAAAGAATGTAACAATTTGCTAATCCCTTTTGGTATATATTCAATTGAAACCTGTAGAAAGAAACTAAAATAAAGATAGACTTTTGTTTTCATATTTCCATCTTACACAGCATCAACTATTTTGGAATTGGGGTTGTTCAGCAACAGGCTTTACAGTGAAAAAGGATTAATCTCTGACAGAAAGTTAAAAAAAATGTTAAAGTAAATCAAATTATGATAGTGAAAGATAAATTATCAGGATCTGTGCAGCGGTTATGCTGATCTATGGTTTGAAGTCATTCAAATGTAGGACCTTTTTGGACACCCCGATAATGGAAGACATGTCAGTAGCACCACGCTTTAATAGAACATAGTTGCATGTTATCTTTATAACAGTGGATATACAGTACTGTATATATAGTCTATATTGTGCCTGTGAGTGATACTCCTCAGTAGTAGCACTTAAATGTAGAATAACAGGGGACCCGCGATAAAGCCCTGAGGGACTCCTCAAAAATGTTTAAAATTTTCTTCACATTTTTTACCTGAAACAGGCTAAGGCAAAGTTGCTCAAAATACGGCCAGAGACATTATTTGCGTTCTCCAGTGTAACATGAAATGCATGCATTATATATCATCAGCTGGTCTAATTCAATTATTTCACTTTTGATAATTAAAGTAAATAATATAATAATTAAAGTAATAAATTTAATACTCTACTTGGCTAGTGCGTAAAACTACGCCCGTCTAACATGCATCCGACAGGTAAGGAATGACAACTTGTGGAACGGTTCCGTTTTTAATTTAAACCCAATAAAATTTGATTGTATTTCTGCCAGGCGATGAAGCTCCCACATGTCCAATACATAGAGGAGGACTCGTCCATCTTTGCTCAGAGCGCCCCGTGGAACCTCCAGAGGTTACTGCAGCCTCATGGAGGAACCTCTGAAAATGGAACATACCGACCACCCAGTGAGTTTGTCTGTCTCTTACACATAGACACACACACACACACCCCTGAGGTAATCATCTCTCAAATGCACACACCCTCTGTCCCCTGCAGACGATGGTGGAATGGCGAAGGTGTATCTGATGGATGGCAGTGTTCAGAGTTCTCACAGAGAGATTGAAGGCCGAGTGCTCATCACAGACTTTAATAGCGTCCCTGAGGAGGATGGAGTCAGAGTTCATAGACAGGTTGCACACACACAAAAAAATACTTATTTGTCATTGCAGCTCAATAAATAAGCTTTCAGTTATATTTGTATGTTTCACCCTCTCTCCTCTACAGGCCAGTCAGTGTGACAGTCATGGCACGCACATGGCGGGGGTCGTGAGTGGGTCGGACTCTGGTGTTGCTCGAGGCGCAGGTGTGAACCTGGTCCGTGTGCTCAACTGCCAGGGGAAAGGCACCGTGTCAGGAGCTCTGGCAGGTAGGACTCCCAGGCCCAGGGGCCCAAAGGTTCAGGGCCCCCCCTGGCTTTAACCTACCAAATGCTACTCAAAGACATAAAACAACCACAAAGAGACACAAAATGACTACAGGGACTTAAGAAATATCAGAGACAGATGACTACAAAGAGATGCAAAACAACAGAAAAAAGGACCAAAAAATAACCACCGACAAAAGAAGTTACTACAAAAATACAACAACAATTACAATGTCACCCAAAACACTTGCAGACACAAAACAACTACAAAGAGACAAAGAAATGAAAAAAAAAAATGAAAAAAGGGGGCAAAAACGACCACTGACAAAATAAATAACTGCAAAAAGACCAAAACCACTACAAAGAAACGCAAAAGTACTATAGAGCGACACAGAATAACTACAGGTTGACAAAAGACTAAAAAAAAGACACACAACAACCACAAAGAGACACAGAACAACCATAGAAAGACAAAAAAATAACTACAAAGACACACAACATAAAAAAAATAAGTGACATAAAACAACAAAATATGATAAAGAGCTATTCAAGCAGTGTGTCTTGTTCCTTGTAGGAGAGGTGGTGGGACTTTTTGCATGTGTGTGCCCAGGGGCCAATTATCTCATAATCCGTTCATGCTCCCAGGAATCTGTTGTACTGTAGAGATTATGTATTACCACCAGTGCCACCCAACATTGTCCACTGGCTGTGAAACATTCCTTCCTTGCCTGTTCAGATCACACTTTAAGCCCATTCACAGTGTAGTCATTTTGCATAAAAAGCGGGTGTGGAGATGGAGCTGCTGTTGCATGCAACCATTATGTAGAAACACATTTGCAAAGAGAAAGGGAGGGCTAATACTTCTGGTGCAGCAGTAGTAGGGTTTATACAGTCTTCTTGACACCAAGAGTATAATCTTTTCCAAACTACAACCTGGTCTCACAGGAATCCGTGAAATAGCCACGGATTTGCTTAACTCAAAATCCGTGGAATAGCCACGGAATCACTCAAATTTCCGTGAAACTGACACGGATTTCGCTACAATGCAAGTTAATGACAGTCATATCCCGTGGCTATTCCAACATACAAAGTGATTATGTACATTCACTGAGTGAATATTTAGAAAATAAAACATATATTTCTCGCTAGAAATGTGATCAAAATCCATTTTTATGCAGAAACTAAGTCAAAATATTGATTTTTTCACAAAAAATGAGAGAACTGTCCGCCATGTTTTTTGTTCTGACCGCCGGTACCTTGAAAGTCACGTGACTTGGAACAAACCAATAGGAAAAAATACCAGGTTGGGATATGACTGTCAATAACTTGAAATTTGAGTGATTCCGTGGCTATTCCACGGATTCCTGTGAGACCATGTTCCTCTTGTCCCACTCAGGTATACAGTATATCCGAGCATCTTTACTGGCCCGTCCTGTGAATGCTGTGGTTGTTTTGCTGCCTTTCATCGGAGGTTTCAGCCGTTCATTAAACGCAGCCTGTCTGGACCTGGTGGCCAACGGAGCGGTTGTCATCGCTGCTGCAGGGAACTACAGAGAAGACGCCTGCCTCTACTCACCTGCTTCAGAGCCTGAGGTTACATAAAACTCTATTATAGATAGATAGATAGATAGATAGATAGATAGATAGATAGATAGATAGATAGATAGATAGATAGATAGATAGATAGATAGATAGATAGATAGATAGATAGATAGATAGATAGATAGATAGATAGATAGATAGATAGATAGATAGATAGATAGATAGATAGATAGATAGATAGATAGATAGATAGATAGATAGATAGATAGACTTTATTTATCCCAAGCTGGGAAATTACAGTGTAGCAGCAGCATTACACACAGAGACAATAACAACACAATTAAATAAAAAGAACAACCTACGCATACTTCAAGCAATAAAATAAAAAAATACAATAAAAATACAATAACAAATAAAGTGTCTAAAGAAGGAATATGTATTAAGGAGTAGAATTCCAGTGCAGAATTAATATGAATATGCAGTATAAAAATGTTGGTGCCTTGAAAAATAAGGTGCAATGAACAGTTTGCATAAAAAACACAGATGGATGTTAAAGATGGATGCATTCACACACAACACATACCTTTACTTCTTTTGTGTGTGTGTGCAGGTCATAACAGTAGGGGCTGTTAACTCAGCAGACCAGCTCATGTCACAGGGAGCGGGGGGCACCAACTTTGGCCGCTGCGTTGATCTCTTTGCACCCGGCGATGACATCATCAGTGCCAGTAGCGACTGCAGCACCTGTTTCACCTCCCGGAGTGGAACCTCCCAGGCTGCTGCACATGCTGCGGGTACACGTGCACCTAAAAATAAGACAATAAAACTAAAAATGTACCTGCTGTATAAGTGCTCTATATTTTGGTTTGTGCACACGTAGGTATAGCAGCAGTGATCCTGTCGTCCAATCAGAACGTGTCGCCGGTGCAGGTCCTGCAAATGATGCTGCATTATTCCATCAGCAACACAATCAACTTTCTCTCGCTGTCTGACACACAACGTCTCACTACTCCCAACCTGGTAGCAGCCATGCCTCATGCCAACAGCACAAGTTAGTGACGCACAACACTGGATTTTACACACACTAGGGTTGTCAAAAGTATCGATACTCCAAAAAGTATCGATACTAAAACGTTGTATCCGGATACGATACTCATTTTCAACAGTATTGACACCCCCCTTTTTTTTAATCAAGCTTGCCTAATACTGTGCACAGCATACAACCTCAAAATATTGTTCTAATTGTTATTGTTTATTGTATTTATTTATTTTTTGCACTACCTCAGACCTGAAGCTTGTTGCCATAGTTGCAGTTTCTTTTTGCACAACTGTTTTTTATTATAAATATTTAACCTGTGGTTCTGTTAATTTTTACATGTTGCATTTTTCATGTTCATAAAACTATTTCTGTTAAATTTTGAGGTCTTTGTTTTTATCCTTGTGGTATCGAAAATGGTATCGAGTATTTTCCTGAGTATCGGTATCGAGTTGAAAATTTTAGTATCGTGACAACCCTAGCACACACACACACACACACGCGCACACACACAGCATCAGGGAGTAGTTGACACTGTGTGCCTGTTTGGGTGTGCAGATGGGGAGCTTCTGTGTCGCTCAGTGTGGTCAGAGAGGTCAGGGGTCACGAGTACCGACAAGGCGATCAGTCGCTGCCGTCTGGGGGAGGAGATGATGAGCTGCAGCAGCTACACTCCTGATGGCGTCCACATGGGAGAAACCATCTCGGTGAGTTCAACTCATCACTCATTATCACTCCAAGGTTATTATAGTTAACGAAAACTAATGAAATACCGAAAACTAGAATTGGAAAAAAAACATTTTCGTTAACTGAAATAAAAATAAAAATAAAAATGATAGTTTTTAAAAAAACGATAACTAACTGAAACTGTACTGTGTGGTTACAAAAATAACAAAAACTAACTAAAATTATAGTGATAATGTCCTTCGTTTTCGTCTTTGTCAACTTTTTTCAATCATAATCTAGTGTTTCTATCTATTGTTTTATTTAAGTGCTAATTCCTGCTTTGTGGGCTTTCGGGAGAAGCGCTAGTGAAATTACCGTAATGACACCATGTTGGCTGTAAAGAGCAACTTCATTGCTTTCAGAAAACACTGGAAAATTTCCGTTCAGTTATTAGTAATCCGAAGTGCGCTTGAGCAAACACGTCGCCGGCTCAACACTCAGTAAACTTTGGATGTCGGATAAGCCGAAGGAAAAAATCGAATCAAAAATTTGAATCTCGCACCACATAGCACATTCCAAAAAAACTAAAACTAACACTAAAACTAATGAAAACTACCCTAAAACTAAGCATTTTCAAAAAATAAAAACTAAACTATAACTAGCAAACTCACTCTAAAAACTGATTAAAACTACAAACAAAAATTCATAACGAAATTAAAACTAAAACTAGCCTAATGAAAAATCCAAAACTATAATAACCTTGTATCACTCACACACACACACCTAAAGTTAAGTTTTAATTCAAACAGTAATTTGTGTTAACAGGTGAACAGCGGGCAGATGGAGTGTGTAGCCTATAATGCTGCAGGAGGTGGAGGTGTGTATGCTGTGGCGCGTTGCTGTGTTATAAGTGGTCTGCAGTGCCAGGTCCATGTGAGTCCTGCACCCGGACAAGATGCAACTTGTGTCGACCCGCAGCACCACCTGACTGGTAAGTCACAGCTACAATCTACTGCTCAGGTGTGTAGAGTTTGAAGTATTATTCTAAAAATTTGCAAAATATACTTTTTACTTTTTTTTTTACTTATTCTGTTTCCTGCCACGTGTTAGATGAGAAGATCAGTTCCACTTCCATGTCTGTGCAATACATTTGAAGTTAAAGTCAGCAGATGGTTAAGGACAGGAACTTAAGGGTGTGGAACTTTTGGTAACGCTTTATATTAAGGTCCTTGTAATAACCATTAATTAACAAGTAATAAGGCCCTTGTAAGTCCTTACAAGATGCTTAATAACATTATTGTGTGTTTATAAGCTTATATAAGTGTTAATAATGGCATTACAAACACCCATGACCCACCCATTATGTCTTTGCCATGCCTTTATTAATCTTTTTTTGTTTGCTTATTGATATCAAAATATACTTTATTGCTCATCTATTATAAGTTAACTATAAGTTAACTATGCTTTTTGCAACTACCGGATCTAAAGCGAGAACAATGCCTTATTACTTGTTAATTAATGGTTATTAAGGACCTTATTATAAAGTGTTACAGAACTTTTTGTTCCACCCATGATTTTAAATTGTTAATAGACAAATCATTTTTATATTTTTAAAACAATTTATAAGCCAAATTAGCCAACACTCACATAAACACAACAAATTGTGTGTCCTGAATATGATAAAACACATCTGGGGGATTTAAAATAAGCAAGGTCCATCAGTAATTCATACTGAATACTGAATAAGACATTATTAGGAGACAGAAATTTTACAAATAAGTTTCTCAAACTGAAAACACAATGTGAAACACCTTTGTGAAAGGGTCAATGTTCTAAGACGGAAACATAAAGTGCACCGCGGTAGCGACTTCTAACCTGCCTTATCGTCTATATTAACTCTAAATTGCAGCATAATCTACAAAATGAACATCGTACTGCATTAAATAAGGCTTGAAACAAGCGATTGAGACTATAAACTCATTTGGGAAATAAATCAAGTGAAAAGTAAGATTATTTCCCAAATACTTTTATACAATCTGACTCTTTTTTGCAGCCAGTGGAGTCGCCTCCAACTGTAGAAAGAATGCAGGTTTAAGACTTCATTTATCAGATCATATAGGTGGCATTCATTTTCTCAACTGTCTACCTTTAAAAACAATATAAAACTGAGGAGTTGAGGACAGTTAAACTTGTAAATAAAGTGCTGTACTGTATGTGAATTACCCTTTAAACCCAGTACCACCACAGCTTTTGATGTGACTACATTTAGAACACCTCAGCCAGTTATGCCAGTTACCATGGCAATCAACCCGAAAGGAAAATGTACTCCCCGCCAACATAAATACCAGCTACATGTGTAGGAGCAATTGCAGGGTTGTCCAGAGCTGTTATGACGCTTGAACGGTTTGTTAGTTTACATTTAAAGCTCGTTCATTGGCTGCGTGGTGCACGGGTCAGTGCTCGTCTGAGAATCACTAATGGACTTTCAAAGTTTTTGCTTGTTTGAGCTCGTTTGAGCGTGCTGCTCATGTCTCTGCAGGCTGCACGTCTTGGTCCGCTGCTGACGTCTCATCCAGCTCGCGCCCACACCGCCGTGACCCGAGGCGATGTGTTGTGACAGAAGGGGCGACGTCTCACGCCGTGTGCTGCCACGCTCCGTCTCTGGAGTGCCACCTGTTGGAAAACTCATCAGCTGATAAGGATCAGGTAGAAAAAGATAGAAATCAGATAGAAAAATACACTCATCGTCTACTTTATTAGGTTTTAGATCTTTCTTTTTCAGGTTGACTTTTGACCCAAATGTAGCGTGGGGGCGTGGCTTCAACTGAGAGGGGCGTGGCATCATGACAGCTCAACCAAAAGGCTAGAGACCTTTCCCTACCACGTTGCCTTCAGGGAATCTACCGCATGATTGGCAGTGAAAAAACTGCTGGCAGTGACTTGCACACCATGCATGAACATCCTGCACGACTAAAACTGTTTTAATTCCCACTGTAAGACCAAGGCTGTTAATATGTCACCTTATTAAGTTTTAATATTCATCAATATGTGGTCAGTTCATCCAAATATAGCCTTTTTGAATTTTGCTCTGACGAGATGTGAGATGTGGAAACTGTTTAAGACAGTACTGAGGACCAATTATAGAACAGGAGTGATATATTATGCCAGATTGTGCACTTGGAGAGCCACACTTTAAGTTCTGAGATGTTTTGTCGTAATTACGAGATCAGGATCTCCAGTTGTTATTAAGTTGTATAAAATGGAGAAGACCATTGCTGTGCCCCTCCCAGAACTCCTGCTCCTGCTCCTCTCTATCCTCCCTCCCTCTCCCCCTTCAACCTCTATCTACTCTATTCTACTCTGTTGATCTGCCCTGTACGACATCTATTGCACGTCTGTCCATCCTGGGAGATGGATCCCTCCTCTGTCTCTCCCTGAGGTTTCTTCTTCTTTTTCCCCTGTTAACCCTTTATAGGGCACACATTGAAATACTTGCAAATTCCAAATGTCAACCCTAGAGAATATTGGAGGATATTACATATGGCCAGAATGTGTAAAAAAACAACAACATACGGACCCGGGGGAGGGGGGTAATATTTTGAAAAAAAAATCTATGAGAAAAAAGTGCATGGTGAATCTGCAAGAAAAAAGTATTTTTCCCCCCACTTTAAATTTCTTAAATCTGCCACTTTTTTTCTTGTAGATTTGCCACTTTAATCTAGTAAATTTGCAACTTTTTTCTTGAAATATTACCCCCCTACACTGGGTTTGTATTTTTATTTTTATTCATACATGGCCCTAATATGCCGTCATAGTCAAGTTCTCATGGTACAAGTCACTGAAGAATAACTCTGTTTGCACGACTGTTTCTTGCAGATTTTTTTTCTAAATTTTTCATTTTTTCATTGGAGATCAAGGTCAATAAAGTTAATATTATTATAATATTATCATATTGATTGGTCAGATGCCATGGTGTCACTGTAGCCTGATCTTTGCTGATTAGCTGGAAGAAATCCATGTGGTTCTACGACCAAACAGAGAGACAAAGGGACCCAGTTTTGATATCCACTGAAGTTACCAAATATAGTTCTTCGCCCGATAAAGGGTTAAAAGGGTTTTTTTTAGGAGTTTTCCCTGGCCGATGTGAGGGTCTAAGGACAGAGGGAGTCGTACCATGTGCAGTCTGTAAAGCCCTTTGAGGCAAATTTGTGATTTTGGGCTATATAAATAAAATTGACTTGACTTGACCACACCACCACTTTATTAGGTACAACTTTCTAGCTGGTAAAGTGTCCGGTGAGTGTATATTTGATGATCACGTCCTAAACTTTACCTGTTGCTGCTGCTCTGTTGCAGGTCGAGGTGTCCTGTCCCTCCGGCTGGACTCTGACAGACTGTAGCGCCATCTCTCAGGGCTCAGCTATATTTGGGCCGGTTGCTAAGGGCAACAGTTGCCGTGTCCACAGTGCTGCAGGAGCTGATGGGGCAGCTGGCGTCGCCGTTTGCTGCCGCGTCAGACCACCAGAGCAGCACGCTGCTACCTTCCACTGAGCTCGCTTGATGTCCAACACCTTAAAAAAACAGCTTTGACATTTCTCTCCTGCAGACTTCTCTAATGTTGTATTCTTTTTCATCTATCAATGACAGTCAGTGCTTCTTTAACCCTTTGATGCACAACATGGGTCTAAAGTGACCCGAGTAAGTTTTTATGTTCTATATCTTTGCAATAAATTAATTTCATCATTCAGTATTACAGGTTTTCCTCAAATAACTTGTTTTTACATCCTAATTTTTGGTTTTCATTTCTTACTTTTTGAATAAAACCCCTATTTTTTTTTTTTAATCACTACGCTTCTAATGCACAAGGTCATTTTTGACCCATGTTGTGCATTAGAAGGTTTTTATATGTTGTCACCCATTTAAAACCTGACAAAGAAGACACAAATATTAACTATCCTATTTTGTTAAATTGGTGCTTTTCCAATGGAAATTATTATTTGGTGGCTCTAATAAGTAAAATATGTGATTTTCCAATGTAATCTGGTGGTTTTAACAACTCTTTTAAAGTTAAACCTTCAAAATAAGACAAACATAGTTACACATATACTCAAATAGTTAATTTAGTGAATCGCTTTTTGTATCAGTACACTTCTAATGCACAATGTAATTTTTGACCCATGTGTTTAAACTTGATGTAATAATACAAAACTATTTTCTCCATAAAGTATGAAAGGAAAAATGGTTATCTGTTATAATAAAAAAAAAAGATATTCAAACACACAGCCAGCATGAAATAACATGGGAAATGAATGTGGGTCATTTTTGACCAATGTTGTGCATTAGAAGGTGTTTATATGTTGTGCATCAAAGGGTTAAAGCTCTTTGTGCGTTTCAGTTTTAGGGTTAAAATATGCTCCAGCACACATACTGTAATAACGCCTCAGACTATGTCTCCTCATCTCATAGTTTGTAAAATGTAACCAAATATTTTTGTAACTTTTACAAAAGAATTATGACCAAGAGCATTCATGGATCCTTTGTGTTTTCTTTTTAAATAATATAACATTCTAATAATTTCTTAAAGGTCCCATATTGTAAAAAGAGATCTCCGTGTGTTTTTTAATTATAAAGCAGGTGCTATATAAATACTATGGAAGCATCAAAAACACTCAAGCCATGGAGAAACAGTCAGAAACTTCATTTAAATGAGCCATCAGGACTTCTATGAGGTTGTGATGTCACTCCTATATATATAATATAGAAGTGCTGCTAAAGTGCCATTACAGTCATTCCCAGGCTGCAGTGATGGTGCAGAAATCTTGAACACTGATCAATCAGAGCAGAATGACCTTTTTTCAGGAGGGGAACTTAAAGAGACAGGCACTCAGATGGAGCGTTTCAGACGGAGGCTGAATACAGGGATTTCTTTGCAATGGCAATAGATGGCGAGGCTGGAGGAATAAGCCAGTACTTCAACAAAACACAAAAGTGTTCTTAAGATAAAACTTAGGAACATCTTTTTTTTTTTCTTAAGAATGTTCTTAAATGCTATTCACCATTTTTTTCTTAAGAATTGTCATTCTTAGGAACTTAGGACGTTCTTAGATTTTTAACTTAAGATCACTCGCGTGATTCATAGTGATTAATTAGTATCAGCTGCCTCCATGATGTACTAAGAGTACATTGTAGTGTAATCTAGGGCAGGTATTCTCAAGCTTGGGGTCCTGACCCCAATTGGGGTCGCAAGATGATTTCTGGGGGTCGCCAAATCATTTTGGAAGTCAGCTCTGTCTCCACTGTGATAAAGTGTTCATGTGTTAATGTGTTTTTTGGTAATTTTGTGTCTTTCTTTGATCATTTTGTGGTCAATTTGTGTCTTTTTTGGTCACTTTGTGACTTTTTTGGTAATTTTGTGTCTTCTTTTGGTAATTTTGTGTCTTTTCTGGTCATTTTGTGTCTTTTTTGGTCATTTTGTTTCTTTTGGGTGATCTGAACTGTGCGTGTGAGATTCTGTTCAGTGAGCGGGGGTCGCAGACAACATGCATGTTAAATTGGGGGTTGTGACTCAAAAAGGTTGAGAACTACTGATCTAGGGAATAGGCCTACAGTCACAGACTGAAAAGACATTTCAATTATATGTCAACTGCCAGAATAAGCTTTATGTGATACATTCACAAAAAAAAATCTACCAACTTCAATGAACAAAATTTGTTAACACATTGTCTAGGACTAAATTAATATCAAATAAATGTCATAACATTTGGTCAAGTAAATACATTTCAAGACTTCCCTTTCCACTGTAGCTGTTTTAAGACTGGTGAGGGCTTCTCTTAAAGGTGTGAAAAAATATGAGAAGAAATCTAAGAACATTGTTTTCAAGAATCTCGTTTGTTCTCAAGTTCTATTTAAGGAAAAAACTTAAGAAAGTTAAGAAAAAAAACTAAAGAAAATATAAGAATTACTTCATGAATACCAAATCCTCTTAAATTTTGGCTTAAGAACAAAGTTAAGAAAAAAATCACTAAAGAAGCATTTTTTTCTTAAGAATGCTTTGTGAATCCAGCCCCAGGACCCTGAAACTGAGACAGCTAAATCATTAATCATTCAGCCATTATTAATTTTATTTTTCTTTCACCTCTGCTTTTCTTGCTGTGTGATGTCAGAATGTCTTTGTGAAAAAGGACAATGAAACACAGAGGGGCAGCCATTACAGCTGAAATAGCCATCAAAGTTTGAGACTGTGGCAGCAGCACTGCTGTGAGTAATCAGCCTGATTAGCAGCTTGGTTAGTAAGCTTACTAATTATCTGCACACTTACTTCTATATTCAGTCTGGAACAGCAGACCAACATTAAAACCTGACTTCACTTTCTACTTAAATAAAACACCTTCGTCCAGCTTGAGCATTTAACTACCTTTAAACAACAAATAAATGTAAAATATGGTGTGAAAAACATGATTCCATTTAGACTCACACACTCACAGGACTTTTACTCTCAACCCTTAATAGGGCACTCATTGAAATACTTGCAAATTCCAAATTTCAACCCTAGAGAATATTGAATTATATTACATACTGCCAGAATGTGTAAAAAAAACACATACGGACCTGGGGGAGGGGGGTCATATTTTGAGAAAAAAGTTTGAGATTAAAGTGGCAAATCTACGAGAAAAAAATGCGCAGATTTATGAGATTTAATGGTGAATCTGGCAGAATTTTTTTTTTCTCGTAAATCTGTGACTTTTTCGCGCAGATGTGCCACTTTAATCGAGTAAATTTCTAGTAAACTTTTTTCTCAAAATATTACCTCCTCCATTTTGATATCCACTGAAGTTACCAAATATAGTTCTTTGCCCGATAAAGGGTTAAATCCTGACTGTTACAGAGACTTCAGCATGGAGAGCTCCACACTAGCAGCTGTGGTGCTTTGATGAGTGGACTGAAGTTTGATTGGCACAGGAAACCTGATATTATTACTGGTAAATTGATGCAACCTCGATGGCAGCTGGCTCATCAGTGAATGGATTATTATGATCCATCACATGAGGCCATATGTGTGAATTCATGATGTGGTACTCACATGACCACTCAATCTCAGTCTGACAGGACTTTTTCAAAGCAGACATTTCCACTCAGCAGGACAAGCACAGGTGTTGCTCATATTGTTTATAACGATGCTCTGTTTTGTCCAATAGCACAGTGACATGCACTTAAAACTGAAGCGGCTAAATGGAATTTGGCCATCATTGATTTGATCCTTTACACCTCTGCTTTCCCTGATTGTACACGTTGAAATGTCTGCAATAAAAAAAGGTATATTCATTATCATTGCAGGAAATTAAATTTGTTTTTTAAAGAGACAGTTACCCCCAAATCAAATAAATATATTGGTAACGCTTTATATTAAGGTCCTTGTAATAACCATTAATTAACAAGTAATAAGACCCTTGTAAGTCCTTACAAGATGCTTATTAACATTACTGTGTGTTTATAAGCCTATATAAGTGTTAATAATGACATTATAATACAGCTAATAGCAGGCTATAAGAGATGTATAATAAGAACATTAATAAAATTCTTCATAATAGCATTACAAACACCCATAACCCACCCATTATGTCTTTGCCATGCCCTTATTAATCTTTTGTTTGCTTTTTAATATTAATATTTTCTTTATTGCTCATCTATTATAAGTTAACTATGCACTTGTTAACAGTTAATTATGCTTTTTGCAGCTAAAGGGATCTAAAGCGAGAACAATGCCTTATTACTTGTTAATTAATGGTTATTACAAGGACCTTAATATAAAGCGTTACCAATATATCTTCCTCTTACTTGTAGCACAAAAAAAAAATCTAGATTGTTTTGGTGTGAGTTGAAGAGTTGGAGATATCTGGCGTAGAGATGTCAGCCTTTTCTAATATAATGGAACTACATGGCGAAAAATACATTGGGAAAAACTCAACAGCAATTTCTCTTTTCAGAAATCCTGCCCCGGAGAGATAATCCGCCCCTGCTGAGTTTTTCACAAGTGTATTGTTTTGGTGCCGAGTCTGAACTAGCTGCATGATATTCAAGAGAAGAATCTCTGAGGTCGATATCTCTCTCAACAATCACACCAAAACACACTGGATTGATAAAGAATAGCGAGTTAAGTTTTGGGGTGAACTGTCACATTAAGCAGAAATCCTGCAATCAACATATAAAAAGGTAAAAAAAAAATAAAAAAATGAATGTGCACAAACATTTTTGTAAGGTGACAGTGTGTAAACATACATGAAAACAATGTTTACAAAAGGTTGTGCATTCCAGTTTATTTTATATCAAATTTCCCCTTAATCAAACTCTGATGTACAAATTAAAACTGAGTTTTAACATGCATTACAGAATCCTGCGATGGCAGAAGTGAATCTTCAAAATTGAATGACAGTAAAAACCCGTACAGATGCCAATCCCTACCCACGCACTTACCCATCCCTCCCTGCATCCCAGGATTAAAACTAAAGATTGTTTCAAAGTGTTTTTTCCTTCTTCTTCTTCTTTTTTTTTTTTAAGTAGTTGTGGTGATGTAGCAGTGGGGGCAAACCGAGGAGACTCTTGGCTGAATATGACTCATGTTGCCATGTATCACTTGGCACAGACTGCATGCAGCTCCATCAGAGAACTCGCCACAGAGACGGGGCGTATGTATGTTTGTGACTGTGAGTGCTAATGACCAAATTACACAGCAAACAACATGGGGGGGGGGGGAGGGGGAGGGGGAGGGGGGGCCTGTTTTTTTTCCTCTGTCACACAGAAAAGACAAACTTCACCACCACTTACTGCCACACATGCAAACGTGCCCGGAGAGCACGACGTGACATTCACATCTAGTGAGATAGAGCGGGAAAAGGGCTGGATGGGTGGGTGGGAGGGTGTGTGTATGTGTGTGTGTGTGTGGGAAACAGTGTCTTCCCTCCTCTCAGGCTTTGAGGACGCATGGAGGAGCCTCAGTGGATTCATCACATGACGACTCCAAACAGAAAACCGTTTTTGCATGATTGCTTGATAGGTTCTCACACTGTAAACATTGACCTGTTAAAGCTGAGAGCTAATCTGCGAAGCTAGTCTAGGCTCATGTCTTCAGAACCTCTGAGTGAAAATGTGGCTTTCCTCAAAACTACCTAGCATTAATCTACAAAGTGTCTCCGCTTGAGCGCAGAGTGAAAAGAAGCAGCATTTTTTTTTTTTACCATCACCGACACCCTGTCCTGTCACCTAAACCCTGGTTTATTAGGGTAAAACTTACACCCCCCCCCTCCCCAATACACACAGAATCAACAATACATTCCTACAATGCTTTGTCACAACACACAGAGGACATTTTTCCCTGTATTATTTAGTTTCTAATGGGGATGAAGAAGCCCTGTTGTACTCTTATAGTGAGACTATTTGACCACAGGAGACACTGCGTCACGGTCGGGACAGGTGGAGCAAAACACCTCCTCACGGATGTGACGACACAGTGTCGGAGGTGGGACGGGGGGAGAGAGATCGGGAGGTTAAGGCACTTCATGTCTCCCGATGATTAGGGGCGGGGATGATGGATACACGTGAAGGGTGTTGTTCTCGTGTGAAACTAGAGCTACATTTGGGTTCAGCTTCTCTGTGTGTGTTTCCAAAGGTAGACAAAAGCAAAAAAGGCAAAGCAAAAAAAAAAAAAAAAACCTGATAAAGCAGAGGTAACAGTGAGGCGAGGAGGACCTGTTCTTTGTGTTTGTGAATGGATGAGTGACACACGCTTGCATGTTTTTCACAAGTTCTATCACGGTGTGTATGTACGTATGTGTGTGTGTGTGTGTGTGTGTGTGTGTGTGTAACCTTGGCACCTAAAAATAAAACATGCTCCTGAGCTCCCCCTCAGTCGGCACTGATGGCCCACCACGACTAATCTGTGCACTTGCAGATCAGCTTTTCTTGCATAAGGCTTGAGTCCCTAAATGTCCTCTCTCCGATATTCAATTCATCCAGAGTCAAAGAAAAAATAAGTGGCGGAGACGATAAAAGACAGCGATGAAAAGAATAAAAATCCAGCAGACGAGGCTGCCTGACAGCGAGAGCAGAGGGAGGAGTGCGGACCATGGCACTGCTTGTGTCTGATTTGCCAAAAATAAAAGAAACAAAAAAATGAAAAAAGGGGGGCCGGGACTTGTCCTGTTTATTGGACAGGGCCTGCCCTGTACTGCGTCCCCGAGGCTACGCTGTGGGCTGGAAGGTTAAGTCACAGGCAGAGTGGCCTTGCTATCAGGGCTTCCATGTGTCTGCATAAGTGGCACTGAAAATATAAGTTGTTAAAAGCAAACGAAGAGGACACGATGGCGCGGAGTCTCTAGAGGAACTGACCAATAGACTGGGCTGGACTATAAAGTGCATACTTAACCCCGCCCCCTCCCAAGTGCTCGTGTGGAGGTGTTCCCGTACACATGTCTGGGAGTTCCTCTAGAGCGGCTAACGTGACCTCTCGCACTTTGCATGGCTGTGGAGAAGAGCACAGGAGACTTTAAAATATTATCTTACACTGGAAATTACATCTATGGAACAAATCTTTACAATATGTCTATGTAGATACATTGGCAAATATGAGCAGAAAATTGTTAAAACACAACCCAAACCCATCCTCCACCTTGCTGTCATTCTGAGTGAATGAATGAATAAAAGGATAAACTGAAGTCATCCGTGATTGAGGAAGGTTTTTTTGTTTTTTTTTCTCGTACTTCCCACCGTTATCAACTCTGCTGCCCTTAATGATAATGCATCTCCATCATCGCCTCGGCTGCTCTGAAAGGAAGTAATTTAGGATTTATTCATAGCTCCTTTGTTGCCGTAGCGACCAAGAGGATAAGTGTTCTGATTGGCTTGTTGTGGAGTCCTAAATGTCCTGAGCAATCAGAGGCAAAGTGCAGCCCTTTCCATTGGCTGCCCGGAGCTGTGCCGCCTCTCCTTCTCTCGGAGGGATCCTGCTGGTTGGAGGAGCTAGGGGTCCACATCCTCTAGATCGCTCTTTGAGTCGCCGAGCATCATGGGAGACTCTGACCCCTGGGAGGGAGAGACAAATAATAATAGTAATTATTAACCCTTGTGAATCACTTGGGAGACTTTTAATTATTCAATCATTTTGGCTGTGTTAATGACGTTTATTTTTCTCCAAATGAGGGAATAATAAACTGTGCCACCTACAGACCCTTAAAGCAACTACAAGGTCTTTTTATTTTGTGTTCATTTGGCCAAGCCAGTGATTCTATCAGCACCAGACTGCCAGTAGGAAACCTGTTTTTTTTTTTTTTTTACCGCAGCAGGGTCTGATGGTCTGCCCCACTCAGTTCTGCTTCTTCTGTTGTTCCTTTTCTTAACCCTTTGACGCACAACATGGTCTAAAGTGACCCGACTGAGTTTTTAATTTTCTATATCTTTAGAATAAATTAATTTCATCATTCAGTATTCCAGGTTTTCCTAAATCAACTTGTTTTTGATCATCATACATCCTAATTTTTTGTTTTCATTTCTTACATTTTGAATAACAACCCTTTTTGTATCACTACTCTTCTAATGCACAGCATGGGACAAAAATTTCATTATGGGGTATTGTGTGTATAATTTGAAGGCACAATTGATTTAATCAATTTTGGAATAAGGCTGAAACATAAAAAAAATGTGGAAAAAGTGAAGCGCTGTGAATACCTAACAGATACACTGTATGTGTGACAAAATGATACACAAACATGTTAAATATATTAAATATACGAGTGTGGAAAGTAACTATTTGAAACAAATTACTATTATTATAGTATTAGGTCATTTCATTTTATATCAAATTTGAATGAATAAGTAATTTTTGACCCATGTTGTGCATTAGAAGAGTAGTGATACAAAAAGGGTTTTTATTGTTACATTATTACATTACATTATTACAAAATGTAAGAAATGAAAACAAAAAATTAGGATGTATGATGATCAAAAACAAGTTGATTTAGGAAAAGGGTTGTCCATATGTTGTGCATCAAAGGGTTAACCCAGCACAACAGCGTGGGCCTGCAGCAGCGTGGTGTTAGTTTTGGCTCACAGGAAGCAGAAAGAGAACCCGGGTCAAAGGTTCTGCTGCCAGCTGAAGAGCTCTCTACATCCTGCCGAAGCTTTGTCCATGGTGGGCTGGTCGCTGCTGGAAGCTGCTGAAGTCTGGGCTAAGTGAGGTTCTGGAAAACTTGCAGGATTTTCGTCTGATTTTGTTGGATTGGACCGTAGCAGGCATTCAAAATAACTAGCCTATATTCTTGTTGATGGTCTGATTTGCTTATTATGTGTAGGTCATCAGTATTAAGTTGAGTGTCCAATAACCAGCAAAAAGGTTCCTTGTAGTTGCTTTAAGGACAAAAAAGTCCAAATTAAACCCATCATATTTGATCCCACAGCATAAAATCATGCATTCTATTATATCAGGCAATTTTCTGGCCTATTATTTTACATACAGAAAATAATTACATTTTTGTGTTTTTTTTTTCCTTCTAAAAAGCAACAGTGGCATTAAGAAAATCAATGAATATTTGGTTGTTATAATCAGGACTAATGTTGGTTGAAAAAATGTAACTCAGTGAAAGTTGAAATATGTATGGGGCCATATTTTAAGGGCCAGTTGTTTTTTTTTGCACAAAATAAAAAAAGAAATGCAAAAACCCTTAATATAGAATAAAATTACTTAATTTCTTGTATTTGTTAGCCATGAAGAAAACAGTGATATTATGTTAATAAACTAGCATGTTAAGGGTTAAAATTCAGAAGATTAAAGAATGTTTGGTAGTAATGATCAGTACTTAAGAGCATTAAAGATAAATAATATACACATTTATGGACATTTTTGTCCTCTAAGAACATCAGAGCAACTTTTTTTAAAGGAATGCACAAGAGTTAATACAAGAACTTAGTAGGTTTGTCAAAATTATCGATACTCAAAAAAGTATCGATACTAAAACGTTGTATCCGGATACAATACTCATTTTCAAAAGTATCAGTACCCCCCCGACCTTTCATTTCAAACTGACCTATTACTGATGTTATCGTGGCCGGTGGCTCGCATTAATGTTGCCCTTGCTATTATTAGCCATTAGCCGCAGCTAGCAATTAAAGGCTGACGTCACGTTAATGATTATAAGCAATGTAAATAAATAAATCAGGCACGTAGTACGCCCATATTACGTTAATTGACACAGTGTCAGTATACATAAGCATAGAGTTAATAAGTTTACATCAATGTTGGTGACTGAAAAGTGTGATTTTCTCTCTTGGAGTCCCAGAATGAAGCAGAGAAAAGTCAACTTATCAAGCTTGCCCAATATTGCATAATAGTGCACAGCATACGACCTCAAAATACTGTTCTAATTGTTATCGTTTATTGTATTTATTTTTTATTTTTTCAGACTGGAAGCTTGTTATCATAGCTGCAATTTCTATTTTTACAACTGTTTTTTATTATAAATATTTAACCTGTGGTTCTGTTAATTTTTACATGTCGCATTTTTCTTGTTAATAATTTTGGGGTCTTTGTTTTTATCCTTGTGGTATCGAAAATGGTATCGAGTATTGAATATTGTCCTGAGTATCGGTATCGAGTTGAAAATGTTAGTACCGTGACAACCCTAGAACTTAGAAATGTGTTTTTTGGGAGGAAAAGGAACAAATGGTGGAATGTGTCTGTGCTCAGCAGTGACAGTGGGATTATGACTTCTATAGGACACACTGATTATCTGGTGTATTGATGCCGGTGCCAGAACAAGTCTGACAGTCTTGTGTTGTGTGGGCATCCTGTCAGGCTCAGCAGGAGTCAGAGAAGAATGGAGCAGTTTCAAATCCAGAGCTAATAACAACCGTGGGAGGTAACAAACTGCTTTTATAGCTTTTGACAGAAGCTGGTGAGATGTTCCATTTTTGTTCCATTCTTCTCTTTTTTTTTTTTTTGGCTGCGTGAACCGAGCATGAGCGATGAGTCATGTAAGAAGCCTGCTGTGCTGAGGGGCTACCTGTCGCAGGCTGCGGTCGGCGTTCTCATTGGCCGGGCTCCCGTCGGAGCCGTTGCTGCTGCCAGACTGCTCCTTCTCGTTTAACAACGCCGTGGCATAGGCCAAGGTGTCCTGCAGAGTTTGATACACACACGATGAAACAGAAGTGAGCAGAGTTAAGAGAACATCTACAAGTGTCAGCGTGTGTGTTTGTGTAGTGCTGGTGGAGGAACCGGAGGGGGTCATATCATGCTGATGAAGAGTATTTCTGTGTTTTATGAATTATGAATACAATTATAATCAATTTACCATGTTTATATTTAGTAGTGGTTGCAGGAATTGTGAATTTTTTACACAGAAGAGGATGGCACATCGTTCACAGTGTACAACATTAAATAGACAGCTTTTGCAATGAAAAAGGCACTTATTCTAAATAACAAGAAAAGCAAATAAAAGCACACTTCTATGGCGTATAGAGTTCTACAAAGAGTTTAATCTAATGTAGGCTTACAAAAGGGAGGGAAAAGTGTGTGTGTGTGTGTGTGTGTTTGTGTGTGTGTGTGTGTGTGTGTGTGTGTGTGTGTGTGTGTGTGTGTGTGTGTACCTGTGCAGAGATAGTACGCTGGAAGGTTTTGTTGGTTGACGTCTCATTGGAGACATTGCTCTGTGGAGTCCAGTAATGCTCTGTCATCTGAGGGAAAATTAAGCAAAAAAAAAAAAAATTAATTTACTCGAGTACTGTACTTAAGTATAATTTTTGAGGCACATGTACTTTACTTATTATGTAACTTTATACTACTACTACTATATACTAATACATTCTAAAGGCAAATTATATATTTTTTAATCTGGTACTTTTAGCTGACAGCTTTAGTTACTTTTCAGGTATAAAAATAAACATTAACATAAAAAAATGATACATTTAAAGCCTTATGCTACCTAGACATCAGAAGACTTTGAAAAGATTTGGAAAAGACTCCCAGAAAACTATCAGCTCACATCTAAAGACAAGTGTTTAGAGTTTTTAGTCTCAGACTGAGATTTTAGAAAGACTGTGAATCTTGCAGGGAAACTATTTACAAGACTACAACTAGATTCTTTTAGCATTTTTTTCCTACCATGCCGTAAATATATTACATCACTATATATTTATTTAGGACTGAGCCTACTAGCATTATTGTGATGTTACTTTTTCCTGTCTAAGTGGTTTTACTGGCCGGTCTGAACCGGGGACCTTTCCCCCTCTCATCTATTGGTTGGTGATTGTGTTACGTCACTGAGACTTGAGATAATATCAAACACGTTTGATATTATCCAAACCAAGACTAGGAAAAGACTGATATGAAACAGAGCAGATTACTACCTTCAACTTAACGATGGAGATGACGGGAGCGCCGTGACTCCAGTAAAACTCCTAGATTTACTAAAGACTTTCAGTTTTTAGTCTGGGACTGTGAACATCTTTTGGTGTAAGCCCAGCATTAGAAACACTAAAAAACAACAACATATTTCTCTGACGCATGCGGCCACACAGTCTTTAAAAGCTTGCCTTTTTTTGCAGCCACTGCACCGCCCAGCTCCAGTGACCAGACAAGTCCTTGAAGTAATCCTTTGCCGGAGCACACCTAGTGGGAAAAATAAAAGGAAGCTCAGAATTATGCCGCCCAGTTTATCTGTAAAAAAAAAAAAAAAAGACAATTTTTCCAACACCTGACCCCAGAGATAAACTCACTTCTGGGCTAATGTGACCAGGAACTTGACACACTGGTAGCAGCGTCTGCTGTCCACGTTGTTGCTCTGATGCATCAAAGCTGAGAAGAAAAAAAAAACATTTAGTTAGGTTTTATACATTCAATAAATCCATTTAACACAAACACAGACAATGTTGCCAAGTGACATGGCAGTCTACCAACAATGTTGATTAGAAAAATATTACATTATAATTTTATTCCACTGTTGTGCCAGCTGTGGGCATTAAAGCAAAACAACAACAAAAAGAAGAACAACATACCTAAAAGGCCTTTCTCAGACTCAAAAGCATACTTGAGTCTCTGTGTTTGCAGAGGGTCTTCTATTACCTGGAGTACAAGATAAAAACTGCTTTAACAAAGCTGATACTAACAACAACAATCAGTTTTCAGAAGGTGATAGATCAAAGAGTGAAAGGTCAAAGAATTAAAGGATGGCGGCCACTCACTAGGAGCTCCTGCAACATCTGAAAAATGTTCTTCAGTTCATGAGGCGGAGCCGTCTCCAGCTGGGCCTGTGAGACACAAAGCATTCAGGAGATGTAAATACAAATTCATCAGTTGTAGCGGCAATTTTGTCCGAAAAAATAACAAAATTAAACGTAAAAAAAAAAAAATTAATCAAAATGCCGCTGATGCACCATGAGTGTGTGGTGTACGCAGGCAAAGAAGCTGAAGTCCATGCATGATTATTAGTTCCAAAAGGTTTATTTTATCCATTGTGAGCAAGCAAACTAAAAGAACAAAGAAACATGGCTCCTGCTGCCTCTCTTCGCGCTGGTAAAAAACCACAGGCCCACCCAAGAAAAAACACAAAAAATAATATCTAAACTAAATATGCTAAACAATAATGATGATTAAACTAAACAATGAACTAGCAAAACAAAATATTATCAAAATAAACAAATGTCTAGAATAATCAAACAATACTCATTGTTAATAATAAACTAAACAGACAACTAAATACTAGCAAGAACTAAATGGCTCCAACATCAGTGACTAAATATCTGTCACTCGGAAGTTTGTTAAAGTGTTTTTTTACCTTGAGCAGCTGCAGCACACCCAGGGAGAAGGGCTCGTTACAGTACGAAGTGTAGGTCACCATCTCCATGAGGAGGGACAAGGGACCGGACAACTCCCGCATGGCAAACATCACCTGGAAACAACCACAATGAAGAACTTTTTTTAATATTTGCTATGCAGTTTAAGTTATTTTAAACCCCTGAATGACAGGAATGACTGCTGAGATAATTAGTTTGAAATGACCAATGTTGGGAATTAAGGATACCTCTTTTATGAATAAATGATGACCTTGCACAGGGCGTCAAGTATGTAAATAAAAGGGCGTTATCATAAATGCTATCCGTCCCATCAGGATACCAAATATGTAAGGATGAACCTGAGCAACACTTGTGTGGATCTCACCGTTCAAAAGTGTGGTAAGATGGCTATCAGAATTATCAATAATTATCATAGATAATTAATAATTATAATACATGATATGACTTGATTTGCTCTAAGTCATAGCTCGTTGGGGGCACCACTCTGTAAAACAGAGAAATATATCATTCTCGTAAAGTCCATCTTTACAACAGAAAAATATAGTCAATTCACCATACAGTTACAAAACTATCAATTTAGAACACTGATTAATAATTATGAATATAATTATAATCAATTTACCATATTTATATTTAGTAGTGGTTGCAGGAATTGTGATTTTTTTTACACAGAAGAGGATGGCACATCGTTCACAGTGTACAACATTAAATAGACAGCATTTGTAATGAAAAAGGCACTTATTCTAAATAACAGGAAAAGCAAATAAAAGCAGATTTCTATGGCGTATAGAGTTCTACAAAGAGTCTAATCTAGTGTAGGCTTACAAAAGGGAGGGAAAAGTGTGTGTGTGTGTGTGTGTGTGTGTGTGTGTGGTGGTGAAGCTCATCACACAAAGAGTCATAAAACTCATGCTGTGAAGGGAAAACTAGCCAAATGGCTGTGTGTGAGCTGTTACAAAACTGTGTCTTTGTTACAGTATATTATGTGTAAATCAGTGTGTGAGCAAATCAAAGGTCAATAAAGTTAGTTGCATATAAGACTGACTGTCTGCATAAATCAAGATTAACATACGACTTTGAACGATGTAGCTACACGAACAAACATACTTAAAAACATATAAACCAAATTATTAATTACAGGTCAAATCCTTATCCGTGTGTCTATGTCACTATATTGTATTATTGCACTATTTGTCTGTCAAAAATATTTAAACTCCAAATATATCCTGCTGGCAGACGTCCTCAACATCATTAAAGAATAACTCATCATTTGAAATGTTTTTATGGTGGGTTACTGCAGCAGGAGAAGCTCTTGTAGGAAATGACTGACTGTTTAAACAGTTTGTACTGGAATTAGGCTTCTGCAAACTGTGTTATCACATATTATGGTTCCACTTTCTACTTAAAGGTCTATCTAAGGGTATCTAATGGCTTTATAAAAGGTTAATAATTAAATTACATGTATAGTTCAGTGAAATAATTTAAATAAGAGCAATGTTTGGGTTGCCAGGTTGTGGAAAATCCTTCCCCAACATGACACTTTAATGTGGCGTTATGTCTTTAATTCATCAGCAATGAAAGAAGTGAGTTGTGGAGAGTTTTTCACAACCTGGCAACCCAAAAGTCCTGTATTATTGCACAATAAAAAAAATAATAATAATTTTAAAAAAGATCTAGTCTGTTACCTCTAGAAGGTAAGGCTGAGATGAAAGATGAAAACTAGCCTTCTGGCTAACTCTGGCTTTTTTAACCATGTGTAATCATGTGTTTTATGAAATTGCTCCCCTTTTAAATAAACTAATAAGAATTTGTCTGTCTGTCCATATCACTGTATTGTTATTGCACAATAAAAAAATAAAAATAAATAAAAATCTCTACCTCTAGAAGGTAAGGCTGTCCCTCTGGAGTGAAGAGTGAGGCCAGGATGTCTGCGTGCAGCGGGAGGAGCTGGGTGGAGGACGGGATGCAACTCACACGCAGTTTAAACCCTCCCGAAGCTTTGCAGGACAAAAGGGGAGAAATAAAAAAGGATCAGATTGAGAGCTGGATTTTACAAAAAAAACAACCTGTGACCTTCGAGTTGGTAGTGTCTCACCCTGCGTCCGCTGGGGGTTGACGTCTGAGTGCAGAGTGATGAGGGCCAGAGTGTTGTGGAGGTGAAGGAACTCTCGAGCCTGAGCTGGACTCCACCGCCGGTTCTGTGGAAACAGAAAAATCTGAGTAAACTGAAGCAAAACTGTGGAATATACACATTAATAATTTATCATTCTTGCATCTTAAATCAACACATTTATCATATTCAAAATTTCTAAAAAGAATTAAGGTGAGACACAAACAGGCAAAAACATTTTTTCATGCACTGTTGTGAAAAAATGTTTGAGATTTTGTGCTATTTTGATTCCATAACATCTTCTTTCAGACTAGTGGAAAAAAAACATTCAAAATACAGATTAAGGCGTTTATTCTACTTGGTACTTTTTGTGTATTTGTATCTGTGGATTTCTCCTAAATTCACCAAAATGTAATATTCGATAATGCCTCATTTGCATATTTGAAGATATAATTTCAGAAACCTTTTTGTTTCAATGTCAGTAATCAGCAGCAATTCAAAACTACATTTATATATCATGCATTTTGTGCATGCTTATGTCTCAAATTACATGCAATGAGTGCAAAAAAATAAATAAAAAAAATAAAGAAATTCCCGAGTAAGAGGAAAGTGCAGGGGTCAAAGTAAAAGTACCTGTTAGTTTTCCCAGACCCCGTTCACCGTGTTGTTTGGAGTGGCTAATCCAGATAGTGCAAAATGTAGTTATGAAGCTAAGGCTATCTCCCTTTCAACATTGCTAGCCAGAAAGCTAATTCTACAGTCTTGGAAATCTGAAAGGGCTCCTACATTTGAAATGTGGTTGAGAGAGCTGGGAAATGTATTACACTTGGAGAAAATCAGGTACATCATATCTACTAAAGAGGATATCTTTTTTTAAAATATGGCAACCTTTTCTTGATTTAATGTCTAAAAACTGAATTAGTGCTATTCTGTTGCTGTGCCATTTATGTTATACCCTTGTTTTGTTTGTCTCATGTCAAAAACTCTGTCAAAAAAACAAAACATGTATTGTTCTGTGTAGCTCCACCAATTATCTCTAATTTGTATATATTTTTCTGTTATGAAAACAATAAAAATAAATACACAAAAAAAAGTACCTGTTAGTTTTGATTAAAACAAAAGAACTACACCCCATATATAATGCAGTTGTACCTGGTTGTTTTGCCTGTTGGGTCCTAACAGAAAGATAAGCATCCGGCGATAAGCTGAGTGTTTCAGCAACAGCTGACAGGGACCACTTCCCTGAGAGAGACAACAGAAACACATTATCATCTATTCCATGTCTGAACACTAAAGAGAGCAGAAAAGTCTAAATATATATCTTTGTTGATGGTTAATTACCCTCTGAGCGAAGTTACTGAAGAGGCCGAAGTACTGCCCACAGTTTTTCACATTTTCAGGAACATCTTTGTCCAATAAGGAGAGCAGTGTGTCGGTCAGGCTGTCCAGTCCCGGGTCTCCAAAGTGAAGCGCGCTCTCCAGAGTCTTTTCGAGGATGGAGGCGACCACGATCCTCACCTCCCTCACACTGCACTCCAACAGACAAACCCTGAGGAGGAGATATAATAAATGGATATCAGTGTTGAAATGATAAGCAGAATAAACCTATCAAGGGCAGGAAACAAAAGAACGTGTTAACATCCTTAAAAACAGAAGAGCAGTCAAAAACACAATTTGTGTGAAAAACACTTTCTGCTTCTAGTGTCTTTGGCCTTGAGATACGCGATTGAGTGCAATATTCTGCATCTCTATGAAGCTTTTCTCCTCTCTGTATTTAAGAGCATGGTCTTTCAGTTTGACAGCATGACTCATTTATTTCAGATTTTTTAATGCTTTCCTTCAAAACCCTGCCCTTGCACTCTAATATCCTCTGTGTGTGCTTAGAGCTTGTGGGTTAAGCACTCAGATGTACATTTGTTGCTGTTGCTTGCACAGTTTTCTTGCACTCCAGCCAGTCTCCTCACACTCTTCTTCTGCTCCTATGCACTTGAGAAATTTGTGCATCAATAATGTAAAAATTCCCCAACTAATAGAATACCAGGTTGACTAATGAAATGATCTCTGCCTTGTTGCACGGGTTCGTTCACTCCAGCCATCCAAGGCTTTTTTTTTTTGGGCTACTTTGTCAGTTTTTAAATACCTTTCATTCTGCCTGTATATACCACTTAGACAAAGTTAACCATGGCATGCTGGAATCATTTCTTTCTGCACAACCTCACCTATATAACCTGATAGTTATTTTTTTGAACCCAAAATAAACAAAAAAATGTTTTACTTTCAAAAAAGCAATCATGCTCAATGAATAATTTTAAATGTTGGTTACAAATATAACATATAAGGGGGAAAATGAGGATACCATCTCGTTCTATTTGTTTATACTAAAATATATTTGACCATATCTCTGGTTTTACTCTGCCAATCATCATCAAATAAAAACTGGCTTGGAGTTTCAAGACAGTACTTTAGAGGGAAGCTGAGAGAAACACTCCCCGCTGCTTCCTTTTTACTTTGTGATATCATGAAGAAGTGATGCCCCCGTGCTTTTGGTGACTCCAAAGGGTTAATATAGATGCCAGCACTCTTAATTCTTTTAATGTAATAGCTACGCAGGCAGCATCTATCATTTTTCCAAACTACTTCAGATAAAACCACGGCCACTTCCGGAAGACAAAAGCCTCTATGGCTGCATTCCCACAAAAAACTCTGTGGTCACTCTGCCTTATGCTGCTGAGACTACTTCACCGATGAGACTACTCTGTGGAGATTAGGGTGGAAGACGGCTGGAGGTCAACAACCAGCTGGCAGCCAATGGCAGCACCAGAAAATTAGCTGAACCAGCAGGCTGGTTGGTCCAGAATCAGACCCCTGGTGCCGGTGATTGCACTGGCTGTATTAAACAGCTGATAACACACATGCTTTGGGGGAAAAAACTATCCTCTGGCTCCAAATGTTTACATTCCACAATTGCTCTTTTAGCCAATCAGCATCTAGTCAGTGACACGCAACGCAAGCACGCACTAAATAAGCCCACTGTCGGCAGATGCAATTGTGCAATATATTAGCAATTTAAGGGCCAATTCTAGTATATAAATGTCTAAGTATGTGCACTTGAGAGAATGAATGAAGGTGCAGCAGCATTATAAGGGTCGATGAGTTGGACCAAGGTCAGAGAGTTCAATGTGCATTGATTAGAATGAGGGAGAAACCCTGTGAGCTGCCAAGTCTGTAAGTATCGCATATCACTGGGACGGAAAATGCTGCAGTGATTAGGCCCTGGCCAAAGCCCTGCAAATAGATAAATGAATAAATAAAGCAACTTGATTGTTTTATTATACAGATTTATACTATATCCATTCTTAAAGTTTCATGAGTTGCATAGAGGTTAGGTGATTGTGCCCTACAGTTACTTATACACTCCGATACATTATACATACATGAGGCTAAAGCTTTTTGGAAACCTTTTATGGATCAGTTAGAGAGGGAACACTGCACTTTGTTTCACTCTGTCTTTCACTAGAAACTGGCCATCAAACAAATATAATGGAAGTTAAGTTATCTGTTGCAATGAGCTGATATTTTGTTTTACAAATGTAGGCGTTTTTGTAGTAATTTCTTTCTCTAGTTTGCATGACAAATGGTCTATTCTATATACCCAGTTCTTATGCTGGCACAGTATGCATTACATATGTAATCATAAATGTTCTGTACATACTGCATGTAACATGTCTGTGGGGACTACAGCACTGTGACTAAAGCATGGAAACAATCAAATACACCAAAATTAAGAGCATGGGTATTAAGCAGAACAAAGTTTAGAGATGGAAAGACTAACTTTTTGAAATAGGGAACAAATACATATTTGGAATAAGTTCTACTGTAAAGAAAGGCTGGTAAAAACAGTGGAAATATTTAATCAAATTAAGGAGATGAACTAAATGGTCCCCTCCCCAACACCAACACTCACATGCATATACACACACACAGATTCATGAACACGCATACATGCACCACCCCTTATTTTCTCATTAGTCTATTTTAGTTTATCTTAGTATCTTTTATTTTTATTTTTTTATTTAGTCTTTTTTTTGTGTGTCGTTAGTTTGTTGTTTATTCCTTTTCTTGGAGATCCTCATTTGGGGAATACCAGTTTGCCTTGTATATATGTTTGTCTGTTTATCCTATGTTTTGTTATTTACTTTGTGAATATATACAGTACAGGACAAAAGTTTGGACACACACCTTCTCATTCAATGCGTTTTCTTTACTTCATGACTATTTACATTGTAGATTCTCACTGAAGGCATCAAAACTATGAATGAACACATATGGAATTATGTACTTAACAAAAAAGTGTGAAATAACTGAAAACATGTCTTGTATTTTATATTCCTCAAAGGAACCACCCTTTGCTTACTAGAATATAAGACATGTTTTCAGTTATTTCACACTTTTTTGTTAAGTACATAATTCCACATGTGTTCATTAATAGTTTTGATGAATCTACAATGTCATAGTCATGAAAATAAAGGAAACGCATTGAATGAGAAGGTGTGTCCAAACTTTTGGCCTGTACTGTGCCTTGAAAAAAAGGGGGAAAAAATGCAAGGTACAATATTGTAAAGAAAACGAAATGACTGATAATGTTTGTGAAAGTAAGAAGCCTTGCAATAAAGTATTAATGTCTGTGTGCACTGACCTGGTGATCTCTCGTCCCTCGGGTCCAACCAGGTACTGCACCATCCACTGGCATGCTTCAGAGCTCTTAGACAGCAACACCTCCACTGTGGCCATCCACTCCTCTGTGTCCACCCTGCACCAGATACAGATGTAATACAGTTATTGCATTGCTGCTTATGACAGATGTTCTCTACTGACAGGTGTGGATGCTGTGTGCACGTACCGGAGTTTCTTTTTGGTGTGCAGGTAGGTGTGAAAGAGGAAGTGAACGGCCAGCTGAAGACTCTCTTTTGCCATCGGCTGGTAGTCTGGATGCTTCAGCTTCGTCTGCAACACAAAAGTAAAAGCCACTGAATATTTTTCACAACGAACAATTGTGTTCTTTAGTTTTTTATACTGTAATAATAAATGGTGTATGCAATTTCAGTGGTCGTCCCAGTGTGGTGCTTTCATTACATGTCATAATGTTTGAATAATTAACATGCAATTATTTTATCAAGGGAGAGGTGAACTGAAAAAGAAGCATGCATTTATGATGGGGGAAGGAATCAAAAGAAACATTATATACATATCTAAGAAAAACGATGAAAAAAGAAATACAGGAGGACAAAATACTTCTATTGAGCACACTATGACTCCTGGATTTTGTAAATAATTTTAAAAAAGGGGAATATAGTATCTGTGAAAAGATGTGCTTTATGAGTTGCATCTGTAGGAGAAACGTAAAATGAACATGATGCAAATGTTGAAGACACTGTATTTGCATCCTGAAAAATGAGATAAATATTCATGACAGATGATTACAATGTTGCGGTATAAATCAAGCTTAACTACACAATCAGAAAATCAAAAACACAAACAGTAGAAGCACGTACTGCATTGACGGAGGCGAGGGAGAGGGTGAAGTTGAAGTAGTCGCTGTTGTAGACGTCTCTGTTCCTCATGAACTTGAGATTCTCATCTCTCACCATCTTTATAGAAAAATAAATAGAGGTCAGATGAACTGAGCTGATTACGAACAGAAAAACTGTAAACAAATGTTGGTATACGGCCTTCATGTTACTTCTGGATGTCACGTTACCTGATAGATGCTGGCGGGCATCTTCTCTACAAACAGGCCCTTCTTCTCTCCCTTACGGACGAGGCGGGTGAGGAGGGTGAGGCGGTCATTGTTGGCCCTCGGGGGGCGAGGAGAGGACTGTGGCGAAACATCAGGAGAGGATGGGGCAGACCTGGAAAATATAGAGCCACAGAATAGATGACAATGGCCGTGTTTCCTTTAGGGGGAAGAGTGGCCGCCTGGAAAGTCACAGGCCACGCCCTCTCAAATGTCCACTCACTGAGCGTGTCTCCATTACAAAAAAATGGCCCCAGAGGGATTTACGAGACTCCGGAGGTGACGTACGGTTTTCAATCGTAGCATAATCGCTTAGCGAGAGTTTCACACGACGGATTAAACACGGGAGACGCAACTGTGGCCACCGTCGCTAACTGTGCACAACATCCGCCGCTGATCATAAACAAACCAGCATGGCTAATTATGCACAGTGTCTCCGCTGATCATAAACATCGTGATCGTTAATTAACCGGCATCGCTAACTGTGCAGAGTGTCCGGTGCTTGTTGTAAACAAACAGAGATCGCTAAGTGAACACCTCCTGCAGCAGCAGCACATACACACTGTACTGCTACAGAGCTAACTGTTAGCCTATTATTACTGTGCACAAGTACTATGATACATCCTGCTTAGTGTTCTATCCAATCAGCAACTAGGCTTTTTTCAGGGGAGTAAGACGGCCCTGCTCTTCTACAGGGCCAAAAAAAGTCCGCTCCGGACGGCTCATTTTATTCAATTAGGGGCGTTTCGGCAAGTGAGACCCGCCTCATTCTGCATATTGGACTGTAATGGAAACACCCCTTGTGTGCTGTTTAAGCTTTCTGGGAAGGTTCCTTAATGCTGATTGTGGCTGTGATCAATGTAGAAATAAATATTTTTCTCCAAACATGAATTGCATGTAAATGCTTCATAACATGTTTTGTTCAACCGGTTCTAAATACGTCAGACAGGAGCTGTCAGTTGCAGATGGATGACCTACAGTGCTGTTATTATTCTGCTGAATGCTGTGGGAAACTGCCTGATACATTATAAATAAATGATGCAATGAGGATGTTTATGAGGGGAGTGTACGGCGGAAGGTTCACTCACAGTGTAAGGTCCTCAGCCTCCTGCCTCATGATGCTGACTCTGCTCTTTTTGGGGAGGACAGGAGAGTTCTGGTCGCTGATCTTCTGATAGAACAACATGTAGGCGTTCCAGTATCTCCGCCGCACATCTGGGTACGGGTTAGCTGCACACACATACACACTTTAAGGTTAATAAGTGTGTGCTTCAGGAGAAAATGTTAAGTTTCGTATAAATTTCATCCTCTGAGCCCCACAATGTTTAACCCCCCTTACATGTGACTTACATTGGTCGTAGACTTTGGGACGGTACTCTCCACCAAAACACTCGTACTCCAAAGTTTCGTCGTTCATATCAAATTCCTCGACCACGTTGTCGTTGAACTTGTACCAACGTCCACGAGCGCTACCACTAAGAGACGAGGACAAACAAAAAGGGAGGAAACACAGAAAAGGACAAGAAAAATGCCATAAGATTCTGATTCATCACAATTTGCTAATTCAGGAATGGAAAATCTGCACGTTTGAATTTGTTTCGTTTCGTATCCGTTTATTTCGGTCAATACATGCCATCAAAACAGAAGCAACAAACCAGAAAAAAAACATTGATCAAAGCAAACAAAAAGCAAACAGTGAGAGAAAATTGACAATAGACACCTGGACCGAAAAGGCGTAGGCTGAAGCATAGCTAATTACGCCTACCCTGTTACAACTCAAGTAAATTTAAAAATTAGAAATGTACAATCTGTTATTTATTAATAAAAGAAATAGGCAGTCACAAAAGAGAGAAAAGAAAGAAGCTGCTTGATTTTTCTTTTTCCTAAATAGTAGCCGCATAGAACGTGAATTAATAACAAATCCAAAATATGTACACAATCTTTTCTTCTTGCACTTCTTGCACAAGCTTTGGCCATTTCTGCTTTACTAAATAGTTTACAGTGGCATGGCCTGTGTGCAGAACGGGTTAGCCAGCAGGCATGGTGTCCAGCCTGTCAGGTCACTTGTCTTAAAGGTCTTAACACACACACAGACCGACTGACATCAATGATAATGACTCTGAAGCTGCTCCAGAATGTGTCTTAAGTTCTGGAAAGAGATCAACGTCCTGAGAACAAACTTTCTTTGTCTTAGTCTTAAGCCAGGATAGGAACAAACGAGTGAGCAAGAGAAAGGGTCCAGATATTAGCTCCTGTGGTCCCTTTATGTTCCACTTCTCCTGTGAGCAATCCTGCCTTCCAGAGCCAGACATCTGGAGATGCTTACAAACTAAACCAGGACAGCCCACACAAAGTCTGATGCTGCATTCATGCGCCCCAAGGAGGTCTTCTAAAATCTCTCTGGAAAACTAAAGCAGCAGACTAAAGTGTTCCACCAACAGGAGCTGGAAAATACAACAAGGGAACTTTGCAGCACACGCCTGAGACAAGAGAATGGTACAATAAATGTGTTTGATTTTCAGAGAATATTAGAGCTTTAATCCTTTAAAAAGTGCAATAAATTATATATGTTGGGTTTTTTTCACTTTCCAATTGAGTTATATCATTTAACCAACTTCAGTCCTGTCAATCACTACCAAACAGTCATTCAGTATGAGGATTTTAACCCTTTAAACGATACATTGTTTACATAATGCCATTGTTTTTTTATGTAAAAAAATTAAATATTTTATGTATACTAAATGCAAGTAAGGATTTTTTTTTACCAATAAGAATCAACAACATAAGTGACTTTTTTTTGTTGTGCTATCAGTTTAAAAAAAACATTTTTTAAGTTTTGTTGTTGTTAAATGCCCCCATACTAAAAGTGCTATAAAAACTGAGTCCAGATGATGGCTACAAAATATTAATTTTCAGAATTTTAACGTCATAAATGCCAATTTGTTTACAAAATGCCATTGTTTTTGAAAATGTTATTATTTTCTGCGTATTGATTGTAGAACACAACCTTACCTAAATGTATTCCATATTATTTAACACAGGCAAAATGACTTAAAGATTTAAAATGTCCGTAGTGAGGCAGAAGTGTTAAACGAGGGAGAGGTGAATGAACATCTGACCACAGTGTCTCTTACCGTCTATCTTTAATGAAGGAGTAATAGTGACCGGCGTGTGCCTGACCGCTGTGGACGACCACTCCGACGAGTTCGTAGTTCTCAGAAATCGTGACCTTCTTCCTGGGCGAGCCTCCTGAGGTGCCGTCTCCTCGCCCCTCGCTGCCCTCTCCGCTGCAGTCTTGTCGAGCCATCCCAGACACGGTGTAGGGCTCCATGTTCAGCACCCAGGGGAACTGTACACCAACCACACACCATCATACACATTATATTCATATTTCTGGAAAGTCTATCCTAGTGACTACATATTTGTTATCTTGGGATTAAAATATTTATTTATTTATTTATTTTTTATCTATTGTTGTTTGCACTTAAAAAAACATACAATCATAAGGAAATAACAGTACAAGAAACAGTTAAAGAAAATGCAGGAAAGATCAAAAAGCCCAAAGGGCTTATACTCGACCCTCCCTCTTAAACCTATAAGTAACTATACTTTACTTAAATTACATAGCTAGATGAAAATAAAAAATACAAACGAAATATAAACAATATAATATAATACCCTGATCTGTTCATCATATTTGATGGAGCGTCCGCTTTCCCAGTCAAAACCGAAGCGCATGAGGTGGATACAGAGAACGCTGGGCAGGGACTTGATACACGTCCTCTTCACGGTGGTTCTCTGTGCAGATTAACACATTGTTAGTACACATCAAGGTTATTCTAGTTAACGAAAACTAACTAAATAACAAAAACTACAATTGTTAACTGAAATAAAAATAAAAACAAGTTTTTTTTTAAAAACGATAACTAACTGAAACTGTATTGTGTGCTTACAAAACTAACTGAAACTAACTAAAATTATAGTGGAAATGTCCTTCGTTTTCGTCTGTCAACTTTTTTCATACATAATCCAGGGTTTCTGTTTTCTCCACCGCTGAGGGTGTGTATTCCTGCTTTGTGAGTTTAATTACCGTAATGACACCATATTGGCTGTAAAAAGCAGAAAACATTGACATTTTTCCGATAGCATAAACTGTTCAGTTATTATGGTAATCCGAAGTCCGCTTGAGCAAAGCCAAAGGAAATAAAGGCAAAATGTATTATGACCTCCTTGAATCCTCCCCCAACACAGCCAACTAAAAATAACACTAAAACTAATAAAAACTAAACTAAAATTAAGCATTTTCAAAAAATAAAAACTAAACTAAAACTATCAAACTCACTCTAAAAACTAATTGAAACTAACTGAATTTGAAAACAAAAAGTCACAACAAATTAAAACTAATGAAAAATCCAAAACTATTATAACCTTGGTACACATGATATCAGTGTAGTGGACTAAAAGCATGCATAAGAGCACCAGACACACCTTCTCCTTGCATTTCTCACAGTAGTAGGCGTTGCTGCCCTCGAGCACCTCTCCTCTCACAAACTGGTCCAATGAGATCTCTAAGCTTTGACAAGACGTCACTCCAAGGTTCAAAGCCATGAAGGTTTCTTCACGCTCGTATCTGTGGAATAAAAGGTCAAACATCAACTCTAATGTGTCTCAACAAGAAAGTCTTGAGGTTTGAGAAAACAGCTTTTGTTGCTCACCGGTGAGGACAGTCTTTACAAATCTTCTGGTCGGAGAAGATTCCTTGAAATGTGTTTTTGAAGATCTGTTCTCGGCCCATTTTCTGTTGGAAAGGAGTCTCATCGTAAATAAAATTATCATAACAAATTATGTATTGTAAGTACACTACAGGCCAAAAGTTTGGAAGCAAGTTCAATTTTCTGTTCACAATGGCTTTCTTAAAAACCAGTATGGATTCTTTGGATTTCTGGATGTTTACTGCATGATCACACTTTACTTTCATTGAATTGAACGATTTTCCTCAATTTTTTTTAGGTATACATTGATGTTAGCAGACCATTGCTGAATAAATATTAACAAACAAAAAGAAGTTTTAGGGTTGAGAAGATTTGGAAGAGTCACAACTTCAGTGCAAAAGTAAAAAACCAATCACAGTTTGCATTATTCGCTTTAGCTTTTAGGCTTTTGAGAATTTGGCTACAAAAATCCCAATAAATCCCAACTGTGTTCATAACTCTGACAAAAGAAACAAGAGTACAGATTTATACATTAAGGAAAGAAGGATACACAAAGTCTAAGCAATACAAACCCAAAGACCTGATAATTATAGTAAACATGTGTTCTAATAAGTGACTCTTTATATAATAATCATGTTTATTTTGTTGCAAAGTATAGCAATAATGATCTTTTTTTGTACAATTTTTTTCAAATCTTGCTTCCAAACTTTTGGCCTGTAGTGTACTTGGCTGATGCCGTTTTTAAAATGAGTCTGGTGTTCAAGAGTTTTACCTTGAGATGTTCGTCAAGCTGATCCACCAGGCTGGTGAAGAACTCATAAGCATCCTGCTGCTCTCTTACATACAGCTCTTTGTTCCACATCTTGAAGATCTGCAACAGACAATAACATGCTGAATGAAACAGTTCAGTTATTTTTTTATAATTGGGATGACTTTGTTTCCCTGGCACAAAAGGAGTAGAAAATAAGAAAATAAACTTGCCAAATTCCTCATTAAAACATTGGTATCGGCCCAAAATTTCACAATGGGTGCATCCGAAATTAGTATGCTTTTTGTCTGATTGATCTTATTTGCATGTTACAGCTGAGAAAGTTTGTGAATGTGACCTTGCAGTCATAATGTGCAGCACAACATACTGAATCATTAACACACTCTTCTCAGTTTTCTCAATAAGACACACTCACTTATAGTTTCACACAAATGATGGACGTTGATTTTTTTCGTTCACCAATACAAGTAAATTCTTCCTTTGCATCTTAACAACAATGCCCACGCTTTAAATTTAAATACTGCTTAAGAGCGCATCAAGAGAGCAAACTGAAGTGTATGTTGGGCTGCTTCCCTCTGACCTGTGTGCATACATGTGTCGAAACCAAACTAAACATGGTCTTCGCTCACAAAATATTGTACAGATGCTGGTGCCAAGAGTGACAACTGAGTTAGGTAAGAAAGCTTTTAGTCCCGCCCCTTTGTCATGGAACAATCTGCAAAAGGATCTGAAATTGTCTGAGTTGATCACAATTGGTGAATTTAAATCGATTCTAAAGGACAAAGAAATAATTTCCCTTAGTCAGTGTGACTGCTCCTTATAAGTCTCTACTGAGGCTCTTTCATTGATGTTGTGATCCAATCCAATCCAATCCCCTTTATTTGTATAGCACATTTAAACAACACAAACGTCTCCAAAGTGCTGTACAAAAAATCAACAATAAAACAAATTCCATATACCAATCAGCAATAAATAATAAGTGTATAAATCTAAAATGATGCCACAAATAAAACAATACAATCAAACAGATAAACATAGTAAAATAAAATAAAAGACGCAGTTAAAAGTAGTTAAATAAAATAAAAAGAAATAAAAGACACAGAGGACCACAAAACTCACGCAGTGTTAAAAAGCCAAGGAATAAAAATGGGTCTTGAGACGAGACTTAAAACACTCCACTGTGGGGGCTGTTCGTGATGGCTGTATTTGTATTTAATTATTTATGTTAATTGTGTTTTAAATGTTGTAACCCTGTCACTTTTATGCTGCCTTCTTGGCGAGGTCTCTCTTGTAAAAGAGATTTTTTTAATTTCAACGAGACTTTTTTACCTGGTTAAATAAAGGATATATATGTTACCTTCCAGAAGTTCTCAGGTATGTAGTACTGCAGTTTGCTCTCCATCAGGTGACCGAACAAAGACTGGACCTGGTAGAAGACGCTCTCATCTGGCTGATCTGTGTCGTCCTCAATGGACAGGAAAGCCTTCAAAGCAAACACACATACTCAGTAATGTTAGATTCACTTTGTGGAACTAAAGGAGCAGATGTCCTCTGGTGAATAGAGACAGTAAACAGCATGTAGAACATGTGTACCTCAGGTAGGCCGGGCTGCATGTAGAGCTGCTGAAACACAGCGTTCATGTAACAAGTGGCTCCGCCGTTCTTCAACCCGACAAACCCCGAGACTGAGCGGCTCTCTACAGGCGGCAGGTACTGACAGAGACACAGAGAGTTAGACTGGCAGTTAGACTTTTATCAAATCATGTGAAAACCATAAATATTATCGCAAGAAGTATAATTTAATTCTTACTAGGGTTGTCACGATACTAAAATTTTCAACTCGATACCGATACTCAAGAAAATATTCAATACTTTATACCATTTTCGATACCAAAAGGATAAAAACAAAGACCCCAAAATTTTACAGAAATATTGTTATTAATAAGAAAAATGCGACATGTAAAAATTAATAGAACAGAATATTTTCTCTTAGGTTATTAAGTTTACTGATATACTATTTGTTTTATGTGGTAATTATGTTTGATGTTTGTTTGTGTCTAGTTTTAGTTTTAATGTTATTTAATGTGTTAAAGTTCTTATTTATTATTGTTGTTTTATTTATTTAGGTTGGTTTTGTGATTCTGTTGTTGTTCTTTTTCTTTCTTTTTTTTCTTTCTTTTTTACTGTGTTTGTCCATTGGTGATTTATGTTGTGTTTTGTTTAAATTAAAAATAAAATAAAATAAATGAACAGAACCACAGGTTAAATATTTCTAATAAAAAACAGTTGTGCAAAAAGAAACTGCAACTATGAGAAAATGAGTATCGTATCCGGATTCAACGTTTTAGTATCGATACTTTTTTGAGTATCGATACTTTTGACAACCCTAATTCTTACATCAAACTCCTTGCAGAGGGAAGGATCAGACTGGTGGTGCATGGACATGAGCTCTTTGGTGATGAGTCGGAGGTTTGAGAGAGAGCTGTCTGCCAGCATCACCAGCACCTCGTAGGCTGCCAGCCGGCTGCTGGCTGTGCTGCACCTGACCACACACACACACACACACACACACACACACACACACAGTGAAGATAACAGACGATTAACAAAACAACTACAAATGACGGACTGTTTTCAAAAAGGCTCTGGACTTTTAAAATGAGAGGAAAATAAAAAGTAAGTGATGGATAACGTGCCGTACTTTGGGTGGAAGTCGTGGCTCGGGGCTGGAGACGGCGTGGGGTTTGAGCTGTTGATGATGATGCGCGAGGCTCGAAACAGGAAGTCATCCAACAACTGCTGGATCAGAGACGCACCTGAAGGAAAGAGTCACACATCCTCATATTACATATTGGTGTTCTCAACTTAAATGTGTGTGTTATGTGTAATACGAATATGAAAACTTTATTATCCACTGAGTGGAAATTCCTCTTTGTTTTGAGACATGTCTATGGTGAAACCAAACAGAATAAATAGTAAAACAATAAAGAAAAAACATTTCAAGGATAGAAAAATATAATATAATATAATATAATTACTTCTAATTAATTCATCATAAAGACAGCTCAAATGTTTCTGTGACTTCCCTAAAATCTTAGAGGCCATGTTCACTATTTTCTGCAGTTTGTTTCTTCCTTTAATATGTAGGTTTCCGTACCACATAATCATATTAAATGATAAAATACTTTCCACCAATATGCAGATCAAGGTTATTATAGTTAACGAAAACTAACGAAATAATGAAAACTAGAATTGAAAAAACATTTTTGTTAACTGAAATAAAAAATAAAAACGATAACTGGAACTGTATTGTGTGGTTACAAAACTAAATAAAACTAACTAAAATTATAGTGAAAATGTCCCCCTGTTTTCATCTTTGTAAACTTTTTTCATACATAATCCAGTGTTTCTATTTATCCACTGCTGAGTGTGTGTATTCCTGCTTTGTGGGCTTCCGGTCGAGGCACGAGTGAAATTACCGTAATGACACCATATTGGCTATAAAGAGCAACTTCTCAGCTTTCTGAAAACATTGGACATTTTCCAATAGCATACCCGGTTCGGTTATTATGGTAATCCGAAGTGTGCTTGTGCAAACGTGTTTCCGGTGCAACACTCTGTAAACTCTGGCTGTTGTGTTTTCACTGTGTGCAAGTGAAAGTCTTCAATTCGCCCATGATATTACAAATCACATTTTTTTTTTTTGCGGGGCTACAGAATACATGTAGGGGCAACACTGCATAATCCTTTTTGGTTGATATGAAATGTATTTATTTTGGTCCAAATAAATAGCTGCTGGTTAGTGAACATGCAGGAACTAAAATTAAAAAAACCCAGAACTGTAAGAGTTAATAACCTTATTGGGTTATATTGATAAGGCAAAGGAAATTAAGGCAAAATTTATTGTGACCTCTTTGAACCTCGCACCCAACACATAGCCCATTACGAAAAAAACTATCACCAAAACTAAGAAAAACTAAACTAAAACTAAAGCATTTCAAAAAATAAAAAATAAACTAAAACTAGCAAACTCACTCTAAAAACTAACTCTAACTAAGTGAATTTGAAAACAAAAATTCCCCACGAAATTAAAATAAAACTAATGAAAAATCCAAAACTATTATAACCTTGGTGCAGATGCACAGGTACGCATGCACACACACATTTCTACACTTTTGTTTTTATTTTACTTTTAATATTGTTATAATTTGCATTATTTTTATTTTATTTTTGTGTGATAGTTACTTGTTTAAATTTAACTTGTGAATATTAATATAGGTAGAGGCCCTGTATAAGCCCTTTTGGGTTTCTTGCCGCTACCTTGCACCTTCATTCTGTTGTTATCTCATTATCCTTGTTTTTTGTCTTATTTGTGCAAAAGAAAAAAAACTTCAAAACTTCAAACTTCAGATATGAATACTTACCGAGATGTTCCTTCTCATTGCCGCAGAGTGACAGCAAGGTCTTGATGAGTCGGAGGTGTCCTGCCAGGAGGATGTTGTCCGCCTCGCTGGTCTCCATCTCGGAGCTCCAGCTGGGCTCAAAGTTGTCGAGCCAAGAGATCTCGTCCTCCAGCATGGTGGCTGCACTCACTTTTAACACCTCCATCTCTGATGCTGGAGGAGGCGGAGAGAGAGGAAGGAAAGAGATTTTATGACCCACTTATCTTTAATGGCTGAAAAATGACAGCTATAACCTGTCTATAAACCCGTCTGAACTCAACAACCTGCCAACGAGTTTGAAAGGCGTGCATTACTGCCAGAAAATGTAAAAACAGAAATTAGTGTCTTAGATTTTAAAATTGGTGCCTGAGCAAATCATGTGCGACAATCGCTTTTGTCAGGAACAATAACAACATTAAAGATTAAAATTGTGATATTTTATTAAAATCGCTTCATTCTACGTGTCTCATTTAACATTTTTTATTTTACAAACTTTTGTAATAATCAAATCCTAAATACTGTTCCCTAAGCATAACAGGGAAGCAATGAATGACTCATGACAAAAAGGCTTTAAGTGCACAATAACAGTTATAATGCCATAAAAGACATTCTTCAGTTCACTTCTAGACATGATTGTGCTGTGCCCATAGAAATGCTGGAGGGGACCATTTAGTTAATCTCTTTAATTTGATTAAATATTTCCACTGTTTTTACCAGCCTTTTACAGTATAACTTATTCCAAATATGTATTTGTTCCTTATTTCTAAAAGTTATTCTTTCCATCTCAACTTTGTTCTGCGGTTAATACCCATGCTCTTAATTTTGGTGTATTTGATTGTTTGCATGCTTTACACTAACACTCACATGCATACACACACACACACAGATTCATGAACACACACACATGCACCACCGCTTATTTTCTCATTATATTATTATTATTATTACTACCGGTATTTTTTTTTTTTTTTAGTTAGCTAGTTTGTTGTTTATTCCTTTTCTTGGAGATCCTCATTTGGAGAATACCAGTTTCCCTTGTATATATGTTTGTCTGTTTACCCTATGTTTTGTTATTTACTTTGTGAATATATACCTTGAAAAAAAAAATGCAAGGTACTATATTGTAAAGAAAACGAAATGATTGATTATGTTTGTGAAAGTAAGAAGCCTTGCAATAAAGTAATAAAAGAAGTGCAGGACTTTTATATTGCAGTGAAAAACAAGGTCACATTGGGTAAAATGTAACTGGAGCAACAACAACAAAAACATAAAACAAAATCATCCTGTTCAGAGGGTTAAATCAATACTTACACCTGGGACAATACTTCATATCTAGCTTTTGATAAAAGTGACTAACAAAAAGAATTGATCGTCTTACTGGTTAGATCATCCAGAAGCTGACACCTAAGGTCGAAGTACTCAGTGCACTGGGACAGCAGCCTGAAAAGAAAAGCACCATCAACAAAAGACCTCTGCTAAAACTTATGTGTGTGTGTATCTTGAGTGTTTGTTGCTTTAGTACCTCTGGTTGACCCCTCTCATGATCGATGTAGGACTCCATAACGGCAGCTGAGCAGTGAGAATGACTGAGAGGAGGAACAAGTTGGGTTTCTGGACTTCGGCGAAGGCTGAAGTGTCCGACTGGCTCAGTGTGTAGAGCTGATCACAAGCTACGCGGCGGATCTGATAGTGAAAGGGGACAGAGACCGCAAGTGTAAACACACACTGTAGTGTAAGGGATATATCTATTCGGATCGGTCCGTGAAACAAAAAGAGGGTGTAGTTTACCTCTCCACTGGGAGATCCCAGCAGAACATCAATGATGAAATCATTGACGGAGGGAAGGTTGTAAAAAGAAGCTGGAGAAAGAAATCCACCACAGGATTTAGTGTCATTTTCTGGCAAACACAGTAAGCTGCACTACAGGAAAAGTACAAACTGCAGTGTAATTCCACTGCAGGCAGTGTGCAGTAATTATGTGTGTGTTTGTACTCTTGCATGAGTCTTACATAGCTGCTGACAGCGTAGCTGCAGACAGGTGACCAGCAGAGATAAAGCCTCGCGGGCGATGATGGCATCTTTGATAGACACACACTGCTGTCTCACACATATCCCAGCATGCAACGCTGTAGGCGTGGTCTCCCCCTCACTGCTGGAGCTGCAGTTGCTTCCTGCAAACAAGCACAAGACATTAGTTTTACTTTTGTTTCTTTAGCTTTTGTTTTTGTGGCATCGGAAATTCTTTGACCATGAGCTGTTGGCGATGACGCATCCCAAAATCAGGAATGAAGTTTTGCAGGACGCTTACCACACCTACTGACTTTAAACACCACAACAGTGTTCTCAGCTTATCTGCGCAGACTGAGAAGAACTAGCACCTCAAATAACACTGAAAGTTCTTATCTGTCACCTGTGCTGCTGACTCTGGTGCGGACTCCCTGTGGCAGGAGGGAGCTGTGGTTCTCTCTGATTGGCTGCGGGCTGCCGACCAGATCCAACCGTCCGGCTGCAGCGGCCCAGGTCAAGCGCATGAAACAGGCCACAGTGGAAGTAAAGTCACCCACCTCCATGGTCTAGAAAAGAGAGGGCGCAAAAATTGTAATTAGAACAAGTCTGACCTTCGGCAGAATCAACAGAGTGTGGTAACGCTTTATATCAAGGTCCTTTAATAACCATTATAGTTTCCGTAATTTTCGGACTATAAGCCACGCCTTTTCCCCCATTTTTCGATTCTGCGGCTTCTACAACGGTGCGGCTAATCTATGGATTTTTACAGCTAACGGCCACTAGGTTACCTCCTAAATCTATGGATTTTACAGGTTACAGTCCACCAACTTTAACTCTCTGGGCTCTATGACTGGTCCGCTAGGAACGGCGGGCTCCAGCAGGAAAAGCTGGAGGCAGGTGTACGTACCAGGTCCTTCATATACTTTTAAGCTATTTTTCACTTGTCTGTGTGTATTTGTGTCGAAAGCTACTTAGTTTGTTGGAGTCGCTGTACCGTAATCAGCGGCAGACGAAGGACCCCGAGCCAATCTGGCAGGGCGCCGGAAAAGAGTGAAACAGGTAGTGCGCAAAAGTAAAAGTGAAACCGAGAGTGGTACGAGAGACAGAACGAGAGCAAGACCGACATTACGAGAGCGAGATAGTTTGTGCAAAGGAAGTTTCCATGCACAAACCGTCATTATGGAAAACAAAAGTAGAAATGCATATGATGCAGCTTTTAAGTTAAAGACAGTCAATCTGGCTGTAAAAGAAGCTTCCTCAAGCAGCCATCTCTTTCCCGACAATCCCCTCTGTGCACGAACCCTTACATATGGTAATTAAACATTAAAACACCTGCGGCTTATAGTCCAGTGCGGCTTATATATGTACACATCATTCAATTTAGCTGCTGCGGCTTATACTCCGGTGCGCCTTATAGTGCGGAAAGTACGGTAGTTATTATTAGTAATAAGGCCCTTTATAGCTCATCTATTATAAGTTAACTATAAGTTAACTATGCTTTTTGCAACTACCAGATCTAAAGCGAGAACAATGCCTTATTACTTGTTAATTAATGGTTATTAAGGACCTTATTATAAAGCGTTACCCAGAGTTTTTATGACAAAGCGTATTTTACCTGAATAGCTACGCGAGCAGCTGGAATGATCTCCTCGACTCTTATGGAGGAGCGCTCAGACAGAGACATCTGTCTGTAGGAGGACTTCTCTGGAGTCCCACAAAGAGACAGCTGTCGCCCCGCCCGCCCGGCGTTACGAAACGGACGAGACGACAGTGACTCGCCATCCCTGATGACATCATCATCCAGCGTTATAGGCATGCTCTGGCCAACCAAGAGAAACCTGAAAACACAGCCAGTTTAGTGTGAAGTCTGACTTGGTTTGCAGCCCAGAATATAAATCTGTGTGTGTGTGTGTGTGTGTGTGTGTGTGTGTGTGTGTGTGTGTGTGTGTGTGTGTGTGTGTGTGTGTGTTCAGAGGAGGCATGCTGCACCTGGCCAACTGGAGACAGATTGAGTAGACGCCTTGTCTTGTCTCATAGTCCACCTCTGATGGGATGGAATCTCTCTGCATGACATTCACCACCAGGCTGCAAGCAGAAAACACAGAGAAAGCTGCTGTCAGAACTAAAAATAAAAAACGTCTGATGAAAGCTTATGCTAAGTGGCATATGTGTGACGCAGCTTGCCGAGTCTGCGGACACGTGTCACAGTGAAACAAAGCAAACAGCAGACAGTGACGCACACGCTCTTGTCCGTTACGTTTATCTAGTGGACACACAGCCAGGTTTCACAGAACCGTTACAGGTGTTGGCTTTCCTTGTTTTTGGCTTCCAGACTGTGGACAGGGGGGGGGGGGGGGGGCTTTTGTCTCCAGAGCCGGAGTCAATACTCTGTCAGAGCTTACCCGTCACTCTACTCAGCGGCCGGAAAACAAGACACGGAAAGCTTCTGTTGCAGCAAAATGTATTCATGCACAAATTGCAAACTCTACGGCACATTCACTTGATATCTTCTCTGTTAACCTCTCCTCTGCTCCCATCGCTCCCTCTCGTCCACTCACACCACATGCATCATCACTCTCCCTCTCTCGCTCAAGACACACACAGACAGACACATACAGAGACACACACACACAGAGACACACACAGAGTCACACACACACAGGGACACACACACACAGAGACACACAGACAGAGACACACAGACAGAGACACACAGACAGACAGACACACACAGAGACACACACAGACAGACAGACACACACACACAGAGACACACACAGACAGACACACACACACAGAGACACACACACAGAGACACACAGACAGACAGACACAGACACAGACACACAGACACACACAGACACACACACACACACACACAATACTGGCTCTGCTGTTCTCCAGATGAGCTCTTACAGCATAATGTTGAGAATTGGGGTTTTAAATTTCAGATTATTGACTTCTTCTGCATTGAGATATTATCTTCTGAAAAACAATTGTGCAAAAATCGATTTCTCAGCCCCAACTGTAACAGTAATCGCACTGTTTGTTTTGAATAGATCTGTTCTACTCTGTTACCTGAGGCCTCCTGCTTTAAGGAAGTTCTCGCAGAAGGACTTGCTGCTGGTTTTGGCCATCTCATCATCCGATGTGGGCATGAGCTTTGAACTTAAGACCTGATAAACAGAGAGAGAAGAGGGAGGAAAACAGATGTCAAAGCCACAATTTTTTTTTGATGTACTGCATTTATTGGGGTGTGTGTTATGTCTGCGGACCTCCAAGTTGTACAGCACTCTGAAGGTGGACATGCCCGGGGCCGAGGACCTGAAGAGGGACTCCAGGATGGATGCGGCACTGGGCTGGTGCTGCTGCTTGGAGGCCATCGATGGAGAACGAGAGCCTGAGCTCTGGAACAGTGTCTTCTACAGACAAGAGACACAAAGGGAGTTTAGAAAATCATAAAACTGGAAAAAAATAATTGGCATTCGCAGATAAGCTCAGAAATTTTACTCCTGACAGTGATTAAGAACATTTATAATTAGTATTGCAGCTTTTGATTTTAATGAGATGCTGTGTATTTGTGCAGACTCTTTTCTCCAATGACCTATGTAAATAGAAATGAACTACCAACATTTAATTATTTCATTTCATTTACACAGTTCTTGGTACTTAATTTCCCTGAGCTTGGTGATTATATGATGATGACTGAATGCAAGTTGACAAAAACCCTAATTAAAACTGAGTGCAATAATTAGCAAATCCGTTGAGACATGTATTCAATTGAAAACTGTAGACAAAATATTTATATTCAAACTGATAAACCTTTTGGAAATGTACACTCTGAATTTTCTTTTTTTTTTTTCTTTTTTTTTTTTACATTTTAAACAGTATGACAACTTTTCGGGAATCAGGGGTAGGTCATTTTTATTTTTGGATTCATCCTATAAATCAATTTAATGTTTATTTTATTTTATATATTTTTTATATTTGTTTTTTAATGCATTTATTTATTCATATTTTTTATGCATTTAATTATTATCATAATTGTATTTTTATATATTTTTAAATGTAATCATTTATTTTTTAATTGTAATATTTAAAACTTTTATGCATTGGCTATGGGTAAGCCTTGGCTTGGCGGGGGCAGAGAGGAAAAATACCAAAATATAATTACAACTAGGGCTGGGCGACATGGCAAAGAAAATGATCATGATATATTTTTTCATATCGTCCGTTCTCGATTATCACAATTTCTTATATTGTTTTTAAACTGCCAGTTTTAAAGCATCTGTACTGAAAACTAAAGAAACTAGAGATTAGTTCAATATTTAATAAACATACGAAGCAAGTTAAGCAAATTAAATAAAAACAATTTTTTTACTCAACAGGAAAACAAATGTAGAAAAATATAAAATAACACAGTGAACTACGTTACAGTCCTGAGTGTTTTTTGCAAGTATGCAAACACAAAATAAACAAATTGTGAGCCTAATTTCTCCTCTTCGAATTTTACTAATACGGCATAAAATGGCCACAAAGCACGTAGTGTTCGATTGCTGCTTATGTCTGTTGGCTGCACCGCTAGTATTGGCTGAACTGCTAATGCTACGTGTGCTGGCTGCAGTGGCAGGCCGTGCAGACTCTGCTCACATTTCATGGTTTCTACATAATCACTTGGGTGGTACTTCTTGAAATGATCAAACAGATTTGTTGTTGTTAGAAAGTCCACGCTATTAATGTTTTGTTAACTTTTCTGTAAGTTTTCATATGTCCCACGCTCTTGAATGCACCATAGCCATTCCGACAGTATCGAATGCACCATACCTGTGTGTGAATTGCTGTGCTGTGAATGTTACTTTTCTCTCGATAGTGGCGGATAAATTGTGATTGCCTTTGCTCTTTCCCAGCATTCACCTGTACCTCCTTGGTTTACTGCTCTAAGAAATGGCTGACATCTATTTCGCTGCCCTCAGCTCGCGTTTAGCTCCACGTTCGGTCTTTCTATTTACTTCTCCGGCAACTTACAAACAATAGTGGAGCAGGAAGAGGTCGACTCTGATTGACTGTCGTCAAGCACATTTCTGACATGTTTGATCGAGTAAATATGCTCACAGCTGATCACCCTAATCGAATGAAATTTATCGCTATCACGATCATATAATCGCCCAGGCCGAATTACAACACAGGTGCTCAGACAGACAACACAGGTGCCTATTTGATGCTTAAAAGCATCAAATAGGGAGAGGTAGAGAGCTTCAACGTTCAGCCGCAGTAGTTACCACGTGGCCCGAACACATCAGAACTGTCTGATGTACCTGGTGGCTCCAGACGCTGGTTTCTTTGGGAACAAAGTTGTCGAGAGCATCCTGCACTTCTGGATCTGTTGGAATCAGCAGCAGCAGCTTCCTCACACGGAAAGTGATCCTGGAGAAAATACACACTTAAATATGCGGCCCTTTCTTTCTTGTCAATAAGGTTTATTTACCTTAAAATTGTTCCATCTTACCTGGTTTCATCCAAGTTAGCCAGCTGGTAAAGCATCTCAAACACATTACACACCAAAGCCATCACCACACCGGGCAGGGACTTCTCCTGGAGACAGAAACACACAGGTACAGTGTGTCAGAACCAGTGTAAGAGTGTGTCTGCAGGTTTGTTAATGCAGCCATTCTCAACCTTGGGGTCGCGAGATGATTTCTGGGGGTCGCCAAATCATTTTGGAAAAAATTTAAATGCACAAAATGTATATTAATTTCAGACTGGGAGATGTTTTAGTTGTCGTCTGCTTCATTATTTGTCCAACATTTGTCGTATCATCTGAGTTTGTGTGATCTGAACTGTATAAGAATCTGTTCAGTGAAAAAAAGGTGTGTCTAAAAACAAGATCAAAACACTAAATCTGAGGGAAATGATCTTGCTGCATGGACAGATAATTTCACTTGACAAGATTTCTTAAATTAAGATTATTAAATCTAGAAATAAGCATGTTGAAACGCTTAAAATAAGAAATTAACTGTTAAAACAAGATTGGGCGGACAACATGCATGATAAATTGGGGGTCGCGGCTCAAAAAGGTTGAGAACCACTGTGTTAATGCACTGTCATGTCTGAGTGCGTACCTGCTCCAACGCGTAGGCAGAGTTGAAGACGGCGGAGCTGGAGCTGCTGGAGGCGGAGGCTGAGGACTCAGAGCTGCCAGAGGGAGTGCCGGTGCCCGAGCTCTTCACAGTCAGGCTCTGCTCATCGTTGAAGCCAAGCTGGGACAGCAGCTTCTGGTCCCGATTCATGGTCAACTAACACATGATGGAGGAGCAGTGAAGGGGCAGAGTGAGAGAAAAATGGGGGTTGAGGTTGTTCGAGTCTGTGTTTCCCCTGCCACACAACAAACACGGCTCACCAACACAGAGGAGGTGGCACAACAAGAATTGGTAACGCTTTATATTAAGGTCCTTGTAATAACCATTAATTAACAAGTAATAAGGCCCTTGTAAGTCCTTACAAGATGCTTATTAACATTATTGTGTGTTTAAGCTTATATAAGTGTTAATAATGGCATTACAAACACCCATGACCCACCCATTATGTCTTTGCCATGCCTTTATTAATCTTATTTTGTTTGCTTATTGATATTAAAATATACTTTATTGCTCATTTATTATAAGTTAACTATAAATTAACTATGCTTTTTGCAACTACCGGATCTAAAGCGAGAACAATGCCTTATTACTTGTTAATTAATGGTTATTAAGGACCTTATTATAAAGCGTTACCCAAGAATTTACTGTGCATTGATTTGTAGCTTGTACTGGCTTCAGGGGAAACACATGATCAGGAGAGGGATTACCATACTTTGATGAGGGAATTACAGGGACAATTTTTATATTTTTTTTTTACTTACCACACTGTCATTAGCAAAGATCTGGACATTATCCACCGGACAGCTCAAATGCTCAGATATCTTCCACCGGATGCTTCCTATTGTCTCGTTACTGTGGGTCTGCAGAACACACACACCCACACAGAGCAGAGTTATTTACTCTGTAGATGCAGCTCTGTACAATAAAGATGCATAACAAGGAACTAGGAAAAGTTGTCCAATACCTCTAAGGTGAAAGTGTCTTTGGTTGACTCGTAGGTGATGTGAAGAGTGACAGGGTGTCCGTTGAACGAGGCCCCATGAGGTAGAATAGTGCGAGGAACTGAGTACATATCCTACAAAGAAACACATACAGACAATCATAATTAAAAAAAAGAAAGAAAACCTGTTCACCTTTTATGTCAAAACTAACTGCAGGAACTTTTCTCAGGACGAGGAACCTTTTGAGCAACTCACTGCATTAACTCCCAAAAAAGGCCCTGGTTGGGGAGCAGTACATACTCAAACACACACAGTGAAGCTGCTGCGACTTCATTCATAAAACAAGGAAGTACTCTAGCATTAGCCGTCTTTCCTTTAGAGGGAGGAGTGGCCACCGGTTAAGTCTCAGGCCACGTCCTCTCAAATGTCCGCTCACTCTGCGTGTCTCCATTACATAAAGGCCCCCAAAAATTATTATTTTTTAGTCTGTATAAATAAATAAAAATCGTACAACAAAATAAAAATGAATCATAAATCTAAATGTAGTGTAAATTGCAAATATCAACAGTTGCCAAATACTCTTGAGTATTAGCAATTATGCATTACAATGTGATCAATCTCGTCCACTTTGAGAGCTAAATGTGAGCAGCTCACATCACATTTTTCACAGTCAACAGGGCTTTCCACTCGGACATGGAGTAGCCAGACAGTGTTGAAAAATAGCTGCTAGGGGGGTCCGGGGGAGTTTCCCCACACTATTTTAATTAATTATTGTAAAGGAGAATAAGGGTTCTTGTATGTTTTATATAAGGCATCTTATTTTTGACAGTCTTCTAGTAAATTCTGTGGTGGATTCTGTGCTCTTATTTTTAAAACTGCATTGTTTAGCGAGAGGAAGTAATAGTAGCTTTTTGTGATTAACACAACTTTAATTGTTAGCTAATGTTAGCTCGTGGAAAACGAACACCATAATGCAACAGTGTGTTTGGACTGTTTGGACTGTTTGGACCTCTGGCGGGCCGGACAGGTTGATAGTATTTAGATCGGCGCACGCACACGCAGACACACACAGAGAGATGATGAGGGGACGACACTCTGCTGAGCAGAATGCCAAATAACTTTATATTATGAATAGGCTACATATACTTTCAGTAGCTTGAAATGTGACGCTAGCGCAGCACATGAGACTATAGCGGGCCGCCACAGTCTAGGTAATTAACGGGAAACCCTTATGCCACTAAGTCAAGAAGTAGAAATGTTGCCATATCATGATATGCATTTTTTAATGGGTAAAAAAAATGCATACCGGTATAATCGTGAACGATACGATATGGCACACCCGGCAGTTCTCTGGGCCAAAATGTCTTGTTGATGTCAGAGGTCAGAGGAGAACGACCAGACTGGTTCAACAGTAACTCAAATAATAATTTGTTACAACCGAGGCATGCTAAGACCATCTTTGATCACACAACACATCCCTGAAGCAGAAGACCACACCACCACTATATTAGGTACACATGCTAGCTAATAAAGTGGCCGCTGAGTGCATATTACTAACTTATTCAGAGTCAAAATTATGAAATGCTTAAAGCTAAATGTGATTTATTTTCTGTTATACTAGGTGATGTTACAGAGACAAGCAGTTATATTATTAATTTAATTATCTTGTTGGGGAAAAGATTTATTTTTAAAGCTGTCAATGCAGATTCTTTGAATATTTATCAATTTAGGATGCTCATTAAACGTTATTTTGTTTTGGAAGGTTATATTGCTAATAGGAATGGTGATGTTGGACGGTATTTGGAAAGGTGGGAAAGGTTTATTGAAGTGGAGGGCTGGCATTTAACTTAACCCTTTATTATTTTCTCTTAGGTTATCAAGCTTACTGCTATACTGTATGTTTTATATGGTAATTATGTTTGATGTTTGTTTGTGTCTTGTTTAGTTTTAATGTGTTAAAGTTCTTATTTATTACTGTAGTTTTATTTATTTAGGTTGGTTTTGTGATTTTGTTGTCGTTGTTCTTTTTTTTTTTTGATTGTTTTTTTTTTTTACTGCGTTTGTCCATTGGTGATTTATGTTGTGTTTTGTTTAAATTAATAAAAATAAAAAAAATGCTTAAAGCTAAGAAGACAGAGCCTACCTCTATAGTGATGACATAGCGTTCAGCCAGTAGCAGCAGTCTTTCGATTATCACCAGCTTAGTGGATCTGCAAATAAACACACACAGAAGAGACTCCATGATGACGAGGAACACTGTTAAACAAACATGTTTTAATAGGTTTAGTAACTATGCTCTTACCCAAACCCCCCTCTGTACCTGGATGGTGATTGTACAGATGTGGCCACTGTTGGCATGGCGGTGGCCGTCAGCATCTTCGTCGCCCTGGTGACAGCATGCGTCAAAGTAGGCCCACCCAGGGCTGAGCTGGCTGCCTGAGGAAGACAGGAACAGAAATGAGAGCTCAGGTTGCTGATTTCTGTGAAACGGCACAATCATTTCCAACAGTAACTTAATCCACTACGTACCTCCAGTCGCTTGTAACAATCAGCAATGAACTTCTTGTGCAAAGTCACAGAATCCTGTAAACAAGACAGAACAAACCAATTCACTCACGTATGCCAACTCTGGAATTGCTTGGTTATATTCAGTACTCAGCTGCTGAAGAAGATATCTTAATATCTTGAAATTAAATTCTAAAGTAAATTATGATTTAACACATTTTTTCATTCTGCCTTTATAAACCACTTTAAAAAAATGTTTACCATGTCACGCTTGAATCATTTTTTAAGCACAACCTCACCTATATGACCTATTAAATATTTTTTCACTTTGACTTATTGGATCAACATTTTCAAACCCAAATGCAAATTTAGCTGTTTTTTTAAACTTTCAAAACAAAATCTGAAGATTTTTAAATGTACACACAGGTTTCAAAGATAACATATCTATCTGTAAAGCAAGAAGCGTCTGTGTGTGTGTCTGTGTGTGTGTGTGTGTGTGTGTGTGTGTGTGTGTCTTGGGCATATCTCGCTGACCGTTAGTCAGACTGACCTCAGATTTCGTATGTGGCTTGCGCATGGCACGAAGGTGTGCATCCTTGATTTTGAAGATTTTTGAAATTCATTTTTCAAAATATCATTATTTACATAGGACGTGATGCGGCACTGCACAAACCACCTACCTATCGTTCGGAGGTTTACAGTGTGCTAAAAGTTTTGATTTTCCAATAATATTTAAATAGTTTCCAGTGAATATCAATTTTCAATGTGTATGTGCTGGATGGTGTGGTACTTTATGAAAAGTAAATGTTTTATGGAATTGCAAACATTGTTGTAGCACGATTAGCATGCTAAGCGGAGATTTAGCTTTATTCACTTCTTATGTTGCATTACTATGTAATTCAGGGATGACATTCATGTTGTTTAGCGTAATGCTCATAATCATTTGATATGAGATACTTACATGCAACATAGTATATCAGCTAATTGGGTTCATGTTAATGTATTTTTAGTGCAGAATACTGCGTAATGTGCTATCTCATTAGCATGCTAAGCGGAGATTTAAGCCCTTTCTTCCGCATCAGTTTGACAAATTGAGAACAGTAAAGACAAAACTTTATTAACTGACAGCGAAGCGTAATACAGACGGAAAGATAGCGTTTGTGTTATTTAAGGTTACACTAGCAAGAGGCATTAGCATTACCTACAAAATACAAGTAAGAGGTCAAATGAAGGAAACATCTAGTTCGATATTTTTTTAATAACTATGTTTGACCATATCTCCAGTTTTACTTGGCCTATCATCATCAAACAAACACTGGCATGGAGTTTCAAGTCAGTACTGTACAGGTAAGCAGGCAGCAGGGATCTATGCTGCTTCGTTTTTATATTGTGACATCTTAAAGAAGTAATGCGCCGGTGCTTTTGTGGACTCCAGGGTGTCCAAAACTAATCAGAGAATAAACTCTTTAATAAAGACGAATAAATATTCTGCTGCTACTTCTACTACGAATGTTGTTGTTATGGTGATGATAAAAAGTATTTTAACAGTAGAAATGTATTAAATACATCATGTTACATTGTTTTTTGACACCAAGTTGGTAATTAACGATGATGTAACTCCGGTCCACCCCTCAGTGATTGGTGATCTCAAGTAACCACGACTGGATGATAATAGAAACGATCGCCCAACCCTCAGACTCACCTTCTTCATCTTGGGATTGAGGTTAGTGTAGCTATATGTGATAATTAGCTGGATTGCTTCATTGGCTATCTCTTCATCAGGGGTTTCCATGGCGATGCGCCAGATAAAATCCATCCCTGATAGGTCAAGGCGCTCCACACACTGAAATCAGACCATATCATAAGTTAGATATAAATAGATATAAATGTTAACCGAGACTGTTTTAACCATATGCATATTTCCACTGTATTGCCTCTAAAAACATGTGAGTGAGGACTGACCAGCTGAGTTCCCTGGCGTTTGAGGCGATGGTCACATAGATTAACGTTCTCAAAGAAGGTCTTAAATAGATTGAAACCTGTGACAAAAAAAAACATGTTACCAGCTGTATCACATTTCATGAACTAATCCTGTAAAAGCTGTAATGCTGTCAGCAGTGCATCTCCTTGTTTCTTACCATTCATAGTGATCTCATAGGGCTCCAGTTTAAGGATCTTCTCTTTGAAGAGCTGCTGCTGAACATCACTCTCGAGGTCATGTTGTCCTTTGGTGAACCACTCGAAACACAACTGCACACATGAAAACACAAGCGGGAATGTTAATGGAACTAAACATTGGATACAGGACTTGTTGTTGCTCTTAACACGGTAATCTTTTGTGTATTTTTAAACAATGGTTTGAAGAAGCTTCTTGAAATAACTTAAACTCTTGTGCATTTACTCACCACAGAATGATGCCAAATCCACAAGAAGCCACTATACAGTCAAATTTATGGTTAATTGTTTCTGAGATAATATCATGAACCAAGTTCTGACACCAACATGGTCCTTTTTAAATGTTTTTATTTATTTATCTCATATATATATAAATATATATTATATATATATATATTATATTAATATTTATTTATTTTTGCTTTTTTTTCTCCCCTTTGGACTGTCATATTACAGTTTACCTTTCTCTGTACATATAATACTTTGCCTTGTTACTCATGTTTATTTCTCTAAGGCTGCTTGTATGTCTACATATCTTATGTGCAATTAATAATAAAAATTTGGTCACAAAAAAGATATATGCAGTACTGTGCAAACATTTTAGGCAGGTGTAAAAACATGCAAAGTGAGTGAACAGAAGAAAAATCAAATCAATATCTGGTGTGACCACTCTTTGCCTTTAAACCAGCATCAATTCTTTTAGGCATTTTTTCACACCTGCCTAAGACTTTTGCACAGTACTGTATGTATATTTAAAACATTTTTTTCAGTACCCGCCTTAAAAACATATTTGCACTGCATTTGTTCCTCCAGAGCAGTCATCCGTAATAAAACTGGTTGCAAACACAAGCAATCGGCCAAGGACAAGGATTAAATTTGCATAACTGTTTTCATACCTCACGGTCAAGTTCACAGACATCCGGCCCCGACACCAGGCACTCCCACAGCTCCTTGGCTCTGTTCCAGACCAGGTAGAGGCTGGCCTCCTGGAGGAAGAAGGCCAGGAAGCGCAGGTGGCTGTCTAGATACTAAACACACATACACAGAGAAGCATCATCAACATACGCTGTGCTGCTCTAGCTTGAGACTTCATGTTTAACCCTTTATCAGGCAAAGAGATTTAAAGTGGCAAATCTCCGCGAAAAACGTCGCAGATTTACGAGAAAAAAGTGGGAAAAAAGCCACCGAAGTTCCCAAATATAGTTCTTTGCCTGATAAAGGGTTAACTACCAGCTCTGATAAAATTATGCTTTAAATTACATTACCTGTAAAACTGTGAAATAATTAATTGAAACATCAATCATTTGTATGAGCTGCAGTATACTGCCCTACAAAGTCTACCTGCATTAACTACATAAAGGGTAAAACTGAGAAAAACTGCTTAAAAGTTTTTTAATGTTTTTAACTGGCCAGCCAAATGGGTTATAGGTAGATAAGTGATACAACACTTATTTCTACATGTATTGGTCATTTTTATGCTCAAAAATCATGATGATTTATTTAACCTTGACCCTGAAAATGTAGTTACTGCACTCTGGTTTTGCTGTACAAGGTTCTAATAGTAATGCACAAACACAGTGCAGTAACTACAATGTTGTTTTAGTTGTTTAACAGTTCTATACAAAGATTTGTGTATTTTAGACTTAATATTTTGAAGTATATTTTAGTCTAAATACAATTTTATCTCATTGTTTTACTTAATTTCTATCTAGAGAATACTTTCCCTATAAAATAAACTTATAATTTATATTATTCTTTTCTTCCACATTCAACACAATGAAGAAATACAAGGCTTCACTGTATCGCAGTATTATTTCTCTGAAATAAAGCAAAATTGAAATCTAAAACTTTGTCACAAGATGTTCCATAGAACAGTAAAGATGGTCAATAAAATGACGTCACAAAATGGCTTCACAGTGTCACTAAGGAGTGCAGAATTTAATAATTTTAACAGGATCTAGTTATTCCAAACGGTTAATTTTTAGCGATGATTTAAATGAGACATGTAGAATAAAGTGATGATTTTGACAGAAATATCGTTTTTTTTCTGGTTGTGTTCGACAGTAACGTTGGTAATCTATGATCCGTTCAAGGACTGTTGGAAAGTTCAAATTTCAACCATAACGTCAGTTCCAATGGTGTTCAGTAATAAAAGAATAGACAAACATAGACGTACCTCCTGGTAGGTGTACCGTCCATCCACCAGAGTTGAGCCTGAGAGGCTGTTATTTCCTGCAGCAGTCACTGCCAGTCGGTGGCAGCACACGAGGGAACCGGTGATCAGTTTGACGATCTCAAAGTTCTTCTTCAAGTCCTGGATGATGCTCTGTGGGGAGGTGGATAAAGGTTGTCAAGGCAACATCTTACATGCGCTTCAATTATGTTTCTTTTTGGTAACACGTTACAATAACCATCATTTATAAATGGTAAACAGATAATTTATTGATGTTTAATCATCATTTATAAACCATTTAGAATGGTAAATACATAATTTATTACTGTTTACCTAACTTATATACCATGCATTAGCCATTAATAAATGATTTAATGTAAGGGTAACGCTTTATATTAAGGTCCTTGTAATAACCATTAATTAACAAGTAATAAGGCCCTTGTAAGTCCTTACAAGATGCTTATTAACATTATTGTGTGTTTATAAGCTTATAGAAGTGTTAATAATGGCATTACAAACACCCATGACCCACCCATTATGTCTTTGCCATGCCTTTATTAATCTTATTTTGGTTGCTTATTCATATTAAAATATACTTTATTGCTCATCATGCTTTTTGCAATTACCGGATCTAAAGCGAGAACAGTGCCTTATTACTTGTTAATTAATGGTTATTAAGGACCTTATTATAAAGCGTTACCAATGTAAGTTTATAATTAATTTACCATTGACAAACAATTCAATTAGAATTAATAGTTTATTAATAGTTTTAGTTGCACTCATTATAACATTTTCAACACCATATTAAGTATGTGAATGGTTTTGAAATGATTCATATACCTTTAAGAAATTGGTTGAAACCATTTAAAGATTAAATAGATATAGCACTTTGTAAATGGTTAATAATTGTTTTATAAACCATCTATAAACATTACTTAGTTGTTATTGTAAAGTGTTACCTTCTTTTTTTATTTATCTGTTTGTGTTTTGGTGTTACCTTGTCTTGTTTCTGATAGGTCTGCTTGATGAAAGAACGGGTGATCTCGTGCAGCTGACGGAGAGCAGGAACGACCCAGACTGCCTGAGGACTGCTCTGCTGAGACGCCTGTTGGGACACACACGCAAGATAATGATATCCTCTAAAGCAGAATGAGCAAATAAACCCATGCTAACCCGATTTTGTAATTAAATTTATTTGTCAATATAGACCTGCTATTTCTGCTGTCTGCTGTGTAAACATGAGGGAAAAAAACCAGAGCCAGGGATGCAAAACACTGAAAATTGCTCGAGTTTAAATCTGTTGTCTGTTTTACAACTGCTTCTAAAAGTCCAAATCAAATATCAAACATGTCTTTTGTATATCCGAGGCTCTGATTCGATTCCTCTTTGCATGAGTAAACGTGCTAGCACTTCCACCAAAGCGGACCATTCATTCAGCAGCTAAATCACTCATTTAATCCAGCCAGCTCTCACCCAGGACAAGATCAACACCGCTGTGTAATCATTCGTCAGTGCCAGAGCCCTCGTAGCAGAAGATTAACACACACCTGGTTAAACCACCTCATGTCACAATCAAGTGTGAAATTTTCAACCTGTGACCAATGAAACACCTTTGTGGTCAAGCCCTCCTCCTCCCCGATTGGTTGGCAGTTGTGAAGCAGCGAGATTTGATACAGATTGTTCAGTGGAATTGCAAATGACATGGGCTTCTTGTCTTACTTTGGCCAAAGAGTTAGCTTTCTTCTTGCCCCAAGTGCCAGTTAGAAATGAGCTTTGACCGTCGCTGCCTTTACTGTCCTCCTGAGTGTGAGTCTAGAAACACACATTTCATTTGAGGGGGCTGTTTGAATCTGCAAAATTAAGTCAGTTAACAATTTACTGCTAATTATTTTCTGTTTTACTGTCTTTAGACTGTATACAAGAAGGGACTATCCTCTGGGTCTAGTACGGAAAGCCAATGTGGATCGACTCCACTGGTTGAAAACACATTTCAGACTGCATAGAAGTCTATGAGAAAATAACCCTACTTCTCAGTTGATTAATTTCTTCAGTAAACATTTTATTATTTTCAGTTTATCGTCTCAATCCTTAGTTTCAAGGCTTCTTCAAGATAGCATGATGTTCATTTAGCAAATTATGGTCCCATTCAGAGTAAAATAGACAATTAAGAAGGGTAGGCTAAGATGGCAACATGCCGAAGTTTTGCTGACTATTTAATAGAGTTTATTTCTTATATGTGTAATCTTCTTGAATTGGTCAACATGATTATCATCAACATTCTGTCTTTATGCAAACATGAATGAAGGAAATATGATAGAAAGACTGAGGTAGAGGCAAAAAAGAGAGTAAAAAAAAAAAAAAAGGAAAGATTGTCTGACATCAGCCTCCTTAGTGTCAGTGTTTCTGGAGTGACCAGAGGAAAAAGAGAAGAATTAGACCTTTTTTCATGACTTTCAAAAAAAGCTTTGAAATAAATGAACTAAAATAAATAAACTGAACTGCCACAAGTTGCTTGAGCCAGAGAGGGGCATCATCTCCATGTGCCACTGCAGCTCCATGGATGCTAGACTGAAGCAAAACTCAGAGGTAAACAAACCAAAGTTGAAGGGTAATATGCCACACTAACAAGGGCGTGCTAACTTTAGAACAAAACTGTCACAGCAGGCAGAAAAATGTAGGGGCCCGATGTTTCCTTTAGACATGTTGAGCTCCACATGAAAGTGTTTTCCTGTAGTATGTAAATAAACAACAAATGTATTTACTCTTAGAGCTAATCCTGCAGCGCTACCACATCCACAAAGACAATATAAGGCAGCTATAGCATGTCTGTCTCACCTTTTTAATGTCCTCGATACATTTAATGATGTAACTGCGTTTCACCGTCTCCTTGACAGCGTAGGCGTCGCTCAGAATCCCCAGATGCTCCTCCAACGCCTGCTGAACTAGACTGGTGGGCAGGGTGGGGAGGTGAGCCAACTCCCACAGCACCTCCAGCACCTAAAAAACACACACAAGATGCTTCAGCCTTCACTTTTAATGACATGTGGAAATCTACCGTCTACTACTAGGCTTCATTATTAGTCAGTGTCCTTAGCTTTGACAAAATGATATATCAACAAACCTTTCCTGTTGTGGTTTCAGAGCGAGCCTCTCTGCCGATTCTCCCGATCAGACTGAGCAGCTTCTGCCTCACACGGTCACTCTCAACCTCCCAGCTCTAAACAACATGCAAACACATTATTATTAACACTTTCTTAACACTGGTTGGCTGATACATTTAATTTAATCAGTTTTATTTTTGTTTGTTTTTTGGGGTGGGGGCTTCCAATGATTATGAAAACAAGATAATGGAGATAAAATGATTATTGTGCCACATTCTGTTCCACAATGATGCTTTTATTTTGTCTGTGTTATAAAACCAGCTGACCTCTGCCTTTCTGTTATATCGCTGTGCTTCTCCCCTATTTCTGCCATGTTACTGACTGGATTATGTTGAATATAATGTCAATAAACAAAATTTGGAATATATGTTGGTTATCTGGTTGGTTTTTATTAATTTACATTACATTTATTTAAATACATATATATTTTTTCATATATTAGTGTATTTTATTTATTTATGACTTTCTAAAAATAATGATAATGTTTAAATAATGAAAATAAAATAATTTTAATGTTTTTTTGTTTAATTATATTTAAAAATAAGTCTTCTACAATTCTACAATGTCATTTAGCAGATGCTTTTATCAAAAGTCGTACAAATGAGGGTTAATATAGTTTTTGTTACGTTAAACTTCAATCTTTTTTTTTCTATAACTTAAATAAATTTGTATTGAATTTTGACATGTATTTTTAACATCAAATACAGATGAGTAAACTTTAAATCATCTTGATCTCAACATTGATAAAAATTATGAATTATTATGAATTTAGCCAAAATCCAGCCGCACAGCACAGGCTTTAAAAAACGCTTTTCATTGAGCTAAGTTACTCTCACAGAGTCACAGAGACAGCACTGACCTTCTGTATGAGGACGAAGAGGTGGGTGAGTTGATCAAAGCTGAACTTCACAGCAGCAGCAGCGATGATTGTATGAATGTTTTCTATCACAGTTGATGACTGGCCTGCCTGAAATGGTCACACAAGCATCCAGAGATCCATCAGAGGCAGCGATTATTTGTCACACATACTTGCTTAAACAGGAGTACATACAGTATCAGCAATGCTTCAGTGCATGAGTGAATCTATTCATGTTAAGGTTTAGCAATTACAAATAAAAATAAGTGAAGAAGTAATAAATAAGACATTGATGTGTTAGAATTATATTATAATGTGTGCACAAGTGCTGACCTGTATTTTCCAGATCTTGGAGAGTTCATCCAGCGACAGTTTACTCCCCAGCAGCTCAATGATTCCCTTAATTCTCTCACAGTACTGAGCCTGGTCAATATTACCTGGGTGAAGAAATATTTAATGAACATTGTGAATCCAGTCCCGGATCATTCTGATGATTTCTGTCTTCTTGTTGTTGTTGTGGTTACAATGTACAAATTCTTAGCTTTATTTTACTCAGTTTGTTGGAGAAAGTGATTGATTTTCTTACCCTCCAGTGCTATTGATAGGACTGAGTTCTCTACCAGCCAGTCCAAAAGTTTATCTGTGTCAATGGCATTTTTCACAGTCTTAGACACTGTACTCTCCTCTATCAACTTTGTCACCTGAGAGAAAAAGAATGCACAAGAACAGTGTCAGATGAGATCAAAAACTGATTCAAAACACTCATTTTGAGTTCAGATTCTGCAAGAGCTGACCTCTTTGAGGGAGTTCATCTTGGTAGAGAAGTGGGGGGTTTTGAGCATGCGCAGCAGCGTGTCCAGCCGCAGGTCATCCACCACAGTAACCAGGTCCCTCTGGAACCTCATACACAGCAGCTTAATGGCCGACAGCAGGTCCGGGATGCTCACCAGACGCTGCAGTTAAGAGACGAATGAGCGACAACTTCGTTATAGCATCATGGTTAAGTCACAAAGAGCATACACACGCTCTTAAAGATGCAGTAAACCGGGTTAACACACCTTCTTAAGCATCAAATTCAAGGACTTTTCATGTCCAATTACCTCAAAGTCAAGGACTCAACATGGCAAAGTGAAAGACTCAGATCAAGTCTAATCACGGTTACACACAGATTTTATATGAGGAGAACAAGGCTTTACTGCTTCGACCAGAACGTCAACTTTTACTGATTTGCTGCAGGCTCTGCATCGACCCATATGGATGCTCCAGTCTTTGTAAATGTCTTTGACGAGCCACAAGTCCTGGAATTTACACCTTCCAAGCATAGCTGAAGGTTCATGTAACCCTGACGCTGCCAGATGGCTTGCTACACAGAACCATCTGAGAAGCCATGATTGGAAACTGTTAAAAGGCAGACACTTTCAAAAAAAAGAGATGGCAGGTGATCGGATGTACCATCTGTACCATCTGCACCGTCAGTGCTGGAACCATTGGGAGAAGAGCAAAAGCCTTCGGAGCTGTTCAGTTCTCTGCCCTTCTTTAAGTGAGCACTCACTATTCAGTTCTGATATAACTGATGCTAATGTAGCATCTGCGCCAACTTCTTAATTTCTCCCTCTTTGTCCTCCTTCTAATCTAACAATAAGGGTGATGTAAAGACCACGGTTCATCATGCTGTAATACCTGTTGAGTGACCTCATCACAATGAAGGACATGATCAATATTCCTCTTGTAAATAGACTGTACCCACTTATTTGGTTTCTCAATGGAAAATTCACAATAAGGGTGTTTCCACTACAGCCGAAACGCACCTAATTTGAATATGAGCCGCCCTGAGAGGTCTCTTCTTAAGGAGCCGCGGAGCTGGCGGCTCCTTAAGAAGAGTAAGAACGAGTCGAAGTGGTACAGTCCTCCTGCAGCAGTCTCTCTCAGCCGGAGGGGATGTTAACCCCTTAGCGTCCAGTCTGCAAATTGCTAATACGCTAACTGTTAGCTCTGTAGCAGTACGGTGTGTATGTGCCGCTGCTGCAGTAGGTGTTCACTTAGTGATCTCTGTTTATACACAGAGTGTCCGGTGCTTGTTGTAAACAAATAGCGAAACCGGTTAATTCACGATCAGAATGTTTATGCATAATTAGCCACGCTGTCAGTTATCGACGACGGCCACAGTTGCGTCTCCCGTGTTTAATCCGCCGCGACAATCGAAAACCATACGTCACCTCCGGAGTCTCGTAAATCCCTCTGGGGGCCTTTTTGTAATGGAGACGCACTGAGTGAATGGACATTTGAGAGGGCGTGGCCTGAGACTTTCCCGGTGGCCACTCTTCCCCCTAAAGGAAACACGGCTAATATCGGGCAGGTCTCTCTGTACAAGTGCTCTTACGAACCAGCAGGAGTGACTAGTTAAGCAACAAGTGGATGATCCCACACTGGCTTCCCAACCCGATTGTACAAACAAGCTGGATGTTCCAACCTTCAAAACTAAACAATTGTTTCTGTCACTGCACCTTTTCTTTGTTCATTTAAGTGAAAATATTCATACAACCCAAATCCAAAAAAGCTGGGAAACCGCCTAAAACAGAATGTGATAATTCGCTAACCCTATATATTCAACTGAAAACGTCCCACTCTGAATTCTGAATTTGATGTACTGTACTGATGTTTTTATTTGTATTTTACACAGCGTCCCAACTTCTTTGGAATCGTGGGTAAGAGACTTACATATATAAAACATTACCTTGTCTTTAAGGTCCTTCTCCTCCAGGTTCTGCACATATGTGATCATCTTATGGATGACTGGATCAAGCATGGGCTGGGGGAAAAAAACAGGATACAGTGAACATAAATACAATATAAATTATAAATCTTAATATGTGTACAAGGGTCATATAAACAATAAGGACAGTTTTAACGCTGGGACAACATTGGACAGAAAACAAAACAACAAAATGTAAATAAGAACAAATACAGAGGTTGCAGACAAAAACAGTAAAAGAACGGATCTTGAAATAACTGGATAAGGATCAAGTAAACTACAACCAAAATTTGTGAGTGTGCAGGTGAGACAGCTCACCTGGACGAGGCTGGAGTTCAGGTATTCTGCACAAACTCCGAGAGGTTGGACCAGAGCTGACACACACTGTGTGGGCAGATGTAGAGAGACACAGTCACTCAAGCATGACACAAAACAAACAGGATATCAACTTATCAATACCAGCAAACTATGACTAACTATAAAAAGCTTGTATTTTTTGTAATAGTTTTTGTGTGTCAGCATGATCTGTCTTGTATAGAAGCATGTCACTTTTGATGACGCAACAGCCGCAATCTACCACTCCTCTCATATTAAAGTGTCTAGGCCAAAGGTCACATTGTGTTTAAACTGATACTGTGTTTCACTGGTACATGTGTGCATGTGAGTGAGTATAAACAGATGTATGGGTGAGTTTCCAGCACCAGGGTCCAGCTGTCATTTGTCATTCAGTGCTAAATCACAGGAGCTAAATGAATGGTTCCCGTGTTCCTGTCTTTTTTTTTTTTTCTGGCCATCTTCCATCTTCGCCTCCCCCAGCGTCTCCCCCACCTTCCTCCTCTATTCACTCAGTGAGTCCCCCCCCCCTCCTTGCACTTGACTTCCTGCTTAAAGCAGACAAATGAATGACTCAGCTCAGGGAGTCAGTAGAGAAGAGAGCACTCCCTCCCATTATCTTTTCTCCTTTCACTTTCTCTCTCTCTCTCTCCTGTGCTTGGAGTATGTTAGGTATCTGGCAGCTTACACACTCTACTAAGCTCCCACTGCCACTGAAGAGTGGAGTCTCTGCTTTATTAATATGCTAAATGCCGAGAGAGTGTGTGTATGCATGTGTGTGTGAGCGCACTGAATCAATGGCTGCGCACTGCTGTGGTTCCGGCCAGGTTCCCAGAAGGAAGCATCAGTACAAGGATGCCTCAGAACACATAACACAACAGAGCATTTCAACCATCACACAGCGAGAGGATGAGAGAGCGTGTTTGTGTGTAAGTGAGTATTAAGAGAGAGACATTCAGTACCCTGCAGCTGAGAGCAGTGGGGGTAAACATGGTGACCTTTCGCCTGCATAGGCTGTCTTGAAGTCTGTCTGCAACGCCTCTCTCCATCTATCACCAGGGTAGGAACTATCTTAAGATACGTCAGAGCGTTTGTAAGGAGGGCAAAGAAAGTAAGTGCGGACTGTCTTACAGCGATCTCAATTTCGTCAGTGTTCAGCTTCGTCTGGATGGCGGTGAATCCCCCCAGTTCTCCAAACTTGACAAAAAAAAAAAAAAAAAGAAGAGGAAAGGAGACACATAAGGCACATATGATACAAGTACGGCATATGTATCTGGGAAATTATATTTAGATTATTACTCACTCGATTCACCAAATCAACCAGCCAACCGTGAGGCTCCTGAAAGAGATCATAATGTCTTCAGTGGATTTATTTAGCAATGACACTGCAAATTATTATGAGACACGCACACACACACACACACAAGTTTTCTGACAGCTGTTGTGTGTCAGTCACACATGTTTTGCTGAGCCTGTGTCTCAGTTACTCAACACGGGGAGTGAAGAACTCGTTTGTCTGCACCCTGGACATTGACTCTGAGCAGTAAACAAAAGCTAATAAGGAAGCGTGTATATTAATACAAGCTTAACACAGCTTTACATTTGCAAGTGCATCTGGACAAGCTGGCATACATACTCCAAACACATGTGTTGCGTCTTACTTTCTGATATGTGTTGCTGGGAGAGACAGCGAACATGTTGCCCTCTTCTCCGAAAACCTCAGCCCAGTTCCTCTGACATGCCTTCATTCGGTTCTTAAAATGGTACTCATTATCAGGGTTGAAGGCCTGGACACAAAAACAAAAGACGCAGAAGATAAATACACATTTATGGTATGGTTTAAGCACGTAATGTCACATGCCTGATTTCCAAGGTACCGACAAAATAAGCACTTCTTGTTATAAGTGATCAATTTTAAACATAAGTTCACTAAAACAATCACTGTTGGTGTTGGAAACAGACAAGGTAATTTGCTGATTCAGAGCACAAGGAGTACTGAGGAGTTATTTTCATCAGTTCATAATGTATGATACGATAGTACCAATGCACTAAGAATGCATATTTAGAGCAATTAACTAAAAAATCATCTGCCACATAAAAATGGTAACTGATAATTTTATTCAAAATCATTTAAATAAATGTCCAAATTACACCATTTATCATAGTCAGAAACTGTAAAAACTGAAATTATCATGAGATTTTCTAATTTCCAATGGTCTTTCCATTGATCTGTAATCTATTGCTTCAATCAAGAACAATAACCAAATCTATGTGATATTTCTAGTGATATCTCATTCAAATCACTTCATTCTACATGTCTCAGTTAAAATTTGGCCGTGATTAAACTAAATTCTGCACTCCTCATTTCATCTGGGGACGTGACAAAAATTCTGTGAAATTACGACTGAACTTCAGGGTTACGAAGAGCAGAGGAGAAGATATGAGTGGATGTAGAAATGTAAATAGTTCAATATGAGTAGTGTGTGAAGCCTCTATTTTTCCAATATTGATAACACTTGTGGATACCTAAAAATGTTGTTTGTATAGCTTAATAATTTCCATTTTTTCTAAAAAAAATAAAATAAAATAAAAAAATCTAAGAAATTCAACTTGCAGTTTTTTCTTTTAAGATCTATGGCATTATAAGTGTGTCACACTGCACAAGACATTTCAAGAGTTCTCCCTACTTCTAATAATGACTGACATTTCCATGGAGGTGCAGGAAAACAGCAAAAACAAAAGCCTTGAAATTGTTTAGGGTTCAGAGGATTAAAAAAAAAGAATGCAAAAAAAAGACAGTCGAAAGGTCTTTAAAGCAAATAACAACAGAGACAGAGAGTGAGAGAACACACCATAGTCAGGACTCCCATCAGGTTTACAGGTACGGGGTCCTGCTTCACCCTTTCTGCAACCAGCTCCACCAGCAACATGAGCATGTTGTAGATTCCCTCGTGAATCTCTGTGCCCCATTTGTGTACGGCACTGCTGGTCAGCAACTGGTGACGGTGAACAAGACGGACAGAAAGGATGGAAGTCAGGGAAATGTATGCAAGTTAATCAAGTACTACACAGTCACTTAGACCTCTTGTCTCTTCATTGCTCACCTTCTTAAAGGCCTCCGGCATGCACCGATCTATGAACCGTTTGCAGTTCTCATCAGCGTCAGCGAGACCTGACAGGGAGAGAGGGAGAAGTTGGTGCACATATCCAACAGATGGAGAAAAAAAAAAACCCACTGTGACGAAGGAGATACAGATTGAGGGCATGTAACACAAGTGTCTAAAATAACAACATGTGAAAAACACCCAACCGTCCAAACAAAACATGCCACCCACACACAATAACACAGATGGAGAGCATTTAGTTTAAGTCAGATCTTCAGAAATAATCTTCATCCCACACAGCCGTGGTCTTACCGTGCCGGGCGAGGCAGGTGGACGCGATAAGACACTTGCCCAGGGACTCTTCTCTCTTGTAAGGGATGGACCAGTGGTCGGTAAAGACTCGACTCTCCAGCTCGTACAGGTTGGTGGTCGGAAACTCCATGCTTCCCCCGGAGCAGTTCCCGTTCTCATCATTGCTCCTCTGTAAAACACACATGCATGACATAATTACAACCTAATGCAGCGGCTGACTTTATTTCACACAGCTTGTCTCTGCGTCGACCATTGTTTTAGGACACTGCAGCTGTCCTCTGTGAGAGTGAGGTTAATCCAAATGGCCTCTGGCGATGATAAAGTCAGACAGGATGATGCTTGATTCTCTTCCTCCCTCTGGGAGAAGAGCGATAGCAGTCATTTGGAAAGTGTGTCCTCTCTCCTCGACGATCTGCCCTTCATCTCTGCATCTCTTTTTCTCTCTTTGTCCTCCCAAAAAGCAAGTGTTTCACTCAGCCATAAAGTCAAAAAGGGTTGTGGTGTGTAAGCCAGGGTGTGACCAAAGTAATAAACAACCTGCCCCATGACATGACATGACATTGTCATGGTAGCAGCATGATGTTACCCTGATGACATATTTTCATCATATCTAAACAGGTTATGACGGGCAAGTTGAAATTCAGGCTTAGCCTACTACTGCTACGAGAACACGAAATTGCCAGGAGCATTAAAGTCTATGAGTCCATGTGGTGAAAGCAGACAAAGGATATTTTAAATTATTTACATCATAAAGTTGTTTACATATTCATGAAGTTATCTGCATATTCATGATTGAATTGCAGAACTCCCTCTTCTGAAATAGTGACGGACAGTGAAACATTTCAGAACATGTGCAACATGCAGCATGTTGTACTTGAAATGATTCATGTTTGCATTGTCACTGTGCAAATTATTTAAGCATAGTAATCTAAGGATGCTTGACCTGCTGGCTTGTTTTAAAAAGCTTTCACTACATTATAAATGACCAAAACAATTACATTTTATTTGTTCATTTTGCCTGAGGCCCGGCACAGTGAGAATTTTAATAAAACAAAGTATAGTTATTTGGTTGTTTTTTTTAAATACATCTCCACATAATAGCATACATAATGTCCAATGTGTTCAGTGCCATGTTATACTGCCCTGCATACTGATACATATACATTATAATGTGATAGACTGTGAATAAAGCTGAGGAGAACAGGAGCGGAGCAAGCATGAGAGAGGCATCATATTTCATCCCTTCCCTTTCTATGAAAATTGGAAATGACAGATAGATGGACGAGAGAAAGGAAAGACAGTGAGACATGAACCTAACACCGGTTATAGGAGACAGTAGGTTCAAAAGTAACCAAGGAGACATTTGATTTAATTGAGTTTCCAAATCTGAACTCGCTTTGATTTAAATTTACAACTTTGATTTAAATAAGAATGGCAGCATGGAGAAAAGACTAACCCTCTCATCTTTGTATATGCAGGACCTCTTACAATAATAATCGATCAGGAGAAGAAACAAGGAAATAAGTGTTGATGTTTATAAGACCTGAAGCCTTTAGGGGAAAGGTCCAGGTCTCAAAGGCACAGAATACACGTGTGTGGTGGCTGCGCAGGACGATGAGGCAACTTAGCACCGCGCTGTTACTATGCACCCTGCAACCCTCCTGGGACCTCCTGCAAAAACTGCAATGTGTTTGTATGCGTGTTCAGGAGACTGCAGGGCTAAATTTAGGAGCAAAACATGGGGCTGAGGACCTATGACATGCCTCTTAAGCATAAATACGGCAAACAGAGGAAGCAAAGAAAGGAAATAAAGCATTTTCATCCTCGTAGCTAATTCCCTTTACTGCATGGTTCAGAGCTTATTATGACAAGTGGGAGTGAGACCTATACAGATTCTGTAAATGTTTTAATAATATGCATGGGTGTACGAAGCCATTATAATAATGGCGCGAAGATGGATAAATTATTTATTAGACAAGCTGGTGTAGATGGGAAAATAGTTTCAAATTAGACTTGTTTGGCATGTGGGCATACAGGGAAAATTATTTGGCAGTTCTTGAAGAGATTTAATGAACTCAGAAAGTGAGTCACTTTGGGCTGAGTCAGTTTGTAACAACAACATTATTGGCATATTTACAATAACAGGCTTATTATCTACAGTAACCTGCAAGTGTGTGCCATTTTCTGCATACTGTAAATGCCAACTGTTGTTTGTACCACTCTTACTACAACAACCTGCAACACAACATGACAGTGGTAAGACACAGAGGAGAAAGAAATATCGCCAACAGGTATTTGGTCCAGGGTAATTTAATTGTATGTATTTTGCTGACCCACAGCAGCTCAGGCAGCCATCAAAGGGATACAACAAGTGGTTGGTGAGTCTAAATGAATAATCCTACAGTTCTAATGATTTGACTTTCTGAGAAAGTCTTGCTTTCTTTTGATAGCACCTGCAGGCTTTTAGAGATCTAAGAGCAACAGGCTTAAGGTCAGCAGCTACAGGCAAACACCCTCCAGTTTCCTCGAGGTGCTAGTCGAAGCACGCCTGGCATGTCTTATGTAGACAGGTATGTATGAGCAGCCAATGTAGTTTACTATTACAACACCACATTAACCCCGCAAACTAAGACAAGCTGCAGGTAAATCACTGACAACTGTCAGAGGACCAATGACTGGCCTCAAAGCATCAAACACAACGGTCTCACGCCTGACACTGTCTTTTTAGACAAGTAACGGTTAATCACTTGTAACTGGCACATTGATAGCTCAGAATGGGGACATATGTTTAATAAAATGGCCACGTATGTCAAAGACATTGCGAAACCGTCTTTAAGTCCAGTTTGAAAGGGCAGCAATCTCAGCAGGAGCTGAGCATGATTGACGCTGTCAGCCAGCGATGGCTAACCTCTGCAAAGCAGCCTGGAAAAAAATACAACCAACTGTCCGCAGGCCAATTGATGGGGCGCATTAGGGGTGGGCGATATATCAATATAAAAGATATATCAATATCATCTTAAATGTGATATGGAATTAGACCATATTGCATATATCGATATAGTTCAAATTTGCACTGTGATCCTTGCTCCAGGCAAGCTATGGCTTTTATTTAAGATATTTTTTTATTTCAATGTGCACTTTATGGAGCTTTGATTTTTTTTTTTTTTTTGAAAGTGCTCCTGTTGTTATACAGTATTTACCTTCACTTAAATAAGTGGTTTCAATAAAATGACTTGTGACATGTCATATTTGGCTTTGATTTTTACTGAACATTTGCTCTCACTTTGCGATAAAATATCGGGATATATATCGTATATGGATATTCAGCCTAAACATATCGGGATATGACTTTTGCTCCATATCGCGCATTACCCACTACCAGGGTACTGCCGGTTGAAATGTAGTTTGCAGCCCTCCAGATGATGCCTCTGTGCAGCTCCACCTGGTCCGGTTCCTGGCGCGTCAAACTCCCAACTAGCTAGCTCGCTACTAGCTAGCTGGGTTAGCTTGCAAGTTTAGAATAGCAATTTTTTTGCTTCAGTCTGACATTTAAATAGCAAAAGCTCCATGTAAGCAGACTATACTCCAGTCACTATGCGCCATGCCCTGTCCCGTAGGACTGGAGTGTATTTCACCTCCTGCTCTGACAGCTCACGTTGAGCTCGCTGCATGTAGCATTGAAGCTGCTAAGTTAAGCTAGTTAAATGGGCGAGCCCACTATTTCCCAGTAAGTTGCAATTAGCCATGTTCTCCTCCCTCCCTCGCTCCTTCATGTGATGCTTGGTGAAACGCTGGCTCCTCTTACCTCGCTATCCACCACATCGTGGTATGCCGGCGGGGGATCAAACCCTCCAGTCCCAGTCCGCCCGCTGTTCTCCCCGTCTCCAGTCGAGCCCACGCCGGGGGCAGGCCCGCTCTCCATCGGCTCGTATCCATACCCGAGTCCGGGGCTTTCGTTTGTCAGGAGCGCTACTGCCTCGTTGATGTCGTTCTTTGCCAGCCGAAGCGCTTTCCGTATCACGTCGGGGTCTGGGAACCCCATGCAGAGGAGCGTCGTTATGTGCTGCTCCTCTTCGGTCTCCATTTTTGCGGTGTCTCCGTCTCTCAGACTAATAGTAATGGGGTGTTCGGCACAGCCCTGTAGCTGTGCACGCCGCCATGTTTACAGTCCACTGCTGCTAGCCTGTCACGATCTGGCTTCCCCCACAACAGCGCCGACACAGGTGTTATGCCGATTTCTGCTTGCCAAGAATCCTGTGCTCCCCGCGGAAGCGCGCACAGCGAAAAGTCCTAGAGTTGCAGTGATTTAAGATAAAATAAGATTTTATTTATCTCGCAGTGGGGACATTTTTTACAAAATTACAAAGATATATTAAAAAATGTAAATAAAAACAAAGACACAATATACATACATACATTATAATAAAATAATAAATAAAACTTTATTTGTATAGCAGTTTTCTTAACATAGTTACAAAGTGTTTTAAAACTTGTAAAAAAAAACTTGTAAAAAATTACAATAAAACAACAAAACAAAGTAAAGTGCAATGCAGACAAGTTGGAATTACAAATGTCAAAACATAGAAAGTGGCAAGAGCTGGGGGAGAAAAACAACCAAGAGATTAAGTAGCTTAGTTAAAAAGGCTTTGCGATAAATTAAAGTTTTCAGTAGGGATTTAAAAGAGGCTAGTGATGTAGCCTGTCTGACCTCAAGGGGTAGAGAGTTCCAGAGACTATTACTATGTAATATTGCACATAGATTTTCCTTGATTAATGATTGATTAATTACTATTTAGAAGTGTGTTTTACTTTAGATGGTAACAATAATGCAATTTCATACATAATAAGAAAAAGGATTAACTATATCAGAATGTTTATTCACCATCTTATAATTTAGATTTCTCTTTTGAAATCTTCTTTTGAAACTTTTCATAATTTTTGTCCCTGGAATAATTTGGCTTCCTTAATGATAATATAGTTTATAAACTACATCAGAAATTGCTTCAATTATTTTAGCCAATTTAAGTGTTATTTCTATTTTATGCTATCAAGAAAAAGCTGTCCAAAGAGTTTGCAGGGAAAACCTTCTGTGTCCCATTATCAATATAGAAATTTGAAATTTGAAAATAAATAAATTGTAATATTAAATATTGTAATGAAATTGTTTATGGTATCTTATTTATAACTGAAGTATATTTACAAAACAATTCTCTTTGGAGAAATAAATTGTAAAAAGTTAATATTATATAAATGTTATTAAATATGCTTTACTTATTGTTTGGGAGAACAAAACTTAAGAATGGAAAGAAGGGGACCTCTTGGAGCTGTAAAATAGTTTTGGACTACTATGTAATAAGGTTAGATTTAATTGCATTTTTAGCAGCCACTCCTCTTCCTCACCTTTAAAGTGCAGAGCAAACTGTCTTTAAATAAAAGCAATCACAAAATGGAAATGGTAAATGTTTAAGCAGAAAACATAATGGAAAAACTTAATTACAAGTACATGCTTTAAAAAAAGAACTTTAAATCAAATCAAAGTTTATTTGTCACCTACACAATCATACACATGCTTTAAAAATTCTTTCATGCCAGCTCCTGAAACAACTGTCAAATAGAGGAAACATAAGTAAAATATGTATAATAAGAGTAAAATATATGGAAAATATATGGAAAATATATGGAAAAAATAAAACAGGGAAAGGAAAAATATTTTACAAAACTTTTACCAGAAGAAGCAATAAAAAAATAAGCTACAAGTATGCTTCAGAGAAATTAAAATGTAAATTAAAAACAGTGACACAAGAAACATAATGAAACACTACATAAATGGTTAAAATCTGTAAGTGTTATTTTTATATATATTATATTAATTATATATACATATTATATTTATTTATATATATATACATATAAGCAGCCTTACAGAAATAAGCATATATTTTTTTCCAAATAATAATAATCACTCGTGATCACAAAAAAATGCATAATCACCAGAAACATTTGCTTGAATTAGCATTAAATATATATAACCATAATAACCGACTGATGCCTCAAATCACATCAGGGCGTGGCAATGCGCGCGAGTAGGCCCGGTGGTTGTGGCGGCGGGCGGACGTCACGTGATCCTCAGCTCATGTGACAGGGGAAAAGTCAAAACAGGAACAAAATGGCTGCAACGGGCGACGACGCCGCAGCAATGGACAGCATCTCCAGGGCTCCGGCGGCCCAATTAGCGGCTCTGAACGCGGCTGCAAGTACCAGCAGCCCCGCTGGAGCAGAAGGCCCTGAGGACGTGGCGGAGAGCCCGGTGGTTGTTCTCAAGAAGCCCAGCACGAACAGTGAGAGATGTTTCCTTGCAGCTTCCGTAGCGCTCTTATGCTAATTTAGCACCAAACTGTTTTGTCCAATTTTCCAATGTTGGTTTAATTGTATGCAATCATTGACAATCTCCCTTATTTGGGCTTTTTCAATGTTGATAATCTGTCTGAACTGGCTGTGTTCTGTGTTTATTATCCTGCTAATGCTTCAGGTGATGGTGGAGTGGAGACAGCAGAGGAGGCTGTGGAGCCTGCAGAGCCTGATATCAATGAGTTGTGTACTGATATGTTTGAAAAGATGGCCATCTTCCTGCAAGGAGAGCTAACAGGTCTGATAACGCATAACACACATGTCTATAAAAACTTTTGGCCAAAGCAGTTATTTACTGACAGTAGCGGTTCTAGACCAATTTTACTGTGGGGGCCAAGGAGGGGCCAGTGTTTAATCAGAGGGGCACATTAGCACATAAAAAATGGCAAAGATGATATTTAAGCATTCAAAACCTTTATTTTAGCTTATTTAAACATCTAATTTAAGTATATTTGGAAGATACAAATAGATTTGATTGAAACAATGAGACTCACAAACAATAACAGTTTTTTTTATATGACAATGACATTTCTCATTTAATCATTTGCAGTACAGTGAGAATGATCTTTATATATATATATATATATATGTATATATATATATACACACACACACACACACACACACACACACACAATATTTTATTGCACAATTATACTATTATACAATGTACACATTCTGGGTTCCTTTTGTGTACAATGAGTTATTGTTTGAACAAAAAAAGGTTTGGATTGTTCATCGTTATAAATTGATCATCTTATTATTAATTTGACACAGGGGCCACAGCAGGGGCCAAAGGCTTCTTCACAGGGGCAGTGGCCCCTGGAGGCCCCTGTGTAGAACCGCCACTGTTTACTGATGCACTCCTTTCATTGTTCATTTCTATATTCACCTTATTAGCCCTCTGTTTTGTTTTTTCTCATGCAAACTGTGATCAGGAACTTGTGAGGATTACCGTCTGTTGGAGAACATGAACAAGCTTACCAGTCTGAAGTACATGGAAATGAAGGACATCAGCATCAACATCAGCCGCAACCTGCAGGATCTCAACAACAAATGTGAGTGAGGACATAATCTGCACAAAAAACTGTTGTATTAATGTGAATTCCTGCTTCCTTCTACGTCAACAGCATGAACATCTGGCTTGTATGTACTGTATGTTTTCCTTAGATGCAAGCTTACAACCCTACTTGGACCAGATAAACCAGATTGAGGAGCAAGTGTCTTCACTGGAACAGGCTGCTTACAAACTGGATGCGTACTCCAAGAAACTGGGTAAGATGTTTAATGTACAGATGTGCAGAAGTGTGTAAGTCTAATATGTTCACTCCAAGAAAATTTTACGTGAGACTGTTTCTATGAGAATTAAGTTAAATCCGAAATATGTAAACCTGTCTCGATAATTAGTTTTACTGGATGATGTATTGTCTAGAAAATAATTGCAATAAACAATATTATTATTATGCAAGCAGAGCCTTATAAAGAGCAACTCACTTTAAATAAAAAAATATATATAATATACAAATTATTTCTGAAATTGGAATATAACAAAAAAATATAAAAATATCCTATATAAATAAAACAAAATAAATAAATATGATTCTTGGGCTCTGTTGACAAAATTTCTCCATAAATGATTGATAATTATCATTTTTTTATGGAGCTTGATAAGTAGATAATAATTATATTTTATCTAATTATTGTAACGTGCATCCCTTACTTAATTATATTATTTTTAAACAGTCCGAACACACTGTCACATGTTGCAGTTCGTTAGCCGTGAGCTAACATTAGCTAACAATTAAAGTTGTGTTAATCACAAAAAGCTACTATTACTTCCTGTCGCTAAACAGATGCAGCTTTCAAAATAAGAGCATAGTGCGTTAAATCCACCAAAGAGTTTACAAGAAGACTGTCAAAATAAGATGCCTTAAATAAAACATACGAGAACCATTATTCTCCTTTACAATAATTAATTATGCAATCATGAAGATCAGTGAATATGATGGAATAGTGGCATTAGAATGTGTGAAAGGCCACCAAATCTGAGCATTTATGAAAAAAAATTCTCCAGGGCAGCATGCCCCCAGACCCCCTAGCCAGCTATTTTTCAACACTGTGTGGCTATTCCATGTCCGAGTGGAAAGTATGTTGACTATGAAAAATGTTATGTGAGGTGTTTGCTCACTTTTAAATTCCCAAAGTGGACAACATTGATGCATTGTACTTAAAAATGTACACATTTTTTTCCTGGTGGGGCATTCCCTTGGACCACTTAGATGGTAATGTTTTATTATTTCATAATACTTAAAAGTCAATATTATCATTTTTAGTTTTATTTATTTATGGGTCAATGACGTGATCTAACCCAGTGTCAGTTGGTATAACCAGTCATTTTCTTCCCATAAAAATCTGATTTATATAAAGGAAAATAAATGTGAACTAAAATGAGAAAAAAAAATACAATCCACGTTTACATCGCAACACTATGGTATATAACAAATTTTACATAATTTGTCAAAACTTTAGAAAAAAATGGTTGTATTTAGAATATGTTCTGCTCAATATTGACGACAATATGTAAATGTAGGAATGGTAAAAAAATAAAAACATTTGATGTTTTTTAAAATGAAGTAATTATATGTATAAGCCCACTAATATATAAAATTAATATAAAATACAATGTAGGTGGATGAAGTATTTAATATGTATTCTTTTTTTGTGGTTGCACCATTTGACATCTTGCCAATCCTTATTTGTCAATTACCCTTATACAGACTAAAAAAATCATATAGTCTATATATTTTTCACTATTTTGAAATATCGTCAAGAATATCGTTATCGCAAAAATACCCTAAAATATTGTGATAATCTTTTAGGGCCATATCGCCCAGCCCTATTGCAAAGCAATATAAAGTCCACCAGCAGATGGTGCTGTGACACCACACACATTTCCTCACCTCAATTATTTCTACAATACAGCTCACAAAGCCAGCCAAACATTACCACATCATGTTGGACTTGAGCATGCATCCCCTACAGAGTGATCACATCTCTGTGTTTCTTCTTCACAGAGGCCAGATTCAAAAAACTGGAGAAGCGATGAGGATGTAGAAGAGGCAGACTGGAGAGTCAACGGTGCCTTCTCACCTTCTTAACCCTGCCTCGCCTTCTCCTCTCCCTGCCAGCGGAGCCAGGGGCTGCGGGGAGGATGTGAACTGAGACTGAAACAACAAACAGTCAGAGCCACACTGACACCTAGAATGGGCCCATGAGGAAGCAGCTGAAAGCACATGAATTAGTCCTGCAGTGCTTGGCTTAGATTTAACTCTAGTGTCACTGATTTTGGCAGCGGTCGTGCAGCCAACATCAACAAGAGTGTGTGGTCTGCACCCACAGGAATATGTCTGCCTAATTACTAGCATATCTTAATTAAGTGGTGGAATCAGAATTTACTAATTTACTACTAAACACAGCAGATTGGCAGAGACTTGCACCTCTAGATAAAGATAATGTAGCTATTTACATAATGAAGCATGATTTTAGATGTGTTTTTAAATGAAGTCCCAGCTTTCTTGTTCTGACCACTTCAGGCAGCCAATATCCTGACAGATATTAACTAAGTAAAAGTGGCCTGACATGTATATTTGGATTCTTTATGATTACATATTTATTAATCCTGGCTGCAAACTGGTTAACTTCAACGCTAAATCCAAATGTTCACCCTCCAGACTTGCAGACTGAGCCCTCAAGGACCTGAGACAGCAAGATGCTGATAGACAGTCTGTTTTATTTCTGCTCTTGCTGCAGAGACACTCGAGCACAACGATCATCTACACTAGATACAAATCCCCTTTATACATTTGTGAGTGAAGAGAGTGCTATTCATACATTGCCGAATGTGCAACCAAATACAGAACTGTTTGTAAATAAGGACCAGACTGACTCAATAAAGTGTGTATTACTTACATTGGAGGACATTCTTTTTTTTGTCAGTTTTCTTCGCCTTTAATATATTTGACATTACACTGAACAGCTTTTACAGCGCAGGCTGCAATAAAAAAAGCATTTTGATTACTTGCAGAGCATATACTTCTACATGTTTTTTTGTCATGGTATGGTTGAATATTATTTCTGGCATATTTTATTAAGCAATGATTAAATGCAGTGATTGTTTTATTACACATTCATAATGAATGCAGGTTTATTTGTCTGGACATTTGGATTCAAAGTCTGCTACAAAAAGTGTTCATGTGTAGCCATCAGCTACAAATCACTCTTTCTGTAGGTTGAGTTTCAAGTTTGCAATTTAAAATAAAAAATATTTTGACACCTGGTGTGGTGATTTAAAAAATAAAAATTACACATTATTGGATGACTGTTCCCTTAAACTGAACCTATTGCTGACAGCAGATGGCAGACCTGCACCACCACAGGTACTCAAACTGATGGACAGTGAAATATTATGTAGCTCTGGAAAAACTGATCCACTGCTGAAGGAGATTTGAGTTTCAGCCTTCTCAGAAGAAGAATAACTCCGGGAAGAATGAGACCAACTGAGGGAAACAAATGATGTATACTTGACAATTCAAAGGGAAGGGTGAATGGGTGACTAAAGATGTGTGTGATGCCCTCTGCCTCCTTTGTTTCCTTCTTTATATTAGCTGTCCCAGAGCAGAACCCAGAGCCCTTTTTTCGCTTTGGGCAACAGATTATCTAAACTGACAGGACCTCCCTCCTGAGAGTGTGTGGGTTTGTGTGTCATGCACATGTACTCGTGTGTATATGTTTGTGCAGGACCTAATCTAAAACAGGTCTCTGTCATTAGTCCAGTTGAGGCCCCGGCACAGAGGGAGCTCATTATTCATACTGTAACATTATTTACTGTTGCACTGTGATCCTTCCATCTCTCTCCTTCCCTGCCTTTTTCCAGAGCCCTGGGGCATAAATTCAGCTCCCCTCCCAAAGGCTCTCAAATCAGGTCTATTAAATGATTTTGGGGTTGTTTTCTGAAAGCTAAATGTGAGTGCCAGGAGGCAGTGAAGCATGGAGGAGAAGGTAACATAGCAATCATAGGTAAACCTCTTTTTTATGTCTTTCAGTTTCAGAGGTACCACAAATCAAGGCCATACTGTTGCAACATAATTTGGGTGTGGAAACTCCATTTAATCTGAACAAAATGTGTATCAATGGTTTTTAGACTGAATGGATGTAAAGTACACATGCAATAATTGGTATAGGGTACAGATTTCAAGGTCTTATTTAGTCAAAAGTGAAATTTGCATGCATTTTTTAAATCATAAAGTGGGTCTAAATACAATATAAATACTGTTATGTATCAAACCACACACACGAATGCACACAGCCTGTATTCCAAAGCTGCCTTTAAACGAGCTGCAACAATGTCTGCTGCTACAGTGTTGTCACAGTCATTCCCCGGCTGCAATGATGGTGCAGACATGCAGAAAATGCAGATGTGGAAGACCCAGAAATGCTGACCAATCAGAGAAGACTGGGCTTTTTTTAGGAGGGGGCCTGAAAGAAACGGGCGCTAAAACATAGACAAAGGTTTAATGAAGGTATTTTCACACAGACAGTGTGGGGAAAATAATATTTTTTTCTTAATGTTAAAGCAGTAAAAAACCCAAACACAAAGTATGAACCTTAAAATGGAAATATGTCCCCTTCAAAGTAAAGCCTAGACTAGATATAACTCAACTGATTAATCGAACTGTGATGTCAAGAAGAAAGGGCATAATCAGGTAAGTATCACCCTTTTACAACCCACAATCTCTCTGTCTTAAATTATTCATTTTTCAAAAGAAAGTGGTGTTATTCTTGGGTGTTGCCTCTACAGAAAAGGAAGCAGAGAAACAAAAGATAAACGTAATAAATGACGTAACCACTTGACTTGATGCAGTCATTAGTAATCTCTACAATAACGATTGTCCTCAGCGTTTATCTTCTTCTCCATTTATTTCCAGTTGAGACTTAATAAGGAAAGTGTTCCCATGTGTACGCACACAGAGACTGAACATAAAAGCGCCATGCACACACGCTGAGAACAAGTGAGCAGATGGGCAATAATTTCATGGTACTAACTGAAAATGGTTTCCAGTGATTGTGATTATTTGCATGTACGTCTGTACACTGTATCTCTGTGTGTGGTTTCATGCCGTGTGAGTATTGTAGCTTAGTAGCAGTGGTGGGCCGTCAGGGCCAGCAAGGCCTTCTCTGCTGGCCTAACATAACCAGAAATCATGATCATAATTATGATAAAGGTTAATTTAATTTTTAATTTTCTTTCCCTAAATATCTAAAAGTATTCATATTCTCTTCATGTCATATTATGCTCCTTCCAGTGCTGTTGTTTTTAGGTTAGAGTTTATATCCAATCAGAATTCAGCTATCTTATATTGCCAGGCTGTATGAAATCTGCCCGGGCCTTCAGAATCAACAATGCGGGCGTCTGTGCACTGTAAGTGAACGGGCACATACAGTTGATAGATAGTTGCGATAGCCAATCAGATCACAAGTTGTGTCAGTAAGGCCCTCTAGCTGGCGTCACGTTGAACGTGACATTTACGCGTCCTGTGATTGGATATGGATACTTACAAGTTTGAGCCACGGCAGTGCTATGCAGATCAACAGCGTCACACCCGGGACTGTTAACGGTGTGTAAATAATCTGGCGCATTGGCGCAGCTGTGTGGTTGTACTCAAAGCAACAGGTCACAGAAAGTCGCGATACGTCCCGTTTTGACATGAAAAAGTTTTTTCACAAAGAGACTCGTTTATTGTGTTGCTGTCGCCAAAGTATGGCCGTCTTGTTAGTGTCTTTCTGATATTAAACTGCGATTTTGCAATGTATTGTACAATCTTGTTAAAGCTTGCATATTCTTTGTGGACTCATTTAATAAAACTTTTTGGAAAGATCATTTTAAAGACCCTTTTATTTTTAAGTTTTGACAGTAGCATACCATGATATGTTTTAATTGCTGATGCGCCGGATAATAGCCCATTTTGTACACAACTGAGGTGATGCAATGCCTAGTAGTGCTTAAGTGTGTTTCTAACTACTCTCCAGTCCTGGTGTTATAAATGCTGGCATAATGAAAGGTATTTATTGACTAAGTTGGACATCACTGAAGGCCTAAGTGTGAAATGCACCGCCCGCCACTGCTTAGTAGTGAATTAACCTGGTGGTGAGAAGGCTACATACAGTTAGTAAGCACTTAAAGAATAGATGAAAATGTGTTTTTGCTTTCTTGTTAAACATTCCTTTCCATGCAATGAGGCTACAGCTAGTGTCTGCTTAGCATCAAGACTGGAAACTGAGCACATCTAAAGCTACCAATGAACACGATATATCTTGTTCTCTTTCTGACATCTCCTACTATTGAATCTCATGGTGAAGACAGTTTAGAGAAATTTAGAGTTGAGCAAACTCAAAAACAAAACTTAAAATATTTAGTTTAATTGTCCAACTTAAAATTTTATCGGTTTGTTGCCTTGAAATTTTGAGTTCACCCAACTTTTCTTTTTTTTTTGCAGTGTGTTAGGCGCTGCCTAACAATGAACATACATATACTGTAGGTTGTAATCAGCTGCTTTAACAAAAATCTGGGCAAGCACAGTCTCCCATATTTAGTATACACCTGAAAGTGGTATCAATCTTTTTATTAAACTATGGCAAGATAGCAAAACATTTCCTACAAACTATTACTTTAATGATTGCTTATGGGCATGAAAATAAACTTTCAGTCAAGTCTTTTCTCATGTATTCTCATGGTGGAGTGTTCCAGTGAGAAAAGTTTTGTCAGACTTTACAGACGCTATAAAAGTTCAGGATGAGTCTCTTCCAGCTGCACTCAGTGACCAACAAGCTGATGTTTTCAGCTGATTACTGTAATAACAAGAAAACACATGCTTCTCTTTCTGTCCTTCAGAAAACACGTCTCTCTTTTACTTTTCTGATCCCTATCAACAATGTCAATGCTGATTCCCAGGATTGAAATACACCACAAACAGCAGGGGACTTTATGTAGACAATGACTTCTCTGCAAATCTGCTCTAAAAATGATTGTACAAACCTAATCTCCTTTCCAGCATCTACTACTGTAGACAAAAGCAGAGACAATGCATACATCTTAACACACATTCCCTACAATGCCAGGTTATATATCGGTTACATAGGAGTAATTCTGATTGAATTACATACACTGTGGCTTCAACTTATAATCAACTTAAAACACAGATTACGCAAAATGGACCAAATAGGCCTAATTCAACAAAGACATTATTCCAATTCAGATCTTTTGAATTGATACTGCTTCAATTTGATTTGGTCTGACAGACCTCAGGAGATTCCCAGAAATGTGACTGCGAAAGTATCAAACACATGTCCGTCATCAGCTTCAGCAGAGGAGCTGTTTTCTCCATAAGTCTGAAGTGGAGACTGAGCCAGTTAACAATAACAGGGCAGCGTGCCACACCGCAGTGTTGTGTAACTGACAAGCAAGCACGAAGTTTGGGATAATTTCTCTGTTCATGAATGAGAGTGGACAAGAACACTTTAAAAGTCATTTTCAAACCACATTTGTTCTGTTTTTTGGCCTTGCTCAAAGTTAGCATTTCACTTAATTGGGCAATGTCAACAAATTTAGCAGGATTGTGAAATTTCTCTTTAGCCTTTTGTCTCTCACTCACTTTCACACACACAGACCGTGATGATGAGAGAAACAGCCATGTTTTAATACCCTCCCATGCCCCAGTGAAGCAGTGACACCAGCCAAGCCAAATGGCCTGAGATAAATGTTAAAGAGCTTCATGTTTACATCCATTTCAAAGCAGCCAATAGCTCTGGGAGGTATTTCAGTGCAAATACAAGCCACATGTGAGATCTGAGGGACTGCGTCAAACTTCAAATACCTTCTACGAGAAGGGCATGAAAAGCCACATGAGGTCAACGTTTGGCACCACAATCATTCACTTCACTCTGCTGCTCACACCTTCATCATATTCTACACACATGTGAGGATGCAGGAAAGAAACCTACATGTATGTCACATGTGACCCCCTTTGAAACTCGAACCAAAAAGCCAGCATCCATCAGGTATGTAGTCCTTGGAACACTTTGACCAACGCTAGATGAATGCAATCTATTTTGATTATACCCAAATGTCCACGCCGTCACTCCATTATTACAAATATTAAATGAGACCAGATGGGATTGTGGCACAAAACCGTAGGTGCAGCGTTATTTTGGATGTGAGACAGAGCCCAGCTGTTCTCAGCACGTAGGAGAGTCCAGTCTGGGTGTCAGACTTGAGCTCCAAGCCTCAGATCCAGCTCTGCTCCTGGGGTTAGAAAGGGGACCGATGATCCTTGCTCTGCAGGAAGTCGTAACCAGCAACACCTGAGAACTGTCCTGTGTATTCCTTGTTCAGATGTGATATTAGTTTAGTCCCGGTGTGTCTCTCTCCCTGTGTGCTGCTGTTGTTTATGTTCCCATTTTGACTTTCTTGCTTTCATGTGCGACTTTGTCCAGCACCATGTCTAAATGCACTCAGCATCTCTTGGACCTCACTCAGACTCTCTGGCACCGGGGCTGTCAGTGTATGTGTCTGTCCCTGCATGGTTGTGTAACAGACTCAGTGACACTGACCAGGGAGGACATTTCATATACAAAACACTTGAGATCTCGGCAATAAAATAAAATTTAAACATCATGTCCCTTCGCTAACATTAGTGAAAAACATGCAGATATAAGCTCTTCTGGTAAAACTTTACAACACATGCTTAGCCTACTTTAGTGAAAACATTATTGCACTTTTGCAGATGCCTATAAAGTTGCACTCATCAAAAATGTTTATATTAACAATTTATAAGATAACTACATATTCTGTCATAGTGTTGAACCCACAGAGAATTAAAACCAGACTCATTTCCTCTCAGCTCTACGGAGTGTTTTTAGTGTTGTTTTAATCTTTTAAAGCTTCATTCTTTCACGTGACCAGCAGATGGCGACAACACTGGTTACAAAAAGAAGCCAGATTCTATAAAAGTCTATGAGAAAATGACCTTACTACAAACTTGGTTTATTAGCTCAGCAGAAATGTTCCTATGTTTATGATCTCAATGATGATATTTTGAAAAATGAATTAAAAAATCTTCAAAATCGAGGATGCACACCTTAGTGCCATGCACAAGCCACATACGAAATCTTAGGTCAGAGAGATATGCCCTAGACACACACACATACACACACACACACACACACACACACAGGTAACTTTATGTGATTTTAATTACACAGACACAGACAAACACACACACACACACACACAGGTAACTTTATGCGATTTTCGCTACACACACACACACACACACACACACACACACGTAACTTTATGCGATTTTCGCTACACACACACACACACACACACACACACATTGAGGATAAAGGGCATAGTTTGAAATCTCTAAAGAGTCTCATCATAGTGTACACCGGCAGTAGCCCCCGTGGCCCTTTCAAAATTTCCCCAGAGGAAATTTTCTAGTTTGTCCTGCAACTCTTCCGAGTTGTCGGACTAGTAGCGGGACGAAATTGCGTCCAGAAGAGGAAGAAGAAAAAAAACACAGTATAACAATAGTGTTTTTGGAAATTCAACTATAATTAACCTGATTTACATTATATAAAATAAATAATAAAACCAGCTTTTATATGGCTGAATTCTTTGTCAATGGAGGTATGAACACAGCATTTTATTTGGTTCCCTAATCAGCCAGTAGCTGTGTCATAGAGCCTTTGTGATCTGTAAATCTTGTTTCTCTCCTTACAGCCAGGAAAAAACACTAGGCTCAAGAGTGGCTTTGAGCAAATCTATTATTGCTGATGTTTATTTGTGGACTACTCTCCTAGTCAGCAGCTGATTGGCTGTCTTGCTCACATGACTTGTGAGTGTTTACAGATAATTGGATTTTACATTTTACAGTAAAGTATAAATAGGATATATTTATACCTGCATCATATATCTTGATGCAGAGCAGGACTTTGTGGCTGCTGGGTTTAAATGCTGTAACAGAATGTACACTACAGTTGAATAACTTCAGGTTGCTTCATAGGACTAGGTTTTACAATCCCTGAAGATTTAGCACAACACTTGTCTTATGTGGAGTTGGAGATGTCATTTTGGGTTGGGTTAGGTTCAGTGATGACCGCTTAGTGATGTTTCCACCAGTACAACACATCTTCAGTTGTGTACCCCGACTTATTTTGGTGTTTCGGCTTTTTATCACAAGACACCTTCAGTCAAGGTGGGCCCACCCCAAGCTGATCAGACCTGGGTGTGTATGGCATGGTGGCTGTGTGGTCATGTGGTAGCCCACACTGTCTCCTTTTCAATGATTATATGCATTTTGTGGCTAAGTATCCTTGTTTGCTTTGGGAAATTCAACTATAATTGACCTGATTACTTCTACGACTGCATTATTTAACTGCTCTTTAACTAACTCTATGCACTAGATTTGCTCTCTTTCCCCTCAGCCTTCTTCTTGTCATCAAGTGCTCATAACTTTGCTGGCTTCCAGCGTAATAGTGACTTCAGTACCCTCCATACACAGAGTGCTGTGTTGTCGTTATTGTTTTTATTTTTTTACATTTAAAAATTAATGTGAACAGTCAAACAAAAATAATCTGACCTCCACACAACACTGAACAGACGTGTCAACCATGACAGCCCAACAGTGTCCAGAGCCTTCAGCATGTTAGGGCGAATCTCATCTAACCCTGGCGCCTTGCCATCAGGCCGCTTCTTGACTACCTCGGTGACTTCTGCCTGGGATATTGATGAGTTTTCCACTAAGATTGATGAAAGAGTTCTTCAAAGTGGTCTTTCCACTGCCCAACTATATCTCCAGGCCGGCTCAGCAGGTCTCCTCCCCTGCTACACACAGCTTCAGCCAGGCCCTGTTTTCCTTTCCTGAGCCGTTTTGACAGTTTTCCAGATCCTCCTTGAGGCCGATTGAGTCCTCCTCCATAGTCTCCCCGAATTCCTCCCACACTTGAGTTTTTACTTCAGCGAGTGCTGCAGCTGCAGCCATTCTGGCCGGACTGTACCCATCTGCTGCCTCCAGAGACCCCTGGGCCCGTCAAGCCTGAAAGGCATCCTTCTTAAGCTTTACGGCCTCCCTCCCTCCCTCCTTAGGTTGCCGCTGCAACAGGCACAGACGACCTCCCGACCACAGCTCCTGCAAGCCACGTCCACAATAGAGGCTTGGAACATGGCCCACTCGATTTCCATGTCCCCAATCACATCCCAAATGCAGGATAAATTCTCCTGGAGGTGGGAGTTGAAGAACATGCAGATAGGGGCCTCCGCTAGATGTTCCTAGTTTACCCTCACTACATGTTTGGCTTTGCAAGGTCTGTCCAGCAGCCTCCCCCACCACCTGAACCCACCACCAGATGGTGATCAGTCGATAGCTCTGCTCCTCTTCACACCTGAGTGTCCAAGATGGCTGCAGATCTGATGATGTAATAACCGAATCGATTATCGATCTTTGGTTTTGAGTGCTCTGATACCAAGTACACTTATGAGCAACTCTATGCTCGAGCACAGAGTTGCTCTTAAGTGTACTTGATATCAGACAACTCTAGGCCAAAGGTTGGTGATCGATTTTGTTATCGCATCATCAGATCTGTAGCCATCTTAAACACTCGGTTGAAGAGAGGAGCAGAGCTGTCAACATATCACCACCTGCTGGTGAGTTGGATTAGGTGGCAGGGAGGCTACTTGACAGACCTGGCAAACCCGAACGTGGAGTGAGGGTGAACTGGGAACGTCGAGCGGAGGCCCCTATCTGCATGTTCTTCAACTCCCACCTCCAGGACAATTTGCCCAACCATATCTCCAGGCCGGCTCAGCAAGTCTCCTCCCCCGCTGAACACAGCTTGAGCCAAGCCCTGCTTTCCCTTCCTGAGTTGTCTTGACAGTTGTCGGACCTTCCTTGAGGTCAACCGAAATTCCTCCTCCATAGCCTCCCCGAATTCCTCCCACACTTGAGTCTTTACTTCAGCGAGTGCTGCAGCCCTTCTGGCCGAACTGTACCCATCTGCTGCCTCCAGAGACCCCTGGGCCCGTCAAGCCCGAAAGGCATCCTTCTTAAGCTTTACGGCCTCCCTCCCTCCTTACGTTGCCGCTGCAACAGGCACAGACGACCTCCCGACCACAGCTCCTGCAAGCCACGTCCACAATAGAGGCTTGGAACATGGCCCACTCGATTTCCATGTCCCCAATCACATCCCAAATGCAAGATAAATTCTCCTGGAGGTGGGAGTTGAAGAACATGCAGATAGGGGCCTCCGCTAGATGTTCCTAGTTTACCCTCACTACATGTTTGGGTTTGTAAGGTCTGTCCAGCAGCCTCCCCCACCACCTGAACCCACCACCAGATGGTGATCATTTGATAGCTCTGCTCCTCTTCACACCTGAGTGTCCAAGATGGCTGCAGATCTGATGATGTAATAACCGAATCGATTATTGATCTTTGGTTTTGAGTGCTCTGATACCAAGTACACTTATGAGCAACTCTATGCTCGAGCACAGAGTTGCTCTTAAGTGTACTTGATATCAGACAACTCTAGGCCAAAGGTTGGTGATCGATTTTGTTATCGCATCATCAGATCTGTAGCCATCTTAGACACTCGGTTGAAGAAAGGAGCAGAGCTGTCAACATATCACCACCTGCTGGTGAGTTGGATTAGGTGGCAGGGAGGCTACTTGACAGACCTGGCAAACCCAAACTTGGAGTGAGGGTGAACTGGGAACGTCGAGCGGACACCCCTGTCTGCTGGTTCTTCAACTCCCACCTCCAGGACAATTTGTCCTGCATTCCGGGTGTGGTTGGGGACATGGGGTCTACGTGGGCCATGTTCAAAGCCTCTATTTTGAGTAACTATGGCTCAGAGCAACCCTGAGTAAATCCTTAATGGCCATTAATAATGTATTTCTATTATTTTGGTGTTGGTAAGAGGGAACTCTATGGTGGCCTTTAATTAAATTTTTTTCTATAGTGTTGACATAAAGCGGGAGGAAACCAGAGCAACCTGTAAACCCTAAATGGCCATTAATTAAACTAATTCTATTATTGTGGTGATGGTACGAGGGATGAAACCTTAAAGTGGCCTTTAATTAAATTTTTTTCTTATGGTGTTGATGTAGAGCGGGAGAAAACCAGAGCAACCTGTAAACCCTAAATGGCCATTAATTAAACTAATTATATTATTGTGGTGATGGTACAAGGGATGAAACCTTAAAGTGGCCTTTAATTAAATTTTTTTCTTATGGTGTTGATGTAGAGCGGGAGAAAACCAGAGCAACCTGTAAACCCTAAATGGCCATTAATTAAACTAATTATATTATTGTAGTGATGGTATGTGGGATGAAACCTTAAGGTGGCCTTTAATTAAAAATTTTTTCTATGATAACGTCAAGCGGGAGGAAACCGGAGACACCCGGAGGAAACCCCATGAATCTCTATAAGAAACTTGGACAGAGGCCACTAACTGGTCTCTGACAGACATTTGATGTCTTCACGACATCAAGACCGTTTAAAAATACCAGTGATGGATTTGAAGGCTTTGCCGAATGAGCCAAAGAACTTGCTCATCTTGTTCTTTGGTGGTGTCAAAAGTAAGTATTTGACAGAGCAGGCAATGTAGTTCTCAACTACTTCTCCTTCAAGTGCCATTGCCACCAACACATCCTCTACACAGCCCCATTTCCTGCACATGTTTTCGACAATGGTTTTGTCCAGGCTTTTGTATGTTTCCGGGGTGATTGTAAAATCTTGTCCCTCAAGTCCGGCCCATGTCTTTTCAATCACCCTCCTAATAAAAGTTTCTGGTGATTCAGCTGGATGGGTTATCTTGGCTTTGCTGTAGATGCGAGAAACCACCTTAATAACAAGTACACTGAGTTGTGTGTACTTCACTGTCTGTTCTCTTGTAGCAGCATGTGTTGATGATTGACTGACCTGAGAAACTGTTTTTGAGTTGAGCTGTTGGATGTCCTCCTCAGTTATTGGTGATAGAACCGTTCTATGTACTATCACTTTAGGTACTGGTGATAGAGAGTTTTTTGGTAGTATCACTTTGAGTGGTGTTGGTAATGGAGAGTTTCTAAGTACTCTCCATTCGGCTGATGGACATGTGTTGTCTGAGCTTTCAGACGCACTCACATCGGGTTCTGGCGATGCGCTCTTAGACACTGCCCCCCTGGGTGTTGGTGAAGCCTTTGTCACTGAGGGTGTCCGTGATTTCTTCTCAGACACTAAAACAGTGGGTGATGGCGATAGTACCTCAGAGTCCATCAAATCCAATGCTACTTTATAACTGTGTCCAGAAGCTTGGGTTACTGGCAGTGTCACTGTAAGTGTTGGCGATGTGCTTTCAGACGCTCTCACTTTGGGTGCTGGCGATGTGCTCTTAGACACTGCCACACTGGGTGTTGGTGAAGCATTTTCTGATTGTGTCACTGAGGGTGTCTGTGATTTGTTCACAGACACTAAAACTGTGGGTGATGGTGATAGTACCTCAGAGTCCATCAAATCAAATACTACTTTAAGACTGTGTTCAGAAGCCTTAGTCTTCACCCACCAGCGCATCATTCCCAGCAAACGCCACACTTTGCCGGCTATGGCTGCATAAAGGGTCTCACGTGATGGCTGTTTTGAGTCAGCTTGAGAACTCACCTCCTCTGAAAGGTGACTGTGAAGAACATCACCAAGTTTTTGTGTGAAGGCTGAGTCTTGTCCCTCTGATATGCGCCGTAATTTACTGAACACAGCATGCTCATTTCCACCAAGTTCGTCACCATTCTCTGTTTCAAACAGTGTGTCAATACTGTCAAAGAAAGACTGCAGTGACTCCCTGTTTTGAACTTTGGAGTTGGGACAGAACATGTTCTTCAGTTGTGTCCGGATTCTATTGATAGACAATTTTGTAAACCATGTGGCGAAAAAGGTCTTTACCTTGTCCCCCACTTCTTTCAAGAAGCCTCCCTCTCTTGGTAGGGGGCTGCCACTTGTCTTCTTAAAATCTGGACTTGGACTAAGCTGCTGTAAGGATGACCCTCTAAGCGCCTCAACAATGCTCTCAGCAATAATACAGGAGACATTTTCAATCTTTAAGGAGGTGTCAGAATCAAGCACTGCACACTCATGATCTGCCACATCATGCAAAAGAGGTTCTGCCATCGCACTGACCTCTTTCGTAATTATGTCCTGGACAGCTTTAGTTGTTTGACTTATAAAGCTGTCCACTGATTCTGACACAAGCTTCTCAGGGGTGGATGACTTGACAGACCCCATGGCTGTCTGGCAGAGATCTCCAATGTCCGCAATCTCATCTGCCTCTGCTAGTTTTTCAGTGTCCTGTCTTTTTCGTGTCCATGGTCGAATTGTGCAGAAAGCATTGACCTTTGCCCTGGATACTTTTAACATGGAGCAGACATGAAGGACCATACCCTCAAGTCTGCCTGCTAAAGGTATGCGGTCAGGAGCCACAATCTCGTACATGCCCATACTCTCCATCTGACTATTTCCACCGTTTACAGCCTCCTGAGAAATGTATTCTGTTAAGGACTTTGAGATGTGAGAGTCGACATAAGTTACATTCAGAACCTGAGCAAAGGCCTGAGCAACTGAGTCACCCAGACTGGACATAACAAATCTGTCAGTAAGGCCAGCTGCATTACGGCCAAGAGTTGCCTTTACTGATTTTGACACAAATGTAATCAAATCTAGCACTAACTCTGCCAACAAAATTTTCGTGGCATAATCAGCCTCACCAATCGTGATCTTGGCCCACTGTTCCTCTGTAATCCTTTCCAGAAACGACTCAATCAGTGGACGGATGTCATCAACTTTAATTGTAGCCATTATCTGTGCCTCGGAAGGTCCTGCTGTATCCATTTCGGTATTAAATAAATTACAATGGATGATCCTAAGTCGTCTCGTAGTTTGTGCTGTGTCGTCCCTTCAAGTGCTCCTCTCGGCCCTACAGGAATGAGAAAGTGTCTCTCCTTCAGTTCCCAAGTCTAAAGGCAAACTCTGAAAGGAGATATGTGATGTCATGTGGTGACGTCACAATGTTCCGTGACAACGTGATGATGTCACCATCCAAGTGAGATCAAAGTATTAAGATCAAAGCATCTCTGGAATCTCAATGTTCCGTGATGATGTCACCAGGGTATGATGTCATCAGAGCGGTGAGATCATAGCGTTTTCTGGAATGTCCAATGCCCCCAGATATATATATATATATATATATTACTATATTACTATATTGTCAATACTATATTGATTGTATGTGTTTTGTGGCTATATATTCTTGTATTGTTGTTTGTTTTTGGAAATTGAACTATCATGAACCTGATTCACAGTGTATAAAATAAATAATAAAACCACCTTTTATATGGCTGAATAGGCTATATGTGACGCGTTCCATCGAAATGAGTCGGATGTTGTGATGCTTTTATTTTGAAAAGGTGCCGTCCAGTGTGAAACGGATGCTTTAATTTTGTAAGGTAGTGACAGGAAATAACAGGTGGAACAGTTAAATGAAAAGCGAATGGTAAATAATGACGACTCCGTCGGTCGTAATTCATATAAAGTTGATATAAAGTATCAAAGGACTAAAAACACTATTGTTTACTGCAGCGTACTCTTAACTTTAACACTTATCTGCTCTACTGCCCTTACTTTTTAACTATGCAATGTTTGACTTGTGCTTTTTATTATTTTATCTCTTTTCTTATCCTGCTGTATCTTATTTTATCGTATTTGTATTTTTATTTCTATTTCCCTGTTTTAATTGACTGTTTTTACTGTTTTCAATTGTGTCTTGCTGTTTTTAATGTTTATGTAAAGCGCTTTGAATTACCTTGTGTTGAATTGTGCTATACAAATAAACTTACCTTGTCTTCAAAAAGGCTTCTATTTTATTAACTTTGTGCTAAAAGCACATGGATTCACATATCACCGCAGCACATCCAGCCTCAAGTATCACCTCAATGCTAAACATATAGCAGCTAACGGCTAGTGTGCTAGCTAGCGTGGATTGTGTTTTACTTCAAAAACCAAAGTATTCTAGTTTACAGAAGGTCTACCTACCTATAGGCTACCTGGATTTATGAAATGCTGAAATTTTGAAATTTCAATGTTTGTCCTTTGGCGCAGAAATAATAATAATTCAAATCCACAGTATGTCAAAAGAAAAGTATCTTTATTCTTTACTAACAAAATAATAACTAAAAAAATGTACATTAAAAATGTGCCTGTGTTTTTGTTGATTGTGAAGTTTTGCAGCCGATTAGATGCAGAAATGTGCAGAAATTATGGAAACATTAGTCGGAAATTAACACCAAAAAGGGATTCACATTATTTTTTCACGTATAAACCATTTCTTAAAGTTACAATCTGGAAGATCTGTGTTTTAAGGTTTCCTCCATCTTTATACACAGTCTATGAAAAATTCACTAACCAACCACGTCTCATTATTGTCAGTTGTGAAAGAAGTATTCAGATGTTTTAATACAAACAGTAGAAATACCACATGGTAAAATTAAAGTCCTGTTTTCAAAATCCTTACATTAGTAAAAACAAATGTGAGTATTATCTGAATAAAGTATAGTAAAAGTACTTATTCTGCAGAGAAAAATAGATAACTTTTCATGAGAAAACAGGCCTTTTATCATCTTTGGGACAATATATTTTCCATCAAAGATCGTGTTTAAACTGTTTATAAACCGTTTAAATATGAGACAAGGTTCAGATGAAAAATTATTAAAAATGTGTCTGTTTTTGTTGATTGTGAATGTGAAGTTTTGCAGCCGAATAGATGCAGAAATGTGCAGAAATTATGGAAACATGGGTCGGAAATTAACACCAAAAAGGGATTCACATTATTTTTTCACATATAAACCATTTCTTAAAGATCTGTGTTTTAAAAACAGCTGAAGAGTCTGTTTTTATTGGTTTCTTGTATAAATTAGTGGAATTCATAATCCGTCCTGTGGGTGACAAACCATATTTGTTGCCACCCGGTTGCCATGGCGCCTCTTCAGCCAATCAGAACCTCCGTTTTCTTTTGTAACAATTGTTGCCACCCGGTTGCCATGGCGACTCTTCGGCCAATCAGCACCTCCGTTTCCTGCCTCAACTACCCGGATGTTCGTCGCAGAAAATTTAAATTGAATCTTGTGAACTGAATTTGAATTATTGAACTGAATGTTCAGTTCCAAACTAATAAATCAAATTTCAAATTACTATTCAGATTCAGTTTTTCAATGCAGAAATTATGGAAACATTAGTCGGAAATTAACACCAAAAAGGGATTCACATTATTTTTTCACGTATAAACCATTTCTTAAAGTTACAATCTCGAAGATCTGCGTTTTAAAAAACAGGTCTGTTTTTATTGGTTCCTTGTATAATTTAGTGAAATTAATAATCCGTCCTGTGGCGGACAAACCATATTTGTTGCCACCCCGTTGCCATGGCGCCTCTTCGGCCAGTCAGCACCTCCGTTTTCTTTTGTTACATATGTTGCCACCTGGTTGCCATGGCGCCTCTTCGAAATTGAATTTTGCGAACTGAATTTGAATTGTGAGAACTGAATGTTCAGTTCCAAACTAATACATTAAATTACAATTACAATTCAGATTCAGTTTTTCAATGCAATGATTCAAATTGAACAGTACAAATTCAAATTCTGTGATTCAAATTCAGTTTTTTTAATTCAATTATTCAAGTTAAGCAATTCAAATTCAAATATAAATAATTCAAATTCAGTTTCTGGTGGCACATATTTCAGCCCATATAAAACCACAGCACTTCATCAGCCAAAAGAGACTTAACAAACATTTATTTCAATAAAAAAAATTCTTCGAGATTATTACTTTTGAACAAGGCACAGACAATATATCATGTTGACAACATTTTATTTAAAAAATAAGTTCAGAGGTATAAAAAAAACCTTTAAAAAAAAAAAGAAGAAGAAACAGTTTATAGACAAACTTCTTCCAAACCTGCGAGCACACAAAGTCTTCATTTATTGTATGTGGTTATTTTAATGTCTCATTCATTAAATTTTTTTTGTCATCATTCTGGATCTTTTTGAACAGTTTTGCAGTTTTGCCTTTGATCTTTGATGTGATTACAGTTACAGATACCCACACACACACATGCGCGTAAGCGTTCACACTCCTCACACATGCATACACATGCTTCAAACGCGCGCACGCACACACACACACACACATATCAATGTTTTTCAGCTCGTTTCTCTGCCTCAAGAGACGAGACAATTGACGCTATTATTGATGCTTCAAAGGTCTTTGTATAAGAAGTTATTCCTTGTAACAAGACGGTGACACTCATTTTAATTTACCTCTGATAAGAATGTCAAATAATCCCAAACATGTCATATACAATATAACAGCCATTACATTTTTATTTTGATTGAGACATTTAAGACCACCATGTTTGAGCAATAAAGGGCAGTTTCTGGCAGGGACAGTGACGTTTTTTAACAAGTCACATCCTGTTTATCAGGACTTAAATGTCAGTAGTTCATAGTGAGACTGGCAATTTAAAATTTTCTCTAAAAGGGCTTTTGTGTGATGCATGCCATGTGTGTTTGTGCATCCGTGCATGCTTGTGTTTTCCTTTCAGCATGTGTGCATTAGCTCATCCAAATGAGTAATAAGTGTCCGGAAGCCATAAAAGACAGAGCTGACTCATCTTGGTATGAGGTCCCCATAGGCTGTCCCAGAATGAGACAAGCATTCAGAACCAGAGGATTACTTAAACACCATCTTAGCTTGGTTCTTAGGAATGAAGCACACAAATATATTCTTTCTGTCGAGCACAAGGCACACAATAAAATGATGCACTTCTTTCTTTAATATTTAGCATGATTTACTGATTTAGTGAACAGTGAACCTACGACAACCTCTGAATAATATTTTTTTTCTTTGATGTCCATTGTACTGTCTGTTTCATTTCCATGGCTCTCTTTCTTCGTGCATAACAAATAGCATGCACACTGTAGTTGATCAGATAGATCCAGACAAAAGAAAGGCCATTGGACACAGATATTTCTGACAGAGCTTACAACCACAGAGCTAAGGCCACATGAGCTATTTATTCCTTTGAACCGATCGCTAATTTAAAAAATACTTTTTTTTCCCAGACATGACAGATCCCCGTCTTGTACCTGTTCCAAGTTTGCAAAAGATTATTATATTTTTGTCCATAAAATTACTGACATAATATCTACCATCACACCTTTATGTTTCCCATTGTCTGAAAGTGCAGACTATCCTCTTCTCACTAAATTAAACCATTAATTTATAAAACAATTATTGGTACTGCTGTTCATTCTGTCATTTAAATGGTCCTATCCTACGTTTAGTTGCCTCCGCCAAACAGCCAAGTTGCAGTTTAGATGCATCTCTGTCAAGACTCACATATAACCATGACAGTAGACTGTGCTTCAAGTTTGAATGTTGCTTCAAAGAAGCTTCAAATTCTAAAAATTTGGATGCTTCACACATCTTCAACCCAAACACCACAGTTTCGATACAAACACCACAGTTTTAAAGTGGACACCCAAGACTAGTGTCACCAATTCAGAATCCAAACAAATGTTTTCCATTCTGTTCCTGAGTTATTGCATTATATAGAGGTCAGAAAAGTGTTTTTGCAAAACAATATGATGTCACAGTGAAGTTGAACGTTGACCTCCAAAATCTAATTATTTCATCCATAAGTCCAAGTGAATGTTTTTACAAAATTTTAAGAAATTCCCTCAAGGTGTTCCTGAGATATCACATCCATTAGAGTGGGACAAACAAAACGTTACAGTGCATTGACCTTGACCTTTGATCTCCAAAATCAAATAAGTTCATCCATTCGTCCAAGTGGACATCTGTACCAAATTTGAAGAAATTCCCTTAAGGTGTTCCTGAGATATTGTGTTCACAAGAACATGCATGAGGTCCCAGTGACCTCGACTTCTGACCTCCAAAAATTTAATCACACAGCAAAAAAAGAAAAGTTGGGTGAACTCAAAATTTCAAGGCAACAAACTTCGATAAAATTTTAAGTTGGACAATTAAACTAAATATTTTAAGTTTTGTTTTTGAGTTTGCTCAACTCTGAATTCAGATTTTTGAACTTATAATTTTACATTGTAATAACTTTTAATCCTTACTTCTGCTAACTTCTGCAATGTGCTGAATTGGCACGATTGTAACGCCGCTATGAAATGTCAGCTAATGTTGCGACCACAATTTTGAGTTAGCATTGATACGCTAATGGCTACTCCTGTAGCTGTAACAAGCAGCACCGCTAGAATCAGTTAGCCGCTAGCATCAGTTAGCCGCTAGCTTTCGCTAATGACCGAATTTCACCACTTTCCCGCATTTCACAACAAAGAAATAAGAGTTAGCAGAACTATTGTCCCTTGTTGTGAACCCCAACTTAAAGATATAAGTAAAAACAACTCACTAACTTGTTTTTGAGCAGACAACTGGCTTCCTTTGTTGTGCTAACTTACATTATTGCCCGAAATGTCAATAATTTATATTTCCAAGTTTTACCAATCACTGTTTTAGGCAGAAAATACAAATTGGCTTTTTTGCAGTGCAGTTAATCTGTTAGTCCAAATAGACATTTATGTGAAAATTAAGAAATTCCCTAAAGGCATTCCTGAGACATTCACAAGAATGGGTCAAACACAGGGTAACAGTACACTGACCTTGACCAAAATCAGTTCATCAGTAAGTTAAAGTAGATGTTTGTGATAAAATCGGAGAAATTCCCTCAACGTGATCCTGAGATAACATGGATGTAAAGTCACAGTGACTTCAACCTTTGACATCCAAAATCGAATCTGTTCATCCTTGAGTCAAAGCAGACATTTCTGCCACATTTGAAACAATTCCCTCTATGCATTCTTGAGAAACCATGTTTACAAGAACAGAACAGACAATAAGGCCACATAATGTCTTGACGGCACAAAGGCATAAAAACAAAGCTATCTTATTCAAACAACCCAGCACAAATTCAACTAATATTCCCTGTCTTGCACCCAAAAAACATGATTTAGAAAAAAATAATATCTGTTTTTGCTTGTGAACTCTTCTTATTTACTAGTAATGCTACCAGTCCAAAGCTATCCATGTCTCTCTGAACCGAGACAACTGAGGACATGAAAATGTTCTGCTTTCTGTTACCGCTGAGTGCATGTCAGCAGTGTGTGAGAGAAATTCAACAGAACATTGAATTAGACATGCTTTTATTTCCCTCTGCTTATGGGCATAGTAAGGGTGGCACACAGCCAAAGGACAAACTGTACAAAGATACAGGGATTAATGAGGAGCGGCTTAGAAAATATGTACAGTACCTTAGATTGAATAATTGAATCAAGTGAGCAGCTAAGTACATTGAATGTTTTGTCCTATTCTGTGTTTAAATGATCTGAAGCAGAGCATCTGGAGCCGCTGTGATCTCCCTCTTTCTCAACTGGTCCCACTCTGTGTGAATGAGCTTTGGCCAGTTGTCCAAGCTAAGTGCACCAGCAGAGCAGATTCAGGGGCAGCAGGCTGCAATAATATTTGCCATAATTGCCAAGATAACATAAACATAACTGCACCTGGCTGAGCTGGGCTACCTGCTCAGTTCTGCTGTGTGTGTTAGTCTGTCGTCTTTAGCTGGTGGTGCTACAGTAACCATGAGCTCGGGTCATGACGGGGTCAGGCTCAGGCTGCCAATAATATCAGGTGCTTTTGTCTCTTTTTGAGCTCCAACACTAACTTTCTCAATGTATTTTTAATGATTTGAAAACTCTTTTCATATTGAACATCAAGTGCCAGTGGGCGTAGCGGGTGAACAAGACCAAAAAAACAAAAACAGTCTTTCTGCATGTGACTCATTGTCATACCAAGTGTGAACCAGCATTTGAGTCATTCTCACTTTGAATCCAGATGATGTGGTGAGATGTGGATTCAGATGTCAGAAATTCAATGTAGTTCTCAGCACGCATGGATAAATGTGCCAATAGCTGGAGAAGTATCAAGCTACAGAGCTCCAGGCACAAACCCACCTTCTTCGTCTGACTCTTTTCAGTCATTTATCGTCTCTGTAGCCTATAGTATAATTATTATAGGCATCTTAACATATACTTCACATATAATACACTGTATATGTATATATATATATATATATACAGTCCTTAACAAATGTATAAGACCACCTGTCATAAACAAAACATACATATTTTCGAAATCTTTCAAAAGCTGAATTAACCTTTTTATACCCAAATTTGAGTTGGCTCACTGGACTTCTCTGAGAAGTCACAAATGAATCAAGCAGAACATTCAACCACTAAAACATGGCCTGCTCAGTTGTCCAGCCATCATCTGTGCTTAATGACAAAACTCTTCATAGACAAGGCTCATGGAGTGTTCAAGTCATCAAAGCAGCCTTACCATCAGACCAACACGTCCTCATACCTAAACAACTGAACAGGTTGTTTGCCAAAGTCTCCCAAAACGGCATAGGCGACAGTTCTTTAAAATGTTGTAAATCAATGGCAGTTTTAAACATCTGACCGTTCTGTTAACAATGTGAAACAGTTGTAAATTAGACACATGGTTGAAGTTGTAAAACTGAATTATTTTTTTAGGTTCAGGCAACAAAACTTTAATGGCTATGGTTAAAAATAACTATAAATTAACTTGTATACGCAAGTTTAAAATTACTCAACATTGAATTTTGTTTTACAAGGGACATGAACAACAGTCTCCTGGGTCAAATTCTTGTGTTTGATCCAATCATCCACCTTGAGCTCCTCCCTGTGTGGACTTTATCACTCTTTATACCACATCAACTTATTTCCTCTGTTTCTCCTGTCATAATTACTATGGCCACTAGAGGTCACCGCCTAACAATAAATGTAAATATAAGTGGTAATAAGCTTGCATGGAAGGCTTATACGGCTGGATTTCTTTGGTGAAGACAGTCTGTTTCAAACAAAGGACATGGTTGACAGTTAACGTCACCAAGCACATGGCTTAATTTAATAAGTAAAGACATGGCTTTGACATTACTGAGCATGCTGTTTCATTTGATCATGAGTTTAAATGTCAAAGAACCCAACTGTGAGTTCTTACGTCCACTGAAGAGTGATCACTCTCTCCTGCAGTGTGTAGTTGTTTATTACATTTCACACCCATCCTCCCTGCCTGTCTCCAAACCCTCATTATCCTATCAAAGCTAAGTCTACTGTTACATAGTGGAACTGTCCACATATTGAATTAGGACAAGTATGGCCTTACATCTGGATCAATGAGAAAATGCTGTTAGCTCTGTGTGAGTTGCAGCAACTACACGTTTTACCCAGAAGCAGTTATATTGCCATCTGCAAATCATATGTAACTAAATCTCCATATTTACCCTTCAGACTGCAGTCCAGCTTAGCCTGATTACCTCCAGTTACCCTGTTGAGGATGACGGTCCCTCACTGTGATGAAGAACTTTGTGTACCACAAACCAGCATGCAGCTCTCCTGTTTGTTCTATTTTAAGTAGAAACAGGAAAAAGGCTTGGACTTTACCTTTACTGTTACACTAAACACGAATAATATGTATGGCCCCAGTAGCCTCAAGCGTCATGAGGACAGAGAAAAAACAGAGAGGGGGAGTCATGATTGATGGCTTTACCCCCTCTGGTTTTGAGATTCATACACTCCGTAACAGATGTAACGTGCACCAGATGTGAGAGGTGTGTATGTGTGTTTTTATGTGTCTGTGCATGCATGAAAGAAAGAGAGTGGCCTCCACAATCCTGTCCTCATATCCAGATCAAGCATCAATCAAAAGTCATCTGCAATGAATAGCAATGGTATAGAAGGCCTATAGAGGTCAGTTACATCACTGCACATACAGTGTAGCTAATATGTTCAATAATAACTAACTGCAAAGTCATCATTACAGACAGCTGTGTTCTATTCCATTATAAAATGGATGATTATGATTGGATTATTATTTACTGGATGGTCTAAGGCAAGAGTGGCTGACAGTTGGAAAGGGATGGACGGAATACAAGAGGAAGATAAAAGAAAAAGGAGACGTGGAAATTACTAGGAGAGAAATTTAAATCTGCAACATTCAACCAATGCACAAAACTCACAAAGATGCCGTCAAAAGAAACAAAGACAGCATGCTGGATTTATGTTTGAGCAGCCAGGACCGCTGCTTCCTGTCACTTTGTTTGGATAATACCTGTCATTGCTGATTCCCAATCTACTGGCCTTTTATCTTCATTCAAAGCGGACAAACTACATACAAGATCTGCGGCAAGTTAACCATATGTAGGCTATTATGCTCACTTTTATCTAGTTATGTTGTCAGTGGCAAGTGATGTCATTTTTGTTACAGTAGCTTTGTTACTCAGCAAGTTACCGGGCAGTAATGATAATCACTGGCAAGGGACAACATCGCCGGTAAAACAGAGGATTAATGTTCCGTTAGTTAGATTTTTTTTTTTTGCAGCGCATGGTGCATTCAAGGTCTACACGAATGTCAGAATTTTCGTCATTGTTCCGAGCTCCAAGTTCAGACTTTCAGTGTTAATATAACACACCATAAGGCGTTAAGGTAAGAATGTGTTAGACCCGCATTCACAATAAAAGCAAACACATATAGCTTTCAAAATAAGAGCACATGGATGTGTTAGCAGAGTCCACCACAGAATTTGCAAAAAGACTGTCAAAATATGATGCCTTAAATAAAACATAGAAGAACCATTATTATCCTTTACAATAATTCATAAAAAATATACAATGATTAAGATGGAATAGTGGCATTAGAGTGTGCTAGAGGCACCAAATTTAGGCTTTTAGGGCACTTTGTTTGGGTCCCCCCATCATAGTCTCAGAAAATCCTGAAAAACAAGACAACAAACAACAAACAAACAATTTGTTTGGCTGCACTGGGAATTTAATGTACAAACTTCTTTTATGTAAATATGTTGATTGTTGATTACACTGCAGTTAATTTAAAAATGCTTAAATAAAACATATTTTGGTTTAGGCAAGGAGTGGCATTAAGTTGAAATCATTCGGTGAGCTTCGTCCCCCCCAGTTCAAAAATCCCTTCGCCCCTGGTAGATAGCATTACTTAAACTTTTTCCTAATTTTAGGTATACTAGAGAGCCCATGTGGTCAAACTTCTCTGGCTGTGTGTTGCCGCAGATTTGTTAAGCAGCCAGCCTTGAAACTCTCTAGGGCTGAAAAGGCAAACGAAATCATGTCAGTGAAATGTGAACTGTCCCCGCAATCGTACTGGATTCCAGCGAGACAGTGAGAGGAAATGCTGCAGCCTTGAAATGTCCTTGCTCCTGCACAGCACAATTAAAATGCACCTGTTTAGAGTCAAACACAGCTAAATCAGAAAAAGTCCTCACATAATTAAACACTACTTCAAAAATTGCACAATTAATAGAAAAGCTAACCCCCCTAACTGTTCAGAAACCACTCTAAATGTCGGCCTCTTGGGGTTAATTGCTCTATTCTATTCTATTCTATTCTATTCTATTCTATTCTATGCCATTCTTTTAGTCAAGGGCTATGTTTATATGAAAAGGAAGTGGGCTGGTTGTTTGGTAAACACTTCCTGTAAACACAACAGAATCCCATTTGGAGTAAAACATGTTGTATTAAATGTGCGTCTCATGTGAGCGACCAGACTACAACCAAAGGCATTCTAACCATTTCCAGGTTAATATCTGCCAATAATAAAACCAGTAACACCACATTATGTGGCCGTGTGAGGCTCGTCTGCTGTGAGGAAAAATTACGCCATGTTCCCTCCATGTTACATCACAGTTTATCCCAGGTTTATATGTGGATCAGGACAGATAATGAAAACATCCCTTGATAAAACAGTGGATTTGTTGCGGTTTCTGCTGAAGAAAAGAGATTGTGGACACAAAACATCCTTATGATTCTAATATCAGCAAATAAGTAGGGAGACGAGGAAACGGCTATTTTGAGTGCAGCGCAAAAGGACCTTGACTGTGTTTATTAAACGTGTGTGTGTGTGTGTGTGTGTGTGTGTGTGAAATGAACTGGTGAATGTGTATGTGTGAGACTGTTCCATAGGCGTGTCCGTCAGGCCACCGGTGACCCTCAGATTCCCTCCTGTGCGACGTCATGTCACTTCCCCCCTTTGTTTCCCCGCTCAAGAGGACCTTTCTAAAAATGTCTTTTGTTTAAAGGTTCTCAACAGCCCTCCTTCCTCCTTTGCTGGGCAGCGCTGCGTGTGTGTGTGAGTGTAAGCGTCGGAGTGTGTTTGTACATTAGTGACACCCTATATAGTTGGCCCCAACAACAGGAACTGTTAGGATGCACATGAGGATGCTGAAGGGTGTGTATTTTCCTCTCCGGTTTGTACCTATATACAGTCAAGGATCCTGTTTCATAACTTGCTCTGGATGTGGTGAGGTGCAGATGGTTGGAGACCTGCATGTCACCGCACACTTTATTTGGAGTGACAGACACACTCTGAAACATATTGTACCTCCCATGCTGTACTGTAGGCTTCACCTCTGCACAGAGTAACCTCTGGTCCAGACCACAGTGTCATTGGGACACAAACCATCTCCTGAGGCTCATAAGGAACCGCCAATTATAATAATCTGACAGCCATGATGTAACGCTCTCTCTAGGTCACTGTGACTATATTAAGGTGTTGCAGCAAGAACACAGTGTAATAGTGCCATGATGTCCTCCATGTACAGATACGCAAAGTACACACAAAAGCCTCCACATTTATTTGAAGTCCAAGGGAAGCACACATGCTTTTCTCTTCCGTGGAAAGTGGCGTTTGTCCAGGTAAATAAGTCACTTCCAGACTTCCAACACTTCCACTTGCTTTCCTCGCTCTTGCGGTACAACAATAAGAACCTGTAGTGTCTATTCAAAGGCAGAGGTATAGGATGCACCAGGCGGGAGAGCTGATAAGCTGACCTCAGGGGACCGGACCACGCCCTGCCCTGCTTCTGGGACGGCAACCATGAATGGGAGAGGACAGTGATGATTATAAAAACAGACTGGTTGTGTGTTGTGTGTAGCTGTATGTGCATGTGGATGTGTAAAGTTTGTTAGTAACCTATTCTCTATATATAGCTATTGTTCAGAGACTCAGGGAGAGTTCATACTCATTCACAAATTGCAGGATGGCTTTCCAAATGCACAAATTTATGTGCACAAGCACTGAAAAAGTGTCGTAATGTGTCTCCTTTAAGGGAAATATTGTGGTTATGGCAAATAAAATATGGTTATGGTATGTTTAGGGTTTGGCCACTGAAAGATATCTAGATATCTAGATATCTAAAAAGGAACTGACAACAACTCTTTCACATAAATCACATAATAAATGAGGCATGTGTGTTTAAAAGGCCATACCTACAAAAACTATAATAGACTAAATCAAACCTTCGATTTAGTTAAGGGAAACTATATACTAAATACTAAAATTAGGCTGCACTCTGCTTGCAAAGACAATACTTGGTGACACAGAGCAGGTGTAATATTTACCATGTCTTACATCTTAGTTTAGTGTCTTAGCATGCTGAGGTTTGCTGAGTATAAAGTTTATACAAAGTTTTAACCAAAAAGTACAGTCAATAAATCTGCAAAGCCAGAACACATTGCCTGAGAAACATGAATGCCTTCCAAAAGTGTTTGCCAAGCCATGTAGTAACTGTTGTAATATTTCACAGGGTAAGGGGGAACTTTGCCCTGCAGGTGGTGACAGAGGAAAAGTAGTCATCACAAAAGTAATCACCATAGTCAGAAGAATAAATCCTCTGGAGATCATGAATATTCAGGCCATTTTCACTCCCAACTCTTTAGCTTGCTCAGTGCCCCTCAGTGTCAGATCTGTGTAAGAGGGATTCAGCTTTCCAATAACTGTAATGTAACCAAATCTGCATTATTACTGAATGCTTAGAGCAACTGATGTAATATAAAGAATGCAACACTCCTTTTAGGGCGGCCGAGAGGGGCAGTGGAGGGGTCAAACAAACTCCAGAGGGCGACCCAGGAGTCTGGTGATCGTTTCCCGTATGACACCACAAACAGCTTTGGTGCCTTAACTTAACTGTATGTTTCCTGTGAACACTGATGTTTATTTTGAACAGAGGTGTAAAAAGTATTCATATTCATTACTCAAGTAGAAGTATAGATACTAGGGTAAGAAGTAGAAGTTAAAAGTCAGCTGAAAAATAACTACTCCAGTAAAGTATAGATACCCAGAATGTCTACTTAAGTAAGGTAATGAAGCTAACCTCTGATTTTGAAATGCCACTGAAACTGAAGCATCATTATCTGACCAGTTGGGAGTAAGAATTTGTTTGAGTATTAGTAAAAATAAAAGCCCAAATTTGGTGGCCTCTCACACATTCTAATGCCACTATTCCATCATATACACTGATCTTAATGATCACATATCTTAATAAATTATTTCAAAGGAGAATAAGGGTTCTTGTATGTTTAAGGCATTTTATTTTGACAGTCTTCTTGTAAATTCTGTGTTGGATTCTGTTAACACACTGTGCTCTTTTTTGCACGTTTTTAGCAACAGGAAGTAATTCTTCACAGATTAGCTTTTTGTGATTAAAACAACTTTAATTGTTAGCTAATGTTAGCACGTGACTACCGAATGGTCTATGCAGCAGTGTGTTTTGTTGCTTGTAGTAGAGGCGAGACCAGGGCGGGACTGATACAGACAGGTAGGCACGTGTCTCTATCATGCTGGAATTGTTGTGAAGCGGAGAAGTGGGGAGGGCAGCTTGGTATATTCAGTGAGTGAATGCGCGCGCATGTCTCAGAGGAGGACAGAGAGGTGGGTCGGGGTTTTGACTGACTCGGGTGAAAGAAACTCTGCTGAGCAATGGCAACACAACGCAAAATAACTTTATATTATGAATAGTGTAAATATAATTTCAGTTGCTTGAAATGTGACGTTAGCACAGCACATGAGACTCCGCCGGAAACCCTGGTTATATTGTAAATACTGATCAATACACAGTTGCAAGACAACAGTAACCTGTCGTTTTACTACTAGTAGTAGTAGAATAATTACAAACCACTTTTTGCACCACTGGGACCAAAGTGGTTGACGGAGCAACAGACCGACCCTCCATCCATAGGTCCATGCTGCTAAAATGGCTAAAAACCAGTGTGACGGTCCCTGTCTAGTGTTGATGTGCTGATGTGGTTGACCAGTTATTGTTTTTCCTATGTGTCCTTGAAGGTACCATCAGCAGAGTGCAGATTTGGGGCACCTGGTTCAGGCGCTTCTAAAAGGATAAAACCCGGTGTCAACGCTGCTCTCCCTTAAGTTAATTTAATTAATTAATTCATTTCTACACATCTATTATGTCCTTTGCTGTATTTGTCATAACCTAGGAGCCGGGTTATGACACCTGCAACTTTTATTACAGGACATCCTCTGATGTCCAGGATAAAACTCAGATATTCTGCAAGCTAATTCACTGACTGCACCTTCACATCATGACTTTCTCATCAATACATAAAGAGCATGCTACTTCCTGCATGAGCACTGCATGTTGGTTGTGAATGTGGATAGAATTACTCTGGATAATGGACTCGGTCAATAGAAACCAATGTTGAGAGTTGGTAGGAGACTCACAGTCTCCAAGTCTACACTTTGTACACCTCAATGAAGTTATCTGGACTCCTTTCCTAGTGCTTTCTGTATTTGCACAAACAAAAGCGTTTCCCTGGTGAGGACAGTCTCTTCTCACCAGTGGCAATCATCAAAAGTTTATTCTATTAATAAAGATATTGTAAAATTGTGTCTCCACTGTCATCACTGCTAGTCCTTCTGCTGTCCCCTTCCTCTACCGCTTCATCAAGTCCTTTCCATTCACTCAACAGGGGATCCTGTCTTGGATACCATCCGGAAACTTTATCCCCACAGAGCAGCTTCCCCACTCAGCTTCTTAAAGGGCATCATAGCCCATCGCTCTATTTACAGGCCTGTGAGTGTGTGTGTTTTCCGGTATCACAGTTCGGAAATAGCTCCGTCAAAGAGAGCGCCAGGAGCCAGGGAGGCACCAGACTCTCCGCTCTCACGCGGATGTCCACCTCGTTGCGGAACGACAGCCGCTCAGACGACTATCACACAGAATCCAGAATGAGATTTCCATATGCTCAGAAGTAGGAGATGTGAGGAAGGAGGAGGGACGGAGACAGTAGGAGAGGAAGAGGAGAAGGAAGCTGAAAATGAAGGGGAAGTGAAAGAAGGACTAAAGGGCGAAAAGCTGTGTGGAGTCTTTGTGAGGTGGAGACTCCTTGGGGGGTTTTGGAGCGCAGATAAAAGAGTTTGTTGTTTGAAGATCTGTTTGAAAGACAATTTGACACATCGTTGAGGCTTTGCTGCACTTGGCATTTAAATAAAATACTGAATCTCACGGTTGGAGCCCCAAGGAGCGGTGACCAGCAAACTGACCCCTTGATCAAACCATTTACTACCACCCACTGAACCCAGATCAGTTACTTGAGACCCCCACTAGGCCTCTTCAAGCCAGATTGGACTGTTTTATTCCCTGGCAATCTGCTGCTTTACACCTCAGTCCAAACTAAACACATTTCAAAAGAAGGAGCCTGCACACACACACACATGCGCTGTCACACACCTCTCACACACACACACACACACACACACACACACACACACACACACACACACTCTCTCTCTATCTTGTTTGTGTGGCTGGCTGTGGATCAGAGGACATCAGTGCTGCAGCACTAACACAACTCTTTGGAAAAAACAGCATCCTGCGGGAGCATTGAGTCGAGTCCATCCATCCACAGCAGTGTGATAACACTGGGCCTGAACCCAGACCAACACAAAAAGACACACAACATATTTGCACATAAACACACGCACACATAAAGCTCGCAACTGGCTACCATACCCCCCAACCCTCATAAATACACAGGGCCCCTGGGCTTTGATCATTCTTGGCCAACAAAAGGCTGACTAATGACTTAACAACAGAAACATGCGTTAACGGCCTTTTCTCACTCTTTCATAATGTTTGCCAGGTTCTGTAAGTCATTGTACTTTTAAAAGGGAGGAACAAAACCAGTAGACTCCTTCTGCTAGAAACTTTATGTCCACAGTTGTGCCACATGCAACAGCATCTAGAAAGACATTTAGGAATCCTATTTCATTTGAATTTTGAGCACAACAGCCCAGATGCTGCCCATGTTATGAGGCAGTCCTGGAGGAGAGGATTCCAGGTCAGTGAGTGTGGCGGACGTAGGGGGAAAAGGCCCCTGGTTTGGTAGGGGAGTGTTTGCTCGTAAATGCTTTGTAGGAGGTGAACTTGCAGGAATCTGTTGGTGTGTTTATGCATCATCCTGGGGTATGTGTGTGTTAATTCCTCTGGGATCTGAGTCATTTTGTGGGGTCAATTCACCAAAAATCACTTGTTATCCAGCTTGACAGGTGGTTTCAGTTTATAGACCCAGCCAGGAATTGAGCTGATGATGATCTGATGGTTTGAAAACCCCCCCCAAAAAATTTGAAACTATCTAAAAAAGTTATGAAAAAAATGTGTTTTATAAGAAACAATGTAAACATACCATTAAACACTCAAATATAGGTGGAGGACTAGGGCTGTACATTTGAGGACTTGAGACTTGCTTGACTAACACTAATAAAATACTTGACTTAATGATTTGAGACAGATAACTGAAAATTACTTCTTTTTTTTCATTTTTCTAAACATTGAAAAGTTCAAAGATGACTGGGTAATTTCTTTTTCTTCTTTCAAAACTGGCAACCCACCAGGATACGGCAGACCAGCAGAGGCCAGTGCTCATGGCAGCTGTCATGGAGAGGGCTAGTCCAAAAATAATAAGTCAATTGTCGATGATGTTATAAGAGAACAGTGGTGTGCGAGGTCTGCAGCTCAGAAATGAGCGACAGACCACCACAACATCCAAAGGCATCAGTCACTGTAAATACCAGAAGAAAAGAAGTTTGTTTAAAAGATTATTAGCTTATCGGCTGGTGTTGATGTTAGACAGGAAGATATATTACCGACGGACTGAAACTATAGTAAGAAACCTGTAGATTTTTTGGAGTTATATGAAACTGAAATTTGACAGCTATTCTGTTTTGCTATGCTTAATCGTATTTGTATTTGTTTTTGTGTATTTTTATTTTCAAATTTAAGTATATTCATTTATTTATTATTTATTATTATATATGTTTCATTTTGTTATGGCATATGGAATGAAAAGAGGGAATAAAAATAATTTCAGAGCCCCACTACGTATTAGGGGTTGTTTATTTATGAGGCTTTATAATGAACAAAATTCAAATGTCAGTGAGATTTAGATTTATTTATTTTTGCTGCAAGTTGCATTGCATTATAAATGGCTTTGTGTGTGTGTGTGTGTGTGTGTGTGTGTGTGTGTGGACATGTCTATCCTCTGTCATGCAGTGGTTTGGTGCAGAGGGGTGGGGATGCTGACTCCAGGGTCAGGACTCTAACGTCACTGACTTATTGGTGTTTGACGGACAGGATTTCCTGTCAGCAGGTTGTTTACCTGGCGCGCTGTGTGTCCGAGGGGTGTGAGACCAGCACCTGACCCCTGGCAGTAATCACCCTGGGCAGGCCACCTGGCTTCTGTTTGTCTCTGCTCCACAGCCACCAGGACATGACACAGATGATGGACTGTACTGTCGGTGTCCGTACTGTCTGTGCTACTGTAATTTCCTCTATGCTGTCTTCTTTGCACTGTTCAGTAATGCTTGTCAGTGTTCTGGGTAAGGTGTGGATGGTAAATACATGGACAGACCATAGACTGTATAAATAATAGACGTAGTCACTGTGACGTCACCCATTGGTTTGTGGACAGCCTCTCTACACCTCAACCTGACTGAGAGAAGTCACTGCTAACTCATGTTAGCATTAACTGGAGCATTAACTGGGATGTTAGTTTTGGCTAGCAAAAAACAAAACTAAATGTATGTTACTTACCTCAGAAAAATGAGCAGCGACTCCTTGGAGTGTCTGTTAGTCCAACCAAAGGCTGAACAAGATATTTTTGCTGAACAAAACATTATGTGACTTTGACCCTTTCACACATACATACAGTGTGAAAGGGTCAAAGTTAACGTCATTTTTTATATCTATATAACGTTATATATAACTTAATTGACACGTTGCTGGGGATACGCATTGTTCTGCTTCTCTCCTGATGATGCTCGCCTTGTTAGCCACCTGTCAATCAAAGGTAACCACGCCCCAAATCATTTGATTCTTTTTCTTATATTTTCTTCTAAATGGGGCCATTATTTGAACTATTAACATCAAATTGTCTTGAAGAAGATTTTTTTATTAGCGATTGAGATTATAGTGTTAATTCTGAGGTAATAAATCAAGTGAGAAGTTTTCTCATTTTGCATTGAAATGAACGGACAGAAATGTTTTTGCAGCCAAACTTAGCGCCCCCTGCTGGAATTTTCGGTAGCATGCAGCTTAAGGCACTTTGTGGTTTGCCTCCCTGCTCAGACCCGGAGGTTGCCACCTGGGACAGACACGTGTCCTGCTGAAGGAAAGAAGAGAAAACTATAAGAGAGACTCCCCTGTCAGCCCTGTGGTACCAGGAACAGTTCAGACCTGTCACTCAGCATTGGCAGGGGTCCTCCGTGCACACAAACACACTCATGCCTCCCCCCCTTTTCGCGCTCACACCGCACGCACCTGGTTTAGTTTTGTGGGGTCGGAGGTGAGGCATAGATGGATCATTATCATAGGTCATACATGAGGCATGCTCAGCGTGCCGATGGCCGATACTTCATAGAAACACGCACAGCGGATCTCACAGCAGTTATTCCAGGCTTCGGGTTAGGCCGCTTTTTTGATTGACACTGCTCATTTGGCCGAGCCTCAGCATGTATTTATTACTTTCCTATCATCAGCTGATAAGAGATCTCCCAGCGAAGGGGGGTGGAAAGCCAGTTCGTGGAAATATTGCAGCACAGTATGTATCCCCCTCCCGTCCCCTCCCCGGTGACTAAACTGTTGGCTGCTAGTTTTTCCTGTCAGAGTGGGCAACAATGTCTCCAGTTGGCATTCACATTATAACACTATCAGCAATGACAAATGGCTTCACACACCCACATGAATTACCTAATATCACAGACTAATCATATCTGAGGTTCACCCAATCACAGTTGGAGTGCATCATCTTTTGGTTTGTTATATTTTATTTCTTAACACCTGTGCATCCCTTTAAAAAATGTCCTCTTGTTTCTCAAATTAACTTAAATGTCTGCAAAATTAATGCCAATTAAATGTATATATTGATATTATTTTCCACTTTCACTATGTTAAATTTTTTAACCAACTTCAGTCCTGATTATAAATACCAAATTATTTCAGTTTCATAATTTAAAAAACAGTTGAAATAATGCCACTGTTATTATAAAAACACAACAAAATAATTATTTTCTGTTGACTGCATGCTAGGGAAACATATATTTCTATTTTTCAAGGATATGCAAATGATTGGCAACAAAAAATGTTTATTTTTTGTGCAGAGCAACATAAAAACAAACTACTACACTGAACCCTTTTAAACCCCTATAAAAACTTCTATAAAAATACTTGATTGACGTGATTTACACTTTTTAAATGAACATATGTCATGACAATAACTAGCAAATTTTCATTCATTTTTTTTATTCTAAACCATTGATAATTAACTGTATACTAAATGCTAGGTTGTTTTTTTTACTTTTATGGTATATGTCTATTGACTAGGGTTAGCAGCATCATTGATTTAAATGCATTCAATCAAACACTGCAGTGATCCATAAAACAGCAACAATGGCCTTGTAATGGAAACCAGGAAAATAGCATGTATTTACCCCCTAGGGCAAACATGAGAAAATAGCTTGATATGGAGGGATATAGTAACTACCATTTTGAAGCCAGAGCTCTGGATTGAAAGCTTAATTTAATGGTTCTGAAATAAGAAAAATTTAGTTTTAATGGGTTTCAGTGGGTTTACACCGTTTATTTTTGATATATTACAGGAGCTGAGGCTGAACTTTATGCCAAATGCATGAACACAGCCATAACTATCAAAAAAAAAGAAGAAACATTTAAAAGCCAGAATGTCCCTAAGGATGGAAACGTTAAGGTTTGTTGATTAATTAAAACATAATGTTGCAACAGAACCCCGGCCTGCTCCGTCACTGTGGTAGAAAGTCTGCTGGACTTTTTCCATTCTACGATTACTGAGGGATGTTTCAGGTTACACAGGTCAGGCTGAGCAGATTAGTTAATGTCAGCGTGACCTCATAAAGAAAGCACCATTTCACATTTCTGTGTTTATTAAGTTATGTAACTGCTATTGTTTTCGTCCTATTCCAACTCCAGGCGCACACGTGTGTGATTTTTTTTGTTTTTGTCTGTGTATTATTACAAACGTAACTGAACTCTTCCCAGCAGGGACCAATCCCCAGGTCTCTTCAATTCATCAATTGTTGTGTAAGAGCGAATGACAGCACCGCAGCACTCCGTCATTGACTTGGCTCGCTCCAAGGGTTGTCATTAGGTCAGAGATATATTGAAATGCTAATGAGACGTGTGTTAGTATAGAATCACATGGGGACACATTGATTTAGGTCAAAAACAAGTCCTGTTTTTAAATCATGCAGTCAGATGCAACCAAACTACCTCCAGACGTGTAATCAGAGAAGCAGCACTGATGTCGGACGGTCTGGACTCACTTACAGTACATGTGCATCATGTTATACAGTACATGTGCATCATGTTATACATAAAATAGGTGTTTGCAACGTCTGTATGGATGCTATTACAGATGAAAATGCAGAGTTAGCTGTGGATATTTAGACTGAAACAGCTCTACTTTAGAACAATGCAAGGGGCTGTGGCAATCATTTTAGATTTTTTCAAGAAGATCTTAACCTGAAATGTAGAAATACACCAAAGTTACAACATAATCTATACTTGGAAGGCCAAATCTTGTGTCAATGCAGTGGTCTCATTCAAATGAAAGAGGAGGCTGAATTGGTTTTTAAATGGGGCTAACGTCACTTTTGACAAAGAATCTGAGTAATACTAGTGTAAGAGATGACTTCATTTGAAATTCAATCATTACAGTTACTGATCTCTGTAATGCTCCATTACCTCGACATTTTGGCGAGTCAGCTTGTTCGGTCTTTCCAGGAGGTGGAAACTGATAATAGCTGTTTATAAAGGGGATATGTTTAATGTTGTGTTAATGCCTGCAGTCACTGGAACTAAACTAGCAGTCAATGGTTAGCAAACACCAACAAGAGCTTGGATGTTTTTGTTTGACCCTTTATCGGGCGAAGAACTATATTCGGTAACTTCAGTGGATATCAAAATGAGGTAATATTTCGTGAAAAAAGTTGCAAATTTACTAGATTAAAGTGGCAAATCTACAAGAAAAAAAGTTGCAGATTTAAGAGATTTAAAGTGGCAAATCTGTGCGAAAAAAGTAGCAGATTTATGAGAAAAAAGTGGTAAAAAAGCAACATTTTTCTAGCAGATTCACCATTTTATATCTCACAATTCTGCACATTTTATTACATATTCCACAGTCCACATTCTAGCTGTATGTAATATCCTCCAATGTTATCTCGGGTTGAAATTTGGAATTTTCAAGTATTTCAATGAGTGCCCTATTAAGGGTTAACCACAATGGGCCTCATAGAAGAACATTTCGTATTCTTATTCTAAATCTCCTACTTTTTCAAAATTATTTTTCAAAATTGCTAATTTCAGTGTGATAAATGCCACCTGTGCATGAGAAGGTGCATGTTTTCTGGGATGTCTCCAGTATATGCAACCTAAATTGTCACATAAGACTGCCTATTCCACATCTGTTATCTAAAATGCACAATATGTAATTTTCTTCAGCCAGTCGTCTCTGGATCAAAACAATAACAAAAAGACAGTTTCTATATAGTCCACACTGCAGCCTGTAGCACCTGCAGTTTGCTTTTCTCAATAGTTTTTCTTCAGTGTTCATCATTCAGGAGGTTTTTATTGGGAGCTGAATTATCTGCAGAGGCCTCCTCCTCGCCAAAACAAGTGGACCTGCTGATATAAACTAATAAAAACACTGAATAAAGCAGTTTCACTTTAAAAAAATCCCTGTTTCTCCAATGCTATTTGGCAGACAAGTAATGCTGGCACTAACTTTTACTGAGCTTGTTTCTCTGATGTTTGCAGAAGTCTCCTCCTTCACAAACAAATGGATCCTGTGACTAAAACAGATAAAAATACCTAATAAAGCAGTTTCACATTACAAACAAGTGTTTTTCCCACACTGTTCAACAGCTGCCGTTAACGTTGATTAGCTTGTTTCTGTGATAACTTAAGATCCGATGAGCTTGGATGTCTCATATAACTAATTACTTCCACTCCTTTAGTATTAAGAATGTTTTTCCTTTTTAATGAGTAACAACTTACAGGTGATAGATCACATTTTCCTTTATCTTGCCAAACACTATACGTGAATGCGACAGATGAAATACATCAGATAGAAAAACACACACGACCGTCCTGACACACTGACCCAATAACCTTTGACCTCCAGCTGGATCCAGCATCCGGTCCAAATTATCCCGACCTCATCCAGCCCTCACACTGACCTCATGCCTCCCATGGTCTTATCTCATGTTTATAGGTTCTGTTCCTTTTACATTTGTCAGTTGCCTACAGGCATTATTACATGACAGGATTATGTTACCGAGACCACTATGGAGGAACAGCAGTGAGTGTGTGTGTGTGTGTGTGTGTGTGTGTGTGTACACAGTGGATGGATGGATACATGGGAGATGAGCGTGAAATAAATGAACAGCAGATGTGAGCCGTGCATGACAGCGGGGGTTATCCAAACATGCAGGCATATGCAAACACACACACACACACACACACATCACACATATGGAAGGCACTGGTGATTTTACGAGGATTTCTTATATTACATGTGTGTGTGTGTCTTTATGTGTGTGTGTGTGTGTGTGTGTGTGTGTGTGTGTGTGTGTGTGTGTGGTATTTCAAAGTATCTGGCACCTTTGAGAATGGGCAAGAAAAGAGGAAAAATGGAGGAAACTGAGAAGTTCATTAGACCAAAGCGATAGTAAATCATAGGAGTGTGTGTGTGTGTGTGTGTGTGTGTGTATGTGTGTGTGTGTGTGTGTGTGTGATTTAGAGAAACAGATGACGAGGGAGGAATGTTTAAGGGTGAGGAGGAATGGGACTGGCATCATTACAGGACATTACAGGTGTGTTTACATTACGAGGCAGTGTTTCTATGCGATTAGCACACTTTGGCAAACTGTATCACCAACTAAAAAGCCCTCGACATCACTCACAGTGTTAACTCATGACTGGCTTAAACCTCCACCGGGACCTCACCGAGTCCAAGACAATTTCTAAGACCCTGAGCTGTATGTGTGTGTGAGAGTGTTTGTGTGTGTGCTGACCCGCAGATAGAGAGAAAAGACTATAGAACAACATATGAGATCATCCCTTCTCTCTCACTGACAAGAGTTTTATCACTCGGAGCCCGAGGGCAGCTACGTGCCAGCTCTGTGGAGAGAAGCCGCAAAGAAGGTAACACTTAGTTTGCTTTCCTCATTAATGCCAGGACCATTAGATTTAACTGCCTCAGCATGTGGTCCAGAAGATAAGGTGTGTGTGTGTGTGTGTGTGTGTGTGTGTGTGTGTGTGTGTGGCTGTAGGATGGTGTTCGTCTGTCATCATGTGGAATCGTGGTATTAAAATTCCAGCACATTCACATTATGAAGCAGCATCTGATTGTAGTTATGATGCACATATTCTTTTTTTTTTTTACATTTCCTGAAATCCTGGCTCCAACAATTCCTCCATGATACACAACAGAATACTGTTTGTGTGTTTGTTTGTTCGTGCCCACGACACACTGAGGGTTTTTCTGATCCCCTATTGGCGACATAATTTGTTTGTGCCTTCCAAAACCGTTACAAATCATTGTTGTAAATTAAATCAGTTTAATGATGTGACAATGCTATGGTTATGGTTTGGTTTGGCACTTGCTTTGGTAGAAAGAAAAGAAAAATTGTCATAGTTACCATAATAAACAAGTGGTTATGGTTTGGGAAGATCATGTTCATACTTTGTCATGCACTGTCGGTTAGAAACAAGAAAACAAACAGCTTTCGCCTGTTAAAGTCTAATATTATGTAGATCAATCCTACGCAGACCTTATCCAAAAGACTGTAAACAACATGGGTGTTATCTCATCAAGAGCCATTGTGAAGATCAGTACGTGGCTCTGCCTGATTCCTGGCTAATCCAAAAATGGGTAAAAAGGTGGAGCGTGGTTGAGTACACTGCAAAAAAGCCAAATTGTATTTTTTGGCCTAAAACAGTGATTTAAGTTGGTAAAACTTGGAAATATAAATGATTGACATTTAGGGCAATAATGTAAGTTAGCACAACAAAGGAAGCCAGTTGTCTGCTCAAAACAAGTTGGTGAGTTGTTGTTACTTATATCTTTAAGTTGGGGTTCACAACAAGGGACAATAGTTCTGCTAACTCTTATTTCTTTGTTGTGAAATGCGGGAAAGCGGTGAAATTCGGTCATTAGCGAAAGCTAGCGGCTAACTGATGCTAGTGGCGCTGCTTGTTACAGCTACAAGAGTAGCCATTAGCGTATCAATGCTAACTCAAATTGTGGTCGCAACATTAGCTGACATTTCATAGTCAATACAATCGTGCATATTCAGCACATTGCAGAAGTTAGCAGAAGTAAGTATTAAAAGTTATTACAATGTAAAATTATAAGTTAGTACAATTTACAGTTGAGTTGACAAAAATCTGAATTCAGAGTTGAGCAGACTCAAAAACAAAACTTAAAATATTTAGTTTAATTGTCCAACCTCAAATTTTATCGAAGTTTGTTGCCTTGAAATTTTGAGTTCACCCAACTTTTCTTTTTTTGCAGTGTAGAGTTTGGCCAAATGAAGCCAGTTGCTGATGCACGCCACCAGTGACTGAGCCCACATCACTCAAAGCAGCCATTAATAATGCAAAACTTTAAGGCAATAATAACAAATTAACACAAATTCCTTTTAATGCCACTATTGTTTTTGATGCACGAATAATGCCCTCATGTTCTGTGATCATGACCCTCGGCCCAGCCCGCAGTTTGGGAAATCCTTTTTTAATTCTGTTGTAAAGTCTGTTATTTTAACAAAGGGCTCTATGGGAATTTAATTTTGGAGTCAGCCTCATGTGGCCTTTAGAGGAACTGCCTTTTTTGGTATGTCGGTTTCATTTTTAAGCCTCAGAGGATGCTGCTTGGCTTCCTTCTTTGCTCCTGTCACAGTGACAACAACTCCTGGAGGTCGTTATCATTCAAATGTAAACGTGTTTTTTTGGGGATCTTGAGAAATGACGGATGCTGTCGTTCTTGGCAGTTCCACTCCAGTACATCTCAGAGGTAAATATTATACTCCATCATGTTTATTTGACAACTGATTACTTTGGGGGTTGGTTGGGTCCCCTAAGGTTATTATAAGAAATAAAATAAGTGGCTGGAAGTTGAGAATAATGGGATAGAGAATAATAAAAAGCATTAAATTCTGATTAGGATTTGGACTTTTCTCAAGACCCCCCTCCCCCGTCCGTGAAATACTGTGCATCAAAATGGAAGACTCACATGCAACCTGTGATGAGGAGACACAAGTAAACATTGAATCTGATTATAATGACCTCATTAATCACGGTGCAATGATCGTGTTTTAACCGTTCAGAGAAGCCCAGTCCAGGCACAATAGACTTTAAAACACTGTATGTCCCACAGGTTAAGACATATTCAAAATGCAATCACACAAGAAAAGCACTGCAGCCATCCATAAATTAGTCAAGCTCATAAGCTCCAATAAAAAACACAAGTTGTTGTTTTTACACTTCAGTTATTGCATGAACTTGGTCTTAAGTTGTCAAATACTGACACCAAAGGGAGGAAATTACATGCACTAACAGGCATGCAGAGCTCTTTACAGTAAATATTTGTTTACTGCTATATTAATGTTCTCAATGTCTTGTGCGGGTCCTTTAATGAGTTTTAGAGGTTCTGGTAAGTGGATTTATTTTACCTTTGGACAGAGCCATATTAGCTGTTTTTCGCTGTTTGTACTTTTTATGCTAAGCTAAGCTAACCGGCTGCTGGCTGTAGCTTTTAACCCTTCTTTGAATGTTACACAACTTTCCAAACTGTTTTGAAATACAGTAGTGTTCAATATAATACCAGTCCAATATGACTAACTAGATTAATCCAGGTTTTTAGTATATTTTTTATTGCTACATGGCAAACAAGGTACCAGTAGGTGCGGTAGATTCTCAGAAAACCAACAAGACCCAGCATTTGTGATATGCACGCTCTTAAGGCTGTGCAATTGGGCAATTAGCTGTTTTTTCACAAAATTGATGACCTCACTGATTGAATGCCACACTGCTATATTTTTGAACACACCCCTTTCAACTAATTGTCCAATTGCACAGCCTTAAGAGCGTGCATATCACAAATGCTGGGTCTTGTTGGTTTTCTGAGAATCTACTGCACCTACTGGTACCTTGTTTGCCATGTAGCAATAAAAAATATCCTAAAAACCTGGATTAATCTGGTTAGTCACACTGGACTGCTATTATATTGAACACTACTGTACGTTGCAGTTATAAAGTTCAGAAAAAGCATATATTTGCAAAATTCCATGTTTAAGACAGTGCCCTACCTTTTTGGAATAAGTGAGAGACAGTATGAGAAAAACAAAGTGTTTTTTATTTTTTTAGTATTGACGCATGTAAACATTCTGGAAGTATAAACCTTGAAATGAGCATAATATGTCCTCTTTACCTCGTCTAAACCCGGGATGAACTGTACCCCTCATATCGCAAAGGTAACACTTTGTGTATGACATGCAATTATGACAGTGGTATTGATCACTATTGTCTCAAACTTTTCCTTTAAAAGGTGAAAAAATATTTTTCTAATTCTTTTCTGGTAACTTTAATGAACTGTTGTGATTTTGTCTCGATCTTAGTTTTCAGTCCAGCTGCTTTAGGTCAAAATGTACCCAGTGACTTTAACAGTATTTGTTAGTTTTGATTGCACATCTGCAACTTCCAGCATGGCAAATGACGATAAATAAGGATGAAAGAAAAAGTTGCAGTGGTCCCTGGCACACAGCGGGAGGGAGGCAGAGGGAATACAGGTCGACTTCTCCAGCTGTAGTTTTTACCTAACATATTTCTGAAACCACAAAGTTACCTTTGAAGTACAGCAGGAAGCTTACAGGGAAACATTCCCACTACTCTCAGAAAAACTTACAACGCAGGATTCCAGAGATCACAGAGTTTGTTTATAGAAATGATTTTACCATTGAGAAATACTCCTACTGATAAAGGAATGTATCTGCTATGGAGAGAGCTGACTGATCTGTGATTTGAAAGACTGGTGGCTCACTTTGCAGGGGGAAAAAAAGAAAAGTCTGTAGGATGAAGGGAGAAAAGAGGCGACACAAGAGACCCGCCAGTGAACTCTGCATCCTGAGTTAAACCGTCAAGTCTTTTATTTTAACAACAGGAAAGCAACATGAGAGTGGGAGAGAGTTTGTCCCACAGAGAGAGAACAGTCAGCAGTTTGTGTTGAGTATCAATGGAGAGTCTCTGTCTTTTCCTTTCCCTCTCAGAACCCCCGAGGGCCGAGGATAAGCTACACACCCCCGTTCTCCCAAAGCTGGAAAACCTTTAATATCGACTTTGAAGTCGCAGAATCACACAAATGTTTACATTTTTTTAAAATCCAATTTTTTTTTCATGCTCAGCTGCTGGATCACAGCTCTCACTCCTGGCATATTATGTCACATTGAATCACATATTTTAAAGTCTCTTTTTTTTCTTTTGTTTGTTTCATAAGATGAATCTGTCACACAGGACAAATTCATGTGCTGTGGATTCCATCTTCTAGCAAGGTGAGTTATAAAATGAGTCACAATTAAAGATGTTAATGAAAGAATCCGTGGCTGTAACAAACAACATGACATACACTATGACATGCTGCATTCCTTGCACCGCTATGAAACACGTTCTATTGATAAAATAATTGCTGTATACCAATCGGACATACAGTATATCCTCTCACACACAACACTGTCTGTGCTGATGGTTATGTAATGAGCAGTGGGTTCTATAGGCCGGCCCAAACAGTAGCTGCTGTGTTATTCCTTTAGGGGTTACACCAGGGTTGACTTTCATGCGCAGAGAAGCACATTCATACTGCAGGATGTTTACAGTGTGCATGTGTGTGTCGACTGTGCAGCAATTTATGTGTGAAAATCCAACTGACTTAGACGCCATTCACTACCTCTTCGTCATGTGATGCAGTCGGTCTGCTCACCCCGTCAGAGACAGAGAGCATCATGATGAGGTCATTCGTTTCGGACTGGTTTGGGTTAAAAAGGAGGAGAGAGTTTAAGGTCCCATAATAATCCAGACGACTCGTCAAAATGCTAGAAAGCTTCAGGAAAACTGGGAATATTTGAAGCAGAATTTTGATGCTGTGTTTTTGTTTTGTTTTGGGGTTTTTTGCCACCTTTTCAACTTTTCATATGTGTATCTTTCATATGTCTAGATGCAAAATAAATACTGTGAAAGTAACACCATAGGAAAATAAGACATTCAAATCAACACAGCAGGATGGTCCCAGCATTGGACATTTTTTATGTGCACCGTAACTTCTGTATGAATGTCTAAACAGACTTGCACCAAGTTGCAAATTTGCTAGTCTCACAGTAACAACCATGCAATCTGCAAAGCATGCAGAACCAGCTGCTACATTAATCAAGTTTGACAACACAAGTCTTGTTGTCTCACAGTGTAGGAAAGCACATTGCTATCAACAGCGACAATTTTGTTCAGATCACTTTCTGTAATCAGTGTAGCAAGAAAGCATCGCGGAATAAGCTAGCTAACCTGCTACTTCCACCATGTGGGCTGTTGGCCAGCAGTTGGGTCTAACGTAGCCCTGTCTTACCCCCCGCTGCTGGGACTACTTTGGCCAGAGAAAGTGGACTGCATTACTAGCTAACTAGCCGTAGTCCCTCTCTGAATCTGCCATCACACCTTACACTCACTGACGTGTGTTGTCACCAAATAACTCACAACAGTGGCAATTTCGTTATGTGCTTGTGATAAAATGTCCACGGTACTAGTCTTATTCTATTCAAAACATCCACAGAGAAATGAACACAGCTTGTTTTCAGAAACGGTGCCTTTAAATGAACCATCAGGACTTCCATGAGGTTGAGATTTCACAACGGCTTTATATATATATATATATATATATATATATATATATATATATATACACATATTTATATGTAGGTAGAAAGTGCTGCTACAGCGCCATTACAGTCATTCCCCGGCTGCAGTGATGGTGCAAGTGAACCCCGTCCTTACTTGTCAAAACAACTGACCCTCTGCTGATGCTCCTTTCACACACAATAATAATAACTAATTAACATGTTTACATGTGGAAAGAACAGGTGGTTTTTTTTGCGTTCAACAACTTAAAAAAATGTTTTCGCACATGTAACACACCAAGGAGCACAACTGTCTCACATCACCACATGCACACAAATGTTTTCACTTCGACACTGTTACTGACACATATACATGCAGACTCACATGCTTTTTTTGTCTGTCTCCTCACACACACACGTACATAAAGGTGTAGAAGCACGAATGTGCATCTACAAGCTAATCCCACACTCACAACACTCACAAACAGTCACACACACTATCCACAGTGAAACAAGTACCGACATGGGCTGAAAGGCCACTCTGCCAGGAATAAGCCATTACTCCAAAAGAAACATAAAAAAAGACAGATTACAGTTTGCAATGCACACAGGGACAAAGACCTTAATTTTTGGAGACATGTCCTGTGGTCTGACAAAACTGTTATCTGTCTTTTTCTTTTGTTTCTTTTGGAGTAATGGCTTCTTCCTGGCAGAGTGGCCTTTCAGCCCTTGTCGGTACTCGTTTCATGACACACTCTTACCAGCTTCAGCCAGCATCTTCACAAGGTCTTTTGCTTTTGTTCTTGGGTTGATATGCACATTTTGGACCAAAGCACGTTCATCTCTGGGACACAGAGCCCGTCTCCTTCCTGAGCGGTATGATGGCTGGACATTCCCATGGTGTTTATCCTTGGGTATAATTATTTGAACAGATGAATGTGGCACCTTCAGGCATCTGGAAATTGCACCCAAGGATGAACCAGACTTGTGCAAGTCCACAATTATCTTCCTGATATCTTGGTTGATTTCTTTTGGCTTTCCCATGATGTTACACAAAGAAGCAGTGTGTTTCAGGTGTGCCTTAAAATACATCCACAGGTGTGTCTCTAATTAACTCAAATGTTGTCAATAAACCTATCAGAAGCTTCCAAAGACATGACAGCATCCTCTGGGCTTTCCCAAATTGTTTCAAGGCATAATAATGTTTTTGAAGAAAGTAATAAAAAATTGTCTTAAAAAATCCTTCTCTCATTATTCTGGCATTTAGCAAATAGAAATAATTTTGGTAATCCTAACGGACCTAAAACAGGAAAAGTGATTGTCTGATTTCATGTCAGACAGTGAGAAAAAAAGCATATGTGTCTTTTTATATAGTGTATGTAAACTTCTGGTTTCAACTGTACTTGTATGAGGCTGCAGGATATGGCCTCTCCAGGTCTAAAGCCTGTGCTGTTTTTCTTGGCACTGGACACAGCAAAGCCTGCTGGGGGATATAAGCAGCAGCTCAGTGGTCAAACAGAGCCAGCCCTACCCTGAGTACAGAACACACAGAAATAAACTTTTCAATCCATCTTCATCTCAGAAACAGTGAAACAGAACAAACACAGGGCTAATGGAAGAGGAAGGATGCTGCACAGCGACTGCACAAGGCCACACAAACTGTCCTGCCTGCGTGCCCTCGTCTGTTGGCAAAGGTTAGTCACGGTCCCGTTAATATAACTCTGTCTGACAGATAACTGCTTGATGGTAGGAAACATATGGACAGTAGGACAATAGACAGTGGCAAAAAGACTCAAAGAGAAACACAAAACTCTCCTCTGCTGCAGGAGGAAAAGAGTCACCCCCTTCCTCTCCATTTCCTCTTTCCTCTTATGTAGCCTATACATATTCTCTATACTGTATCATCTTGTTTTTTATTTTCTTATTATTGAATGAATCCTTTCTTCTCCGAAACATATTCAATATCTCTTCATCCACCTGTCTTATATGTTGCTTCGCAGTGTTGTTCCCTCCTCTAACAGCATCTCTGTCTGCTGTCATGTCTGCTGTGCACGGCTCTGTGTATTTATGACTGAGGTTGTTTAAGTTTATCTGTGGATGCCAGATGTCTGAGAGTGTCAGCGCCTCAGGTTACTGTCAGGACCTTCTTTTCCCTGAGCATCTGCGAACCGCACAATATGTGTGTATTACGTTTCCCTATTAGTGCTGTCAGATGTGTGTGTTATATTAGGTTAGCAGTTGACTGTGATTAACTGTGCTGATCCCTGAGTAAGGCCTGTATACGTGTGTGTTTGTGTGTGCGTGTGTGTGTGTGTGTGTGTGTTGGGCCAGGCAGGGAATACCACTCTTATTGTGGAAAGACTTTCTGAACAATAATTCACTAATCAGTTCTTCACATTCAAGCTGAATTCAAATATGAATTTAGAATAATGGTCAAAAATGCTTTGCAATATATAAACATTTAAAGTTCAAGATCATTTGAACTGTCTCTACTCAATATTATTTTTGTCCTTATTGTTATTTACTTTTTTTGCAAATGCCATAATTATAGAATTGGCTTCTTTGAAAAGTATCTCGTTTTCATTGTTTTATGTAAAAGTAGGTCCCCATTAGTCACCAAATAATCTATGGTAAAAAATAAAATATGGTAATTAATGTAAATGATGTACCCTGAAAGCATGTTTACTGGTTTTTCCGGATGTCCCCATAAAGCCTGATTAAAACATCACGTCATCATTTCAGAGGTTTGAAGGCGTGTATAGGCTAACTAAGCTGTGGCAAGTTTACTCACTTTTTTTCAGCTCTCTACAACCTCTAGAAAGGGTGGTCCCCACAAGTGATGATTAAAACTGGAGTCCCCATGATACATGAAAACCAGTGTGTGTGTGTGTGTGTGTACAGTGTGTACAGTGTGATTAAATGCTATTTAAGGCGATATGTACAGGCTGCTACATCAGACTATGTTGAGTTTCTGACATAGCCACACTGTTGCAGCCCTTTTTATTTTAATCAGTATTATGATATATACAGAGCTATAGCGAGCAATGGTTTCTTGTGATAATATTTTCAAAATAAAATGTTTATTTTTAGCCACGTTAGCTGCATGACTCTGTGGATGGCAATGTCTGTTCTGGGTCTGTCAATCCAGCAACTTGCTGTTGACGGAATTAACTCAGAAACTATAAAAACATTTTTATATAGACAATTTTATACAGATATTCATGATCCCCAAAGAATGAATCCAGATGACTCTGATGTTTGCCAGTGTTTCCCATGCATTGATTTATTTGTGACGGTCAACCACGATATAAACATAGTGATATTCTATTTTTTTTTATTTTTATAGCCTATGATTAAAAATCTTATTTCATTGAAGAACTGTAGCTGCAGGCCGTCTCTCTCTGTCTCTATTTCTCAATCTCTCTCTAACACATTGACTGTAGTCTATGCATTTAACATAATGTTGTTGATCCCGGAAAACCAACTCTTCAAGGCATGTCTGTGGTCCCACTGAACAATAACAAATGCAAAACCTGCACAGACAAAAAAATATATATAAATCGCAAAAATTTAAAGCCCCACGAAATCAAAAAGGCTTTTTTTGTGTTATAACCTTGTATGAATTACAATAATGACTAGCCCAAGCGGTAGTAAATTAGGTCAGAGCTTGGGTAATTTGGGTATCTGTATCTGTGTTTCCTTTTCTCTATTGCTGTTCATTTGGCTTAAATTTACTTTGAACTTTTATTAAAATTCAAATGGAGTCTGTCAGATAATTTACTCCAGCCCAAACATCCTGTTTCGTGCAGCAACATGTCAAAACATGGATGAAAAGATTAAATTTGGATTTCAAGTCTATTCTGTGGGGCTAAGACCTAGAGCGATGAGGGCTTCTCTGAAATCATCATAAAATATTAATTTAATTATTTTTATTATTTTTAGTGCTGCTGCAGTTCTGTAGTGAGGACTATCACACATTATAGTGTCCTCAAACTATCACACAATGCAACATAAAAAGTAATAAGCAACAGTAGCACATTAGTATTCTGCGTGAAGTTCTGTACTAAATCACAAAAGTAAATGTCCGGTGTTCATCAAACAATTAAAAACACATTATGTCCGCCTACTTTTTTCTTTTAGATTAAGCATGTGCTCCGACCTCACACACTTCCCTGTCAAACAGTATATGCAGTAACAAATCCTTGCTGTTAAAATAATGAAGTGATTAATAGAAATGCAACAAGACATGAAAGTAGCTTGCCCGCTTCCCCCCTCTTTATCTGTCCGCAGAGATCCTGCAGATCAGAAGCGACACAGACGGCTCAGCGATCGAGAATCTGCAGTACTGACTTCACTGGCAACAGGTTACTTGGCATGCACGTCCAGACCCGACACAGACCCTCCGCACAGACGTGCTCAGCTGAAGGAAGCCTTTTGAAGTGCTCGCTGTGGTTTGTAAATTGATGAAAACTTTAATGGCAGCAATGAATCCGCCAAGAGCCAAACAAATGTGTGATTCATCTTCAAGGTCCCTGAAGTAATTGTTTCAGAATGCTTTGACCTCGAGCCAGAAAACTCAGGTGAACAGCTATAAAAGAGGCAAAGTCAAACAAACAAGTGTGCAGCAAACATCTCCACATCATCTTTCAGTTATTGCAATATGTACTGTTGAATAACCTGAGTGCACCTTATAATAGGTATACAGAAAATGATTGCATTTTCTGCATTGCTGTTCCTTTAGGTTTGTTGCTGTGTGTTGTAATCGAGTGAGTGTGAGGCTGCAGCTCTTTTAATGACTAACAGGCCAGTGTAGCTCGTGGCCATCGAGAAAATGTTTATTTTGATGGATAAGCCAAAAGCGGACAGCTGGTTTGAGTTGGGAACAATACTGGAGATTCAGCCTGCATATGGTTTTGATTTCGCCCTCCCTCCCTCTCAGATTCTCAATCCCTTTTCTCCATCATCCCCCTTTCTCTCTCCACAGGCAACTATTGCCTGTATCTTCATTTCCTGGGAATCCTGCTATCCCTCTTATCCCTCACCTCACGATCACTCCCTTTTTTTGTGTGTTCTGTCACTCTCCCTTACTCCCCTACAAGCCCCTGATGATCCGTGCTGATAAAGTAATAAATGACTCATAGAAGTGCAACATGTTTTACTGTTCATGATTAATAGAACAGAAAAAGTTGGGTAATCCCTGAATTATTGGCCCCTCCGGTCTATTGTGCACTCTCTGGGAGAGCAGAGGTGCTTATTGGCCTCTGCAGCATATCAATCCAAGGTTTATCTGTATGAGAGCTGAAGGGAATAAAAAGTACCGGTGCATTTATGAAGACTTTGCACTCATTATAATAGAATTGCTTGTATCTGCACACACTGCTGTGTTTGATTGTGTGCAAACTGCAACAAGAGGCCAGATGTCAGCCAGATGAGAAGTGAGGATGTGTGCTGCACTTCGTATCCATCTTGTTCCACAGATCTTTTGCCACAGTGACGGTGACTGCTGGGTGCCTGGTCAGCTCAAACCTCCCCTGTTTCACCGTGGAGGCTGCGGTGGAGCTCCTCTCACTCTGTGGTCTGTCTGTGGTCAGTGGCCTCCTCCAATCCACTAAAGTGTTTTTTTCTCTCCCCTCAGATTCCTGTTCAAACTTACGTGCACACAGGCACAAACATCTAAACACAAGCCCACATGCATGCATGCATGTCACATATGGGATGTGAAGAAATTCGGTACTGTGGTGAGCCCATTATTTTTATGGAAATGGTGCATATCAGACATTGTGGCGTTGCACAGGCATTTACCAGGAAGGGCAGCATTATTATTGATGGAAGTCCTCCAAGTCTCACCCTTTTGTTTTTGCAATTTAAGGCTCCAGACAATATCGGTCTGTCCATTACATGGTTGGTCAGTCTGTTAACCAATGTGGGAAAGACTAAAATATCTCCACAACTTTTGGATGAACAGCCATGAGACTTTGTGCAGACATTCATTCATCTTCCCCAGAAGGTGAATCTTACTGGAAGGGTAATCTACAACCTACTTTTTTTTGGTTTTGAGTGAAATAACTAAATAATTATGAATGGATTGCCAAATTGTTATGCAGACCAGCCACAAGTGAATGATGTTTTATGAATTATGTCGGCTTTTCGATATTTTGGCAGGACCTTGTTCCTGTGATTACCATGGTCCAATGAGTTGGGTTCACCAAGGGGGGAACGCATAAAGATTACCACCTCATCCACTGATTGGCACCGAAAAAACTATAGGTTTGTAAATGTGCTTAGTCTAAAATGGCCAATTAGCCAGAAGTGACCATACTTTGAGCTGACCTTTACAATGTCTTTTAGTACAACTGAATGCTGATCAAGACAATTTTTGTCGACCAGAACGGTGCAATAACTGTCATAAACTGAGTACACGTTGTTAAAGGACAGAGTTCTTAAACAAAAACACACAGTGCACTGTGGTATGGCAGTTAGCCATGCCTGAAAGCATACACTGCTTTATCCTCAACTTCACTTTAAATAAAACCATAATTGACAAAATGAACATCATGCTGTATCATGCTGAAAAATTTAAACTAGCGATTGAGACCATAAACTCATGAGTGAACTGATAAATGAAGAAACAAATCAAATCACAAAGTCTGACTTCTCGAGTCGCCCCCTGCTGGCCAATAGTTAGAACGCAGATTTAAGAGACTTGTGCAGTGGCTTCACTTTTCAGCCCCTTAGGCTACATGCACTTCTTTTATACAGTCTTTGATTGGGACCCAACAGCTCTCACTGCCAGCGCCATATAAAACCATGAACAGCATTGGCTTCCCTTTCCAGACCCGGAGGTCTCCCCTTTATCCGACCTCACAGTGTCCAGGCTCTCCCGCCAACCAGCAGGAGTCACTACTGCAGCAAAAAGGACACCAGCTATAGCTTATGCCCATAAACTTGCTGGGATCCATAATTGCGCAACAGTTGGGTTTAACATTAAAGTTTGTGTTGACTGATACTTTTTGACAGTTACATGTTGAGCAGAAAAGGCTCTGGCAAGTTTGCACTGTAATCTTCTACCCGGATTCATACGTGTATGTGTGTGTGTGTGTGTGTGTGTGTGTGTGTGTCTGTGGACACACTGCTGAAGGTTCACCTCAACTGTAGCGTTACCTTAGGGATTAGAGAATTAGGTTTCATTGGAGCCATATTTGTGTCCTGAAATGATTGTTTGAATGTTTTGAATTAAATTACATTTTGGGTCAGTGCATGATAGAGTGAAGTCAGACAAACAGCCCTTGGGTCCACACAAAATAAAGAGTAAAAAAAAAGTAAAGTATGTCATGTTGCTCAATCTGTGTTGAATTAGGTGAGCATTCATTACTGAATCAAGAGTCAAAGAGTTCCCAAGAGGGAATAAAAGACGGGAGGGAGAGGGGTGAGTGCACCTCTGGTAATGGCGGTGGTCTATTTCGTGAGAACTTATTATTTAACCAAAAAAAAATACACCACCAAACCCTCCAGTATTTGTTTAGGTTCTTGGCTAAATCTTCGCTGAGCCAACTTCAATACTTTGTCCCAACAAAGATTGCACTTCAACACAAACACAGGCATACACACACCCACACACTAATTCCTACTTTGAACACATGACTACGTCTATTAATAATCAATCAGATGGTGGTTTGATTCAGTCTCTCTCGGTGCACAAACAAACAAGAGTTTGATTCTGATTGAATCCAGATCCCATGTGGATCTCATTGCTCTGACAAATATCTTCCAATAATGTTTCCCATTCTGTGGCTTTCATTACAATACAGAGCAAGATATCAAAGTGCAGTTGAATAAAACAACATCTGTGAAACATACACAGCACTCTCCACAACATACATGTTGAGAATAAAGCAATAAAATACTCAGTTTGGCTCCTTCAAGTAGCTTTTATCATTTTTTTTTTCATTTCACAGCTGAAAAATCATCTATTTCGGAATTGACATAATTTAATTAATGTAAACATTTTGTTAATGAGTCCCTCATTCAACCCAATACAACTGCTCGACTACTTTGTGTATGTGTTTGTGTGAGTCATGAGTGATAATGTGTTTGTGTGTAAGCTGAGGCACGAGTGTTCAATTAAGCCACTTAGTGGTTCACCTATAAAATGAGTACAGTTGCTCCATGCATGGCCTATATATGCAGATCACACACGATGTAAACAGCAGTAAAATCCCAGCTAAATTAATTCCACTGCTATTATTGACAATGGAAATTCTCTCCTTCTGGAATCTGTTCACATTTACTACATTACCCCTGTTTTTTTCCTCCTGTTTTCTTGTTTATGAGGGTATTTTGTTCAGGCATGTGTGCATATATGTGAACATGTGCACCTTATATTGGGTTTTATGGGCTCATGGCAAGCTTGATGGAAACTTTGTGCAGACAAAATACAAGTGAATTGATTGTGACAGCGTTAAAAAAAAGGAGGGTTATTTACTTTCTTGTGATTGTTTCATAAGAAGATGGATACCACTCTCATGTCTGGACAAATAACTTCTAACACAAGTTGTTGTTTTTACACAAGTTTGGTACAGAATTAAAAAAAAAATGCTTCTGGTGGATTTTATAACCCTGGACAGAACCAGTCTAGCTGTCCTCCTGTTTCCTGTTTTTATGCTAAGCTAAGCTAATGGACATTGGACTGGTGGCTGGGGTCATAACAAAATGCTAGTGATACATAGCAAAATGGCGATTGTGGTTATGGTGACATGTCAGTTAGGGCTGTAGAGTGTGTACAGATTCAGTCTCAGCTGACTAGTTAGCTAATGCTGCAGTCTTATGTCCTCCTGGTGTAGTAGTCTCCTGACTAGCAAGCTAACTAGCGGACAGCTGGCTACTTAGCTAGCTATGTGTCGCCTTTAAGGCTTTTTGTAATGTTTACTTTAGATAATTTATTGGTATTTAATTTAAGTTAGAAACAAGAGGTGGATGATTACTTAAAGTTTACAAATGTATTTTGTAAATATATTATTTGTTTACTTAATATTATGATGTCACATCCTGTTTAGTCACTTCCTCTGGGATCAACCCCTATTTAGTCACTTCCTGTTTAGTTACTTCTGTTTGACTGGAACAAAGGAAGGCAGACATGTGTTGCATGAATCTGCAAATTCCACTCTGAAGCATCATAGAGGCAATGCCGTAAGTTTGATTTGCATTTGACATGTTTATATATAAGCAGTGATTTCATAAATTAATGTATTTGATAAATTAAGTTAAAAGTGTTTTCATTTACAATTATATACAAGCAGGCAGCAATGTGTATCATGTTTACAGCTTTGTTTGTGGTAATGTTTAAGTTAAAATATGTTTTGTATCGCTTTATTTGCAGTTTTCACCAACATGTTAATGAAGAAGTGTGACAGTAAACGATCAAACTTACTACGGCTCTGTCTTCATTGGCAATGGTTTAACTTGGTGTTTAGTCAGAGTTGCAACACTCTGCACGAGAACACTACAAGCTAGCTTGCTGTTCTGCCCTGCCTTAATGCTACACTGGTTACAGAAAACAAGAGATGTCACTCACCTAGCAATAACAATGCTCGTTTGATTGTTCGTGAAAAACCTCTGTCACAACCTGGCTCTCTGTTTTCGAAGGATTTGCAAATTAATTTGCATTTAACTAAAAGGAAAAGGAACCGTTAACCCTGCGGCTGCCATACCACTCCACAGACTGCACGGTCTGCTGGAGAGAGAGACCACACCTCACCTTAGTGAGTCTGCAACTTGCCGCAAGTCATTTTTTACGGAAGTTTATACAGAAATTAGCATGCAATAACAGATTATTATTGCAACACTACACAAAAGAATGGCTGGCACTCTGAGTTAATGTCTGTTTATGTCTAACTCAATCTTCTTTTTTTCATGCACTGGTCAATTTTGATTTTTTGAGCTATTTTGCAAGGATTCAAGGATTTTCTTTTGATTTACTACTTTTTTCTATTTGCATCTGTAGATTTCTCCTATGCAGCATTAGATTTGACCTATTTTGCAAATTTTTGTAATACAAAAATACTTTTATTTATTATTTATTTGGTATCATTTGCACATTTAAACAGACAATTCTATAAAACTTGTAATACAAAAAACAATTGTCTAGTAGATTACCAACTGGGCAAGTATGACGATGATTTCAGTGAAATTGTTAACTCTATTCATCATCGTCGTGTCCAAACATATTTCAAGGGGGCAGCGATAACAGACAAATCTTTCTGACACTGTGGCCTTACCTCCTCTGTGATCTTCAAGTCCTTGCTCTGCTTTCAATCATGCAAGTTTTTCACTGACCCTCTCTGTTTTGTTCTCCACTCATCACTGTTTCCCTGATGTCTCGGTCTGTGCTGTGTGCTCAGGGTAAGTTGAGCGGCACAGTAACAGGACAGAACGTTCCTGAACGTCCTGCCAGCTCTCTTACCTCTCTGTGGGGTTTGTGATTAGTGAGCCAGAGTGTCATTTCTTCACTGTCTGCATGCATTTATGTGAGTCTGTGAGATTTTTTTCATTACTGCTGTGCACAACCTGTGATCTCTGTGTAAGTGCACAGTGTTACACATTCCTGGCGTTGCTAAAGCTGCTTTCTCAAAACACTGCCCAAATCATTCTTGGCTTTCTTGCTCTGCCTGTATAAATCAGTGGGTGGGGTTTATTGCTTCAGGGCAAGTATGTCCAGGTGACAGTGGTCAATCACAGTGCTAAACTTAAAACTTAAGACCTTACAGCATTTAAATGCTCAGGGAATCATGATACTGTCATCTGAACCTTACACGCCCATGAATAAGGCCAGATGATATTTTGAAAAATGTTGTTGTGCTATTTCGCCCACATCGAGTGGCTTTCCTGGAAACCAGGGTAAAGTAATGACAATCTATCCAAAACACTCCTTTAATATTACAGCTATTTGTAATATATGAATAAAAATAAATGTGATGTGAATAAAATAAAAGTCCCCTCTAAGTAGAAACACCTAATAAAATAAGTCAGCAAAGGGAAGTCAAATCTGCAGGGTATCAAAAAATAAGGACCATATTTAGCCCTGGAGGCAGAGTGAGAAACCTGAGCAGTGTGTAGGAACTTCTAATCTGTCAGTTTGTTAAATGTTCAGGGTTAAATCAAATTTAGTGCCTTTGCTGGGGTCAGGAGGAAGAGCTTTGCTGGGGGCCACCATAGTCTTAGTTTCATGTTGGGAAAGCAGCATTTCAATCGTTTCTTTTCTCCTGGAAACAGAAATCTAACTCTTGCACTGCTATCTATAAGCTGGTTTTTTTTGTTAGATGAATCTTTCAATCGCTGATGTTTGGACAGTCGGTTTCAGATGAAACTGTGTTGGGATCGGTGAGAAAATAATGGATCTGAGCTGAGAGTCTTGAGAGTCATAACAGTGGTAACCCAGCGATGAAAAATAATTCTGTTGAGAGGTAAAGTAGAGAGGCAATGAAACATTGCGGCTGTGGGACGCCAAACCCTCCGGAGAGCTACTAGCTCTAAAAAGACAGAGTGGAAAGAGAATGAGAGGGCACAGGAGGAGGAGTGATGTAACATTAACTTACAGTGTCGCAGGAAAGCATTCGGACCTTTCCTGATTTCCTGATTTTGTATATCTGTTTTGTTTTCTTTATATATTTGGAAAAAAATGTGACAAAGAAAAAAAAACCAACCGGCCCTGTGTTAAAAAAAAAGAAGTAATTGCCCTTTTGGTTACTCATCTATCTATAAAAGCAAGAAGCGTCTGTGTGTGTGTGTGTGTGTGTGTGTGTGTGTGTGTGTGTTTCTAGAAACACATCCAGAAACACTGATCTAAGATTTCGTATGTGGCTTGTGCATGGCACGAAGGTGTGCATCCTCGATTTTGAAGATTTTTGAATTCATTTTTCAAAATATATCATTATTTACTTAGGACGTATTGCGGCATTGTACTGTTTCCGGTCGGACGCCTTTTAGGGGAGCTCCGCCCCCTTTTAGGGGAGCTCCGCCCCCTTGTGTGATAGGCCTACACCTGGTCAGTAACACAATTCACTCTGGATTTCCACGCATGACTCATCTCATCTGTAAGTCTATTTAGCCTACCTATCTTTTGGAATTTTTTTTTAAATATTATTTTTTGGGTGTTTTTCATGCTTTTTTATTGAAAGTGACAGATAGAAAGGGGGTGACAGAGGGGAGGACATGCGGCAAAGGGAGCACAGGCCGGACTCGAACCCGGCTCCGCCACAGCAAGGACTTGGCCTTAATGGTAACGTTCTACCAGTGGGAGCCACCAGGACGCCCTTCTTTTGGAGTTTTAAAGTGCACTACAAGGTTCGATTTTCCAATAATATTCTAATAGTTTCCAGCAAATATCAATGTTCAATGTGTATGTGCTGGATGGTGTGGTACCTTATGAAAAGTAAATGTTTTATGGAGTTGCAGACGTTGTAGTGATCTGCATCAACACACCTAATAACCCTTACTCACATTATTCACATCCATCTGTTTGTGCTGCATGTAAACTTATTTCCTCCTATATCTGTGTCTGTATAAATGTCTAACCATGTTGAATGATTAAGTTTCTTTTTCTTAAAATAACTATTTCTGTGTCTCTTTATATCTCAATGTACATCCATGTATTACACAATATACACTTTGTATATTAACACTACGCAAGAGTATTACACCTCATTGTACATCCCACTTTCACACACAACCTCATTTGGCCGTAATTGAAAAATCTACTTAATCTCCCACTATAAGAATACATACTTCCTACGGGCACTGCACTAGTTCAACAAATTAACTAAATTGGATTGGTAACTCGGTTTAATTAGACTGGACACAATTAGGCTTGATTACTGCCAACCCATTTAACCTTTCCAGCAATGTGAAGTTGCTAATACTCTCGGACTCCAGCAAACCACAGTGAAAGCAATCATCTCTAAATGGAGAACACTTGGAACAGTCATTGGTGAATCTTTCCAGGAGCGATCAGCCAACCAGAATTCCTCAAAGGGCATATTGACAAGAAAGAGGCTGGGCAAAAAATGGTATAAATGGGAGAGTTCATTCATTCATTATCCATAAAAGCCTATCCTAACTAGGGTTACAAGGGGGTTGGAGACAATCTCAGCTGACACTAATGGGAGAGCTGCAAGGGGAAAACCCACTGTTAACCAAGAGGAAAACTTTTCTCACATTTGCTACAAAACAAAGTAAGCCCCCCAAGCCTTTTGGAATAATGTTCTGTGGACTGAATGAGTCCACAGAACTTTTTGGAAGACACTGTTTCTGTTTCATCTAGCGAAAAGCTCACACTGCATTCCACACAGTAAAATTGGAGTGTTAATTTAACTAACAGAGTGTTAAATTTAACACTTTTTCTGAGTTTATATAGTTCTCATGGATTCTGAGTTAAAATTACACTTTGAAAAGTGTTAATATTTTAACTCTTTAATAGTGTTAAATATTTGATAGCCTTGGTGTTGTTTTATGATACCACATAAGTGCACTTTTAACTCGAAATTGTGTTCATTTTTAACATACATCGTGTTGTTTTATGACACATTAAAGTGTGTTTTCAACACTAAAATGGTGTTATTCCCTTTCACTGTGAGTGTTAATTTTTAACATAAATTGTATTACTTTGACACATTAAAGTGTATTTTTAACCCTAAAATCATGTTATTTCCGTTCACTCATGTGATAATTAACATTCATTGTTTTGTTTTACGATACATTAAAAGTGCATTCTGTCTTTAACCGAACACACAACTCACTAAATCTGAAAATCAACTCCAACTGAAGTGAATCTAACTCAGCTGTTAACATGTAACTCGCTTGATTGACAACGCTGGCAGAGCTTTTTGATCACTACAAGTGTTAAAACAACTCCAAAATCAACACTCACCAACTCAAAATTATTAACACTGAAAAAACAACACTACAGATTTTGCTGTGCTCTATAAGAACATTATAGCAACAGTGACATATGGTGGCAGGAGTGTAATGGTGTATGGAGACTTTGCTGATTAGATGATTTACCATAACTGAATCTCCGGTCACCAGTCTCTGATCTGAAGCTCAAATGGAAACTGTGTTCTGTAGCAAGACAACGATCTGAATCACAAGTTTACCTCTGAATGGCTCAAACAAAATTTACATTTTTGAGTGGTCATCAAAGTGCTGACTTCAGTCGAATTAAGATGCCCTAAACAGACATGTTTCATGCCCGAAAACCCTGAACTGAAGGAATTCTGCAATGAAGAGTGGACCAAAATTCTTCCACAGATATAAGAATTTAAAAACTGTATTTTGTGTATTCTTCACGACACAGACTATGTAAAGGTTACTTCTCATATTGTTCTATGCAGGACAATATTTTAGTGAAAGGTTTAGTCATTGGATTGTAAGCTGAGTGTCAGTGGACCATCCCAATACCAATATACAATTGCACACACATTAAAAACCACAGAGTTATTTATTTACACTACTTACTGAGTATTTGTTGTTGCTGCTGCAGTTTGTGTGGGGTTAACTTTTCCCTACTTCCCAGGCTGCGTCATGCCAACAGTTTGTGTAGCTTCAGGCTGCATGACTGTTTTCTGATCAAAGCCTGCTCCACAGTGATCACACTGGAAACAGTCCCATTCTCAGTCTCCCATGAACCACATGAGCCTGCAGGGGACAATAATCACACTAATGTGTAAATATTTGAAAAATCAATGAAGACAATGGCAGAAAAGGATGAAACCTAAAGCATTTGTATACAATATTTTAATGGGTCATGTTTGACCCCCTTCAGATTGTTGTTTTTGTGCCTTACGTCTTGTAGTAAATACTTTGTGCAGACCCGGTGTTGTCATTCTGTCAAAATACCATAAAAAGAGTCTAGCTTTGTTTTTAAGTCTGCACGGTAATCCAATTTAAAGTAAAGCTTGCTTGGATTGACAGGAAACAATTAAAAACCTGAAGTTTTAACTTTGCAAATGTGTAACAGATCACAAAATAGACTAATTAAGTTCCCACAGAAAAATAGTGCAATGCTCCCGCCCTCTCGCTACAACACTGCTCATTTCTGTGTAAACCAAAGCAGATCTTTGTCTCCTTGTACTTTAAATGCTGTCAGCTCTAATCAGCTCCACCATGCATCCTGCAGATTGCTCTTGGATGGTACTGTTACTGTGCCAGAGTTGAAGCACAACACGGCTTTTCATGTCTTTCCCATCAACTTGTTGGGCCAGAAGACTCTCAGCAGATTCAACCGACCTTCCACCTCTCTGCCTTTTTGCTCAGATTAGGTCACCACCACAAAGAGAGAAAACTCCTCCATCCAGCTGACTTTTATCACTGACATCTTTTAACCGACCAACTCACACATGATGCTCACAATAAACCTTTCAAAAGTCATTCATTCTCTTCTTTATCGCCTTCTCCTGCACTCTCTGCTGTTTTTTTTCATGCTTTGTGATCAACAAAGAGAAAGCTCCACTGGAGAAATAAAACAAAGCTCATAAAGCTGCTTAACCTTCACCGGTGTTCGAGCAAGTACATTTACTCAAGTATTGTACGTAAGTACAATTTTGAGGTACTTGTACTTTACTTGAGTATTCCCATTTATGCAGCTTTATACATTTACTCCACTACATTTCGTTACTAATTATTTTTTATGTCAAGATTTAACATGAAGAACATGCTCAATGATTCTGCATTCTTATAAATAAACTACAGTCTACTAAGTAGTCAAAATTAGCCCTACCTTGACAGCAGTAAAATGCTGCTTACAAAAATGCATCAGTAATATTAATCCAATAATATATTTGGAATAAATAAAACAATCTGAATGGGGTAGGTCTGCTTACTTTTAAATACTTTTGATTGAAATACTTACAATTTCTGTCAAATTGTAAGTGTTTTGATGTCACTAATGAATATCTGCAAATCTTTATTATAAGGACACTTATGGTCTGTTTATTCAAAGCAGTATTTCAGTCTTTTATTTGACATGTTTTTGACAATTACGGTTAAAGTCAACAACCAAATTACCTAGATGTCAAAATTGACAGCAAGAAAAACTTTCTCATGAAATAATTTGTTATATTTGAGCCCACTTCCTAAAACTACAACTAGAATAATCCAGCACCTCAGGCTCAATTAAACACTCAGATCCCTGTTAGTCTGCTTCTGCTGCTGTGGGAAAAGGGATGTGAGGCAATGATCCATGCTCTTTGTGCAACTGTGTGTGTGTGTGTGTGTGTGTGTGTGTGTGTGTGTGTGTGTGTGTGTGTTTTAGAGAGAGACAGACAGAGAGAGAGAGTTGTGACTAAAGTGGGTGACAAACACTCATTTTCCGCCCTGATAGCCAGAGCAGTGGGAACTTCCTGTGGGCAGCACACTCACAGGGCAGCTACAGCCCAGAGCCGGGCGTCACACACAAGGCCACTCAGCAGCATAGTAACACTGGACAGCTACAACTTACATACATATGATTTAAGAATTATGTAAGTGTGTGTGTAAAGGCTTTATAGATATGAACAATCAATGTGAAAGAAAGAAAGAAAGAAAGAAAGAAAGAAAGAAAGAAAGAAAGAAAGAAGGTAAAAATGTTGCAGAATGGGAGAACTTGTAGACTTTTTTTCCAATTGTATAAAAATATAAACATTTTTATTCACACCGGTGTGCCGAATGTTAAAGTCATAGAAAAAGTACCCACAAAGGTGTTGACTGAGGGTGGGTTACTTACCTCAGAAAAATGAGCAGCGACTCCTTGGAGTGTCTCTTAGTACAACCAAAGGCTGAACAAGACATTTTTAATGAACAAAACGTTCAAATAAACTGTCATTAAGTGAAAATACAGTGAAAGGGTCAAAGACCAAATCGGTAAACATCCTTTTTCATATAACGTTATATATAACTTTATTGACACGTTGCCGTGGATACACATTGTTCTGCTTTTCTCTTGATGACGGCTCGCCTTGTTAGTGACCTGTCAATCAAAGGTAGGCACGCCCCAAATCATATGATTCTTTATCTTCCATTTTCTTCTAAATGGGGCCATTATTCGAACTATTGACATCAAATTGTCTTGAAGAAGATTTAGGTAATAAATCAAGTAAGAAGTTTTCTCATTTTGCACTGAAATGAATGGACAGAATTTTTTTGCAGCCAAATTTAGCGCCCCCTGCTGGAATTTTCGGTAGAATGCAGCTTAAGGCACTTCCTGGTTTGCCTTCCTGCTCAGACACGGAGGTTTGCTGCCTGATCTGCGCGCCTTTCCTTTTGCAACACTTCTTGGAATAAAGGAGTTGAAAAGCTTTCCATTATAACAGTGGAAGTAGTCTCCGTTCAGTGGAGTGTGAGAAGGAGAGACTGCAGGGTGTGGTAGCTAGCAAATTATTGTCTCATTTGTGGTCTGATAAACAGTAAATTCAGGTTTCCATAATCACTATTTGCCATATTTCATGGGAGCTCTGTAAATACAGTTTCCATGGGAAGGAAGCCGCAAAGGCTTTCGTCATGTGGATCATCGAAGAATAATGGTCACGGACAGCAAGACAAAAGAGCTTTTTGTCTTCTGATTGGTTCATCCTGTTCTCTCCAAAAACAACTGTTGGAGTCGAAGTTTGCAACTGTCAGCTACATGTGTTTATGTAAATATCAATCGACAAAAAAGCTGTGTCATTTTTCTTCTGAGATGTGACTTCTGAGAATTAAAGTCAGAGCTGCTAACAAGAGTGTTAAAACATCTCTGACCGAGAAATGCATGATGACAGTTAACCAGAGTCTCCTGAGTCTCAGAGAGAAAGAAGGTAAAAGGGGCCAAAATTACCAAATCATGTGTAATTCCCCAAACACTTAACAGTCTGAATTGCTGTGGACAGTGTTTTGTAAGCTTGACTGCTGAGAGAGAGAAACTGGGAGAGCACATGGTGCCATTATATCATGAGCTGTCAGAGTGTGATGCCATTCTGGGTGTAGACAGGCGGGTTGAGCAAGGAGAGTAATCTGACCCTGCGTGCGTCAAACTGGGATCACTGTGTCTAAAGGACTAAAAATACATAAATTAAAAAAATAAGAAAATAAAAAACCTGGCTCTGATATGATCTTTTCTATGAAACGAGCACCACACACACACACACACACACACGCTCACACAGCATGCTTTAACAGCTCCATGGGGGTGAATCAGAGTAAATGAATGTCAGCTTGTGATGATGACCAGCTTCACGTCGTCCCATGTAAGGACTCACTGCTGGCTTCCTGATATTCCCCACTGTCTCTCACATGGTTGGCTTTCCAACTCTGTGTTTAGGTGACATCATGCACTTACACACTTCGATCATGTTGTTGTGAATCCATAGAAACGACGTAGGAACACAGTAACGTATGGGAAAACTCTTCAGCATGACAGCAAACATCACTTAAATGACTCGTGGTAACTCAAAAAGTGTGTGTGTGAAGAAGCCATTCAAATGGATGGAAGTGGTAGATAACTGAATCAAGTCCAACAAAAACCGTTCCTGAAAACAAGCAAAGACGGAAGTTATTATAATATATATCACTCAGCTTTCCACATCTGGTTGCACTGAAGGTCCAGTTATGTAAGTCAGAAGCAACATCAAAGAGAAAACACCTACATCTGGTTATTTGAGAAAAAGTTTATCAGTTTGAGAATTGGGCTTATTTGCTATCTTGTCGAGAGTTAGATTACAGCACCGACCAAACTCCTTACTGAAGGAGAACACCTGCAACCAGGCCAACCGAACTCGCTTCAAACTGATCTACACATATACAACCAAATTGCGCAAACGAACGGACGAGCCCCAATTTTGTCAAACAGATCTACGCATATACAACTAAACTGGGCAAAACGAACAGACGAGCCCCCGTTTAGTCATGACCCGGCTCAAAGGAGATGACAAAAATGGGAGAGACGCGGTGCATGCCAGATATAAAAATAGATTTATTTAAATAAAGTAATACAACCTAAAGTAACACAAATGAGGTGTGTACGTTAGTGGTATCAGTCATGTAAATGTGGGTGTATTGATCATGTAAGGTAGGGTGTCGTGAAGTGGAAATGAATGGAACGCCAAAGGAACCAAAAAAGGTGCGGACGCTGGCGAGGGAAGCGAGAGAGAGCGAGCTGACAGCCAGCTGACCTTTTTATCCAGCTGGAACAGCGGGCCCAGGTGCTCCGGATCAGGTTGATGACACCAGCTGATCACCTCGGAAGAAAAACAGTTACGTCACCAGAGTGAAAGAATAGGTGGGGCCGTCACACTTCTAATGCTTTTAATGTCTGTTGTATTTTTATGCCTCTATAATGCACTTTGAAGGACCTTGGGTATGAATGGTGCCATACAAATAAATTTGGCTTTACCTTGTCTTTGCAGGTGCTGTAGGCCGATTCTGTTACCTTCCAACTGGCTGTTTTCATGCTTTATGCTAAGTTAAGTTTATGGCAGCTGATATGTATCCTAGAACCTGGTCTCACAGGAATCCGTGAAATAGCCACGGATTCGCTTAACTCAAAATCAGTTGAATAGCCACGGAATAACTAAAATTTCTGTGAAACTGACACGGATTTCGTTACAATGCAAGTTAATGACAGTCATATCCCGTGGCTATTCCATGGATATTTTTTCCTATTGGTTTGTTCCAAGTCACGTGACTTTCAAGGTCCTGGCGGTCAGAACAAAAAATATGGCGGACAGTTCTCTCATTTTTAGTGAAAAAATCAATATTTTGACTGAGTTTCTGCATAAAAATGGATTTTGATCACATTTCTAAGGAGAAATATATGTTTTATTTTCTAAATATTCACTCAGTGAATGTACATAATCACTTTGTATGTTGGTATAGCCACGGGATATGACTGTCATTAACTTGCATTGTAGTGAAATCCGTGTCAGTTTCACGGAAATTTGAGTGATTCTGTGGCTATTCCATGGATTTTGAGTTAAGCAAATCCGTGACTATTTCACAGATTCCTGTGAGACCATGTTGGTATCCTACTAACATGAGAGAGGTGTCAATCTTTGAATTTGGTTTAAAAATTACTAATTAAATTCCACACATTTAGGCCCCTTTTTTGTTAACATTTCTGAACATATTCATAACATAACTACACTGAGGTCTTTATTGCGTGCGCATATATTTTTTCCCTCACTCATAATTTATTAAAGGAAAATCCTTTTCTTCTATGGACTTCATCCCTGCAGGCCTTCTGCTGAATCACCAGTTGTTCCTCTGGTCCCAGATTCTGCACTCCTCATCTGGTCCGACAGCCATATATTATACCTGCATCTATATGACTGCGCTGGGAGCCATGTTCCCTTCCAAACTGCACAGACACGCAGACGCTCCTCTGTCAGACTGAGCTCTGGCTCTGTACTGTGCACCACTGGGACCAGAGTCTGTCTGTGTATGTGTGTGTGTGTGTGTGTATGCATTGTTATTTAGGCCAAAGTTTGCCACATTCTTTCCATCATCTTAGGTGCACATGCAAATACATACACACCTACACACACACTAACAGAAAGTAAGACAAATATGTGTTGGAGTGGGACGACCTTGGAGAGGCTTACGGGGACATGGTAAGTCCATCATTGGTGTTTTTAAAGGCTGCATGTGTGTTTGTGTCTTACTGTACTACACACACATTTTCAAACCAGTCCAAAAATGGGAAATGTTTTTTGTGTGGAGAGAGTTGCAGGTATTTTCCACTCCAGCTCCAGACAGATCCAGCCCTGTCTCTTGGATGGCCTGATAAAAGCACTGTGACCCAGTTAGAAATAACTGATGGCAAACAGTCTCCATGTCACTGCAGCCCCTGACTCCGTGCCTACTATCTACAGTATGTACACTGTAGCTGCAAATTCCTGGGATGCCCATAATTATTCTGGCAGGCATCACTGTCTTGCTGGGTTTTAAATGTAATGTGGCCGAGGTCTTGAATTAGCAGTTTCGTAATCAAACCACCGACTCCACTCAATGAGAAGACCACCTGCTGCTGGTTAAACTTGGCTGCTATGTAACTTGCCAAACATGACCAGAACACACTGTATTATTTTATATCATTTCTACCACTGCTTCTCAATTGGCTCAATTCGATACTGGAACATTTTCAGTAGGACTACAGACATTTAAAAAATTATTGCAATTTAACTCCACCAGCAGTGGTTTTCAACCACAGAATGATCAACTGGTGTTTTATTTTAATATGGTTTTTGTCCACCACAACCAACTGGTGACCCCCAGAACTGATCTTCTGACCCCCAGTCACTGATTTACAAGCTTGGTGTCACTTGTGTCCTGGCCCAACACTCACTTGTTATAGACAGTATTAAAATTACAGTAGTTTTGCTGATACTTAAATGAGAAAATAATTTCCACTCATATCTTTCTGGTAAATATAAGGCTACAAATAGAATCTTCAACTTGTGGTCACAATATAGGAAGACGTGTACACCAAGTACTGATGGCATAAAAAAAAGTGCTGCTAGGGCAACATGGACACAACCAAGGCTAAGATAATGACAGAAGAAAAAGAATATCAACATTGTCCTCAGACATATTATAAAACTATGAAGAAAAACTCCATACGACTTATATTATCAGATATTAACTTAAGAAAAATAAACTTCCACAACCTTCGCCATATCTGAAAATGTCACTGAACTTTGTCCCAACCTACAAATTCTGAGGTTTCAGAAATTGTTTTTTTCTCTTACTATAAACCTTTCTTTCTTAACAAATGATTCTTTTGAAAAAAGTGAAAAAGAAAATAAGCTTTCTCCCCCACAATGTCAGAGATTGTTTTAAGATTTCTCCTTTCAATCAAAACAGTATTCCTGCAGGAGTAGAGTGATTTAGCACTGACCAATACTGTCACAATGTGGTTTCTTCATTGAGTTGGAAAATACTTGTTTTGTCTTTTCCCAAACAATGCCCTTTAAAAAAATAAAAAATCACAGAAAAACAAAGCCCCTGCTCTGCTGTTTTCTATGTCCTAATCTGTCTCTCGAGTCTGCACTTAAAATCACATTGCAATCTCACATTTGCACTCACTTTGCACAATCTTCCTCATAAGCAGGTTAAAACTGATGATATTTTCAGTCTGAGGGTAAAATGAACACATGGCATCTTCTATCACTCTCACCAATTTCTCCTCAATTCCTGTTCTGTTCTCCAAGCTGGAAGCACTTGGTGTTTAGATGTTATGTCAGTGCAAGGAGAGTAAACAGCACTCCTGGCTTAAATTTGCAATTTCTGGATGTCTGAGGTCTGAGCCAGAGCCATACTCTGACCGATACATACTGGAGCTGTGTTAATTTGCCAAATTCATTGCCTTAATGAATACCCCACATAGCCTCCTTCATTAGCCAAATGTGATTTAAATTAACACACTCATAAAATAACTTGGCGCCCCTTATATATAAATATCTACTCATCATCTCCAAACAATTTAGACAAGAATAGCAGCTCTGTTTTGAGAGGAGCTTACTTAATGTCCAATGCTGGAGAGGAGAGAGCTTCGCAAAATCATAACTCATGACCACCCCGGTCACAGGGTCACAGAGGAGCACTTATATCCCCACTTAGACATACCTTAGGAAATGTGATTTAGAGTTATTAGTTAACGTGCATCATGGGACGCTCTGAAATGTGCTATGAGTGTGCTACGCAGTGAGTCAAGCGTGGTTATAAGTAGAAAAATCACATGAAGCCGGGTGTCAGGGAGCTAGGGGAAGTCCAACCTCGTCTCTTTTTCTCTCCCTCCCTTCTTCCCCTCTGTTTTCCTTCCAGCATCCACGGCTCAGAGTTACTGCCTGGCAAAATATTTTCAAAGGAGTCAGATGTTAGTTTTCATGCACCAAGCAGTCTTGTGTGTGTGTATTGCATGTGTGTGTGTGTGTGTGTGTGTGTGTTACAGCTCCCACCTGTGGGCCCCAGGAACACTTTGTTGTCCAAGTTACTGTAATGTGCCTTTTCCTAACAGGAGAGCAGAGGGGTGAAGTCATTACATGCGGCTGGTGGTCATTGTGTGAAGTCAGGCCCTGAGAGGAAATATCAGCACCTCGCACACACTCACACACACACACACACACACACACACACACACACACACACACACACACGCACACACACCTATTACACGTAGAAACCTTTGAAGAAACGCCTGTACGAGCCCCGCGGAGGAAAGTCTCACATCTTTATGACCTTCCAAGATTACGGTTGGAGCTTTGGTTGGTCAGCTTCGTGTGTGTGTGTGTGTGTGTGTGTGTGTGTGTGTGAGAGAGAGAGAGTGAGAGAGAGAGAGAGAGAAAGAATTGGAGGATAAACACAGGAGGGGAGATAAAGCTTCAGGGTGTAAGGGAAACCACTTACTCAGCAGTCTTCCAAACTTCAATCCCACACTCTCATCCTGACCCTCCTTTATGAGTGATGTCCAGGAAGGAGCATTAGACATGGACCAACGTGCACTTGTTATTGTGTATATATTAAACGCACACACTGAGGCAAAGATTCCCAGCTCTGGATAATGGGAAAGATAACAATCCTCAGGTCCAGAGTGAGAAAACAGACGTTTCTCTCTGGCGATGAGTTGCATAATGGCACTCAATAACCCGGCGGTGTTAGGACGCCCAGTCCGCTCGAGAACTGGATCAGGACTCGTAAAAACATCTCTTTAGGTATGATGTGGCACTTCGGAAATATTTTTCCTTTCTCCTCACACAGCTTCTATTTGTATCAGAGAGTGATTGCTGCATTCCTGCTGTTTTAGGCCCCCACCACCACCACGTCCAACACCACCACAACAATCCACACATTATTGAGCCATTAGCCACTGACCTCTGGCTTTACGGGCAGCCTGGAACGCTGATGAGCGCTCGGAGGATGAGAGGGAAGAGACAGCACAGTGGGAGCTTTGTGAGATGAAGCAAAAGCCGTGTCCAATTAAAAACCAGTCGTCTCTACCTAAGTATCTTTGGTGCTGTGCCAAATCAATGCCATCCTGCACTAAGAGACAGCCTGCGGTGCCGATTTATTTGGTGATGACCTTTCTGCCAGCTATGAAAATGAGTCCTTTAATTTGCCAGTTTAGATGTGTTGACAGACAACAAAATGCGGAAGTAGTGTAGTTTTTAGTGCAGATAAAGACTAATGCACCTTTTGCATAGGCTTTTTTGTTAGGCTTTGAATATGGAGCGTGTACATGAAAAAGGATTATTTATTATTATAATATTCATGAAATTATAAAATATAAATATAAATTTTTGATCAATGCATAATAGTTGATTGATATTTTGATGTTTGTTATGAAATATGGGTTATATTATTTATTATTGGTGCTTATTGTTATTGGACGATTAAGGTGATGTTCGTGTTATGCAAATAATTGAAACATTGCATTCTTTAACTTTCAGGTTGATTACCTGTTGCTGCTATCCCTTTTCAGAAATACAAAATAAACAAACAAAAGTGGAATACTGAAACTGAGTAGTATCCTTTCCGTGGGGAGAAAACGGATCACTAACTAAACCTTTAGTAATTGTTGCTGTGCTCTCCGTGTCTGTTACACTGACTTCAGCCCTCGAGGGAAATAAACCAACCTGCCCTCTCTTTGTCTGTGCAGCCACACAAATGTCAGAGCGTCTAGTGGTAAAAGTTTTATGCCGTGTGCTTGGTGATTTATGTTTCGTTTTGAGTCTGAAGCAAACTTCACTGCCTGACAGTCTCCGATGGGTGAAAGGGCGTTTAGGTCAGAGGTGAGAGGTGATGAGGTCACAACCTGGGCTGTGGGAACCATTGCCATGGGAACTGCAGAAGCCCCGTGGCTGAATGACTTCCTGCTTGCTTGTGAATGTGTCTGAACAGACAGGACCGACTCAGATTTGTTAATATGTATATTTATATGTTTTTGTATATTTTGTATTTGCCTTCTGACAGGAGCTGGATCAACCCGTCAGCTTGATACTGATATTTGTGTGCCAAATATCTTACAAAAAGTTACGGACAATGGTTTGAATGATATCCTCCAAAATATGACTGTTCTGTTTAGTGTTGTGATTTGCACAGTTACTGTTTAAAAATCAAGCTGTGGGTTAAAATAACTACTTCCGTGTGTTACTACTGGATGCAGTCGCGTAGGTCTTGAGTGACATATTCCCTTATGGAAGTTTACTTACATTTAGGCCTGCCATTAGGAATTATGGACGGGGGGACACATTTCTCCATATTGTGCTCCTTATTCACACCCAGTCCAGCCTTTGCATGAGCCTCCCTTAGGGCTTGGGCCGGGGTCATCGATACACTTTGACCCCCCTGATGACAGGCCTGTTTACATGCTCACTTAAAAAAAATTACCGTGACTATTTGGTCCAAAGGGGACAGAGCCAGAGTGCATTAATTTTCATAAGTAAACCTCAGACCATGGATAAGAACAGCATGTTTATGTGCATCTTTAATTATGAGCTTGAAGCAACTAGACGGTCCAAAGCAATGAGTCACAAAAAGATCCACTGTAGCGGGAAAAGAAGCTCAACTATCATCCATCACTCTCATACACCCCCATTTCTAACAATAAATTTCACAAATCCATGAATCAGCTTTAGTTATAAACGACCCTTGTGGTTTTCCACAGACCAAGACCTTCAATGTATGTCTCTGGAGGATTTGGGTTAAAGTGATTTTATGTCAAAGTGTCACTTCAAGTGGCTCTGCTGTGTGTTTCTGCTGGAAGGCACTTGCAGCTCTCGCTTTTGTTCTTGGAAAACAGATTGAGGATGAAGTTTTCCAGAAGTGATGAAACATCCGACTGCATTCCAGCATAAGTATGTCCTGGCGCTCTGTTTACTTATTTTGTCTAAAATCGCCCTATGTTAAACTATTTTGCTTCCTGTGTCCAGAGGGAACATTGATCGTGCATGTGTTTGTGCATGTGTGTGTGTGTGTTTGTGCGTGTGTGTGTGTGTGTGTGTGTGTGTGTGTGTGTGTGTTTGTGTTCACATCTTGGTGTATGCATGCGGTATACCTCTGTCATCACATCAGGGAGAGTTGCATGTTTTTCTCCTGCTTTGTCAGCATTTACTTCCCACTGGAGGGAATACAAGTGAAAAGCTGTCGAGGTGCTGATTCAGAGTAGTTCGTGCTGATCTGCACAGTCACAATTTCTCACCCTGCACATTCATGTTTCTCATTATATCCTCACAGGATTGGGGCGCTGTCACAGGACAGCTAATGGAATTAGCTATGGTGACACACCAGGAGCCGAGAAATCCAGATTAGATGTGCTAAAAACCTGCAGTGCTAAAAGCATTACCATAACCAGTTCCAGTGCTTGTTAAAATAAACCGCACACATACAGCACTGCAATAACTACAACTTGCACTTAAGAGCTGATTTAGCTGCACTGAGTAATGTTGACAATGAGCAGAACACCATCTCATACCAAATGAACACACAGTATCAAGCATTCAAGTTGCCCTTGCTTTGATTCGGTGTATAGATTCTGCGTTTTTGTGTTGGGAAATTGAGGGGAATATTTGTTTTTCTAGAGTGAGTCACTGGGAAAAAAGGATAACCAAACACAAAACCTCAACGAGGAAGTCTTACAACGCAAATGAGACATTCCAACGTAGGTTGTTTAATTGCACACTCTCGTTTCTCTGCATTGCTGTTGCCAGATGTCCTGAGATGTTTGGCAACAATGATGATGGATTTCCCACCGACCAGCAGCCGGTGTAGCTGCTCCATGGCTGTGTTTAGAAAGCAGAGTCATTGTGAAACTGTGGAAAAATTCTGAGCATTGTGTTATCACTAAAGTCTACAAGACACTAAAACACACTGAGCCAGATCAAACTATAGTGTCGACCTGATCACAACATTTCTGCACTCTTTAGCTGGTGCTTTTGCCTCCCAGCAAAGATCTGAACCAGAATGGTAGAGTATGTGTGTACATATATAAAAGGAATGGACAAAAAAAGGTTGAGAATGGACAGGACTAGGGCTTTTTTTAGGGCTGTCTGCAAAAATTTTACATGGGAGCATACAATCCTGGGAATCATAGGAAATAGACTTGTTATGAGGGTATAAAATTCAGTCAAAATGCATTTGTTATATTTCAAGCAGGCGGCAACCTCCGGGTCTGAGCAGGGAGGAAAACCAGGAAGTGCATTCTTAAGCTGCATTCTACCGAAAATTCCAGCAGGTGCTAAGTGTGGCTGCAAAAACATTTCTGACCATAAATTTCAATGCAAAATAAGAAAACTTCTCACTTGATTTATTACCTCAGAATTTTTTTTTTAGGACAACACTATCATGGTCTCAATCGCTAGTAAAAAAATCTTCTTCAAGACAATTTGATGTTAATAGTTCAAATAATGGCCCCATTTAGAAGAAAATAGAAGATAAAGAATCATATGATTTGAAGCGTGGCTACCTTTGATTGAACCAGTTCAGAAGAGAAGCAAATAAGTGTATTTTCACTTAATGACAGTTTATGTTAACGTTTTGTTCATAAAAAATGTCTTGTTCAGTGTTTGGTTGGACAGACACTCCAAGGAGTCTGTGTTTATCTGAGGTAAGTATCATTCATCTTGTTTTTGTTTTTTCTAGCTAAAATGAACATCCCGGTTAATGCTCCAGTTAATGCTAACATGAATTAGCAGCGGCTTCTCTCAGTCAGGTTGAGGTGTAGAGAGGCTGTAGTCAGTGATCAGATCCCTCTCTCTCCTCCACAGTCCAAATATGGTCTGTTGTGTGTTCAGAGATGCTCTTCAGCAGACCTTGGTTGTAACAAGTTGTTATTTGAGTTGTCCAGCTGTTGAACCAGTCTGGTCATTCTCCTCTGACCTCTGGCATCAACAAGGCATTTTGGCCCAGAGAACTGCTGCTCACTGGATATTTTCTCATTTTCGTTTTCTCTCCCTGTAAACCCTAGAGATGGTTGTTAGATCAGCAGTTTGTAAAATACTCAGACCAACAACAATGCCACGTTCAAAGTCACTTAAATCACCTTTCTTCCCCATTCTGATGCGTCTTCACCATGTCTACATGCCTTAATGCATTGAGTTGCTGCCATGTGATTGGCTGATTAGATAATTGTATTAACATGCAGTTGCACAGGTGTCCCTAATAAAGTGGCAGGTGAGTGTATATAATAAGTGTATATAATAATATATACTATACTATAATAATATAGAATATAATAGATTTATATTCAGGGGAATTTCATTTTTCCCATTAAACTCTAAACTGGATTATGCATAAGACTGAAAAAAAGGAGGATATAAACGTTGGTCAATAAACGTCCTGGTTTGAACTCCATGAGGGCCGAACGGAGCCTCACCCGACATGAACCTCTCTAATTTCAGCATGATCAGTCACAGATTCCTGAGAAAGAGAAAAGAAATCATCTCTAAACAGCTTGAAGTATGTTTCAGATGTGCTGTATTTGTCAAACGTTTATTACTTCTGGCATTTCATGCGGACCCAGAAAACTTCCAAAAGATGTTACTATTCCTTAACTTATTTTATTCATTGATGCCAGACGGCAGATCTGAAAAATATTCCAAGTTTAAGCTATTAAGCAGTTAAGCGATTCTCTCTGGGTGAACAAAGCCACAGATCATTTAAAATATTCAAAGCTCATCTTGAAACTATGTCACAAACTCAGCATCACGCAGAAGCTGTGCCAGATACGTTAATGTTAACACAACATGGATGGCGTCAATACTAATGATTCCAGGATGATGTAAAGAAGTTATTGGGGCCCCATACAGAGAATAATGGACTGAATTAGTCTTTAAAGGCCCACTTTGTATTTATGAAGTTTCGATAAGCACTCCACTCATTCACAGGTGCACACGTACACACACACACACACACACATACTGGTTTTCATAGATCACGGGGACTCCAGTTTTAATCATCAGTTGTGGGGTCCACCCTTTCTAGAGGTTGTAGAGAGCTGGAAAAAAACGAGTAAACTTGCCACAGCTTAGTTAACCTATACACGCCTTCAAACCTCTGAAATGATGAAGTGATGTTTTAAGCAGGCTTTATGGGGACATCCGGAAAGACCAGTAAACATGCTTTCAGGGTACATAATTTACATGAATTAGCATATTTCATATAGATTATTTGGTGACTAATGGGGACTTACTGTTACATAAAACAATGTAAATGAGACACGTTTAAGGTTTTTTAGTATAGTTCGCTGCCCCCCATACACACACACACACACACACACACACTTGACCAATAGAACAATCTCAGCTGTTGTAGAAAGGCCTAAAGCAGTGGCATGCAGGCGAGTAGATTCGGAGAAGCATTCTAATCCTCCTAGTCACTCTTGGATCGCTCTCTTCGGGAGGTTTAACACAGCTCAGCCACCGAACCCTGTTCTGAACCCGGGTGGAAGTCGGTCATCAATAATCGCAAATCCCCCCTCAGTGATGAGGGGGGATCTAGGGTCCATGCATGCGTAATGAAGAGCGTCAGACACACCCATTTCCCTCATCTTTCCCTCTGAGTAATGAGCGTAATGGCAACAATGTGTGGCTGAGTAAGAGGCAGGGCGCTGGACTTGGGGTCAGAACCAGAGGAGCAGAACTCTCTTAATTCCTCTGTGAGTCACCCCATGAAAAATCAGCCCATGACTGTTTTGTACTGACACATAAAAAAAGGAGTTTTTAACGGGCTATGGAGCAGCCTCGAATTAATACTGATGCCTCTAAAGAGACCATCAGCAAGAAGATTGGCTGTTTCTATAAAATAAGACATGACGATTTAGGCTAAAACAAAGTTTAATTTTTTTTATCATCATCATATTACACTTATTAATCTCACATAGCCACAAATAGACACATTACCTCATGGCTAAGCATCCTGCAAACAGCTGTGTTTTAAAAAAAACACCATCCTCACCCAAAACCAACCATACAGGTGATCTGTGCAAGCTGCTTATTGACTAACATTTGCATTTGATGTTAGACAGACAACCTCTAGTGGCCAAAGTAAAAATGACAAGAACAAATACGAAAACACTCAGTTATTGTAACTTAACTGTTTTTGCTACGTGGTTACGCAGACCTCACGTAATGACGTCACACATTTTATAAACCTAATCATGTAGTTTTGTTGCCTAAACATAACCAAGTAGTTATGTTTCACAATGTTATCCATGCGACAGTGAAACAGTTTCACAAAGAGTCATATATGTACTTTTAAGTGTTATTTGCAAATGACCGATGTGGGTACGTGGGTAACGCTTTATATAAAGGTCCTTGTAATAACCATTAATTAACAAGTAATAAGGCCCTTGTAAGTCCTTACAAGATGCTTATTAACATTATTGTGTGTTTATAAGCTTATATAAGTGTTAATAATGGCATTACAAACACCCATGACCCACCCATTATGTCTTTGCCATGCCTTTATTAATCTTATTTTGTTTGCTCATTGATATTAAAATATACTTTATTGCTCATCTATTATAAGTTAACTATAAGTTAACTATGCTTTTTGCAACTACCGGATCTAAAGCGAGAACAATGCCTTATTACTTGTTAATTAATGGTTAATAAGGACCTTATTATAAAGCGTTACCAAAACGTGTTGTTTTAAAAAAGTTCATAAGACTTGAAAAAGTTTCATTTTTGTTTAACTTCCTTCAAAATCAAATGCAAGTGCTTGATAGATCAAGATTTTTTACAACGGCAGGCAGTGGTGCTCAAAGAAATACTCCACCAAAATCAAGTTTCTTGTAGAGTGTAGAGTGCTTTACCTCCACATGCCTCTAACATAGCAGCAGATCAGTGGCTGATATTAAGATCTGGTGTGATATTGTATCCATGTGGATTGATTCTGACAGCAGTAAGCAGTGCAGATCCAGCAGAGCCTGGAGCCGGCGTGCCAGGCATGCACACCTTCTCCCCTTACTGCTGGGCTCTGGTTCAACCACGCAGGCAATGCTTTGATCCTGGAACTCAGTCCCTATAAATGATAGTGACAACGACTCCTCCGAATCCTGGCAGCCCTCTGCATTGGCTGGTGTAACTGGCAACTACAGTATGGTATCACTACACACCTGTCTCTGTGCTCATTGACTGAAAGAGGATAATGCCTGCGGCAGTGTGGTTGCCAGCTGACAGGCCAAACTTGGTAGGGTCTATTTTTAAGGAGGGAGTGACCGAGGATACGCAGAGGAAAACTGAGGTTTGGATTTTGAGAATCAGATGTACTGGATGTAGATATACTGGAGGTCTTCTCCAGTATATTTGTGTTTATGCAGGTACCTATAGTGTTGTATGCAGGGTGGAAAGAGTACCAAAAAATCTACTCAAGTAAAAGTACTGTTACCTTTATGAAATTTTACTTCAGTAAAAGTGAAAGTACTGGTGTAAAAATCTACTCAGGTTAAAGTAAAAAGTACCAAAAGTTTCTTCGTTATTTCTTTTGGGTGATTGAGGGGTATAATCTCTCTCCATGCATACACAAAGCTCAAACTCACTTTTTTATTAAAGAAAACATAAATTACATATAAATACAGATGACAGTTCCTCCTTAATTACTCAATGAACTTGAGTATGTGCAACTGAAGTTGCAACCACATCAACAGTGTCAGGCACCCTCTCGGTCTTGCTGCCGACATCCCTGTGTGTCTCTCTCTGTGTCATGTCTGGTCTCTTCCTCCCAGGTCCGGCACGCTACTGTGTAAAAAAGAGAGAGTGATTAGCCGTGTTTCCTTTAGGGGGAAGAGGGGCCGCTGGGAAAGTCTCAGGCCACGCCCTCTCAAATGTCCGCTCGCTTATCGTGTCTCCATTACAAAAAACGGCCCCACTCGCTTAGCGACAGTTTCGACCGTGATCTGTGATCACATACGCGACGGATTAAACACGGCAGATGCAACTGTGGCCGCCGTAGCTAACTGTGCAAAACGTCTGCCGCTGATCATTAACAAACAGCATGGCTAGTTATGCACAGCGTCTCCGCTGATCTGTCTGTGTCCGGTGCTTGTTGTAAACAAACAGAGATCGCTAAGTGAACACCTCCTGCAGCAGCAGCACATACACACTGTACTGCTACAGAGCTAACTGTTAGCCTATTAGCACTGTGCTACTAAGGCGAAGAGCTGACACAGATCTCTGCGGGACCACACTATGAAAGGGGTTTATGTTTATTGTCGCTTGTGACTACTCGCTACTTAGCCGGCTTTTACAAATAGCGCGTGTTGTTGTGGCGTTGAGTACTACATCACATCCTACTTAGTGGCCGACATGCTTCATCTCATCCTCATCTGTCATGTACTCATTGTGACGCTTCACATAGCTTACTCCTTATGAGTTTCTTTTAGTACAACCAAGATACTTTAAGGCGACCAAAATTACAATAATACAGTTAACTTTAATGAAGTGAACCCCACTTTAAAAGGGTCAAAGCACAAAAACAGTGCGACCTGCCAATCATACAGTATCCCCGCCCTAAAGCATAATTGCTTTGTCATCTATTTTACTCTAAATGGGACCATAATTTACAAAATGATCATCATGCTGCATTGAAGAAGACTTGAAACTATCAAGACCATAAACCCATTAGGAAACTGTTTACTGAGGTAATAAAATAAGTGAGGAGCAGGGTCATTTTCTCATAGACTTCTATACAGTCAGACTTCTTTTTGCAACCAGTGGAGGCGCTCCCTGCTGGCCATTATAAATAATGCAGTCAGAAATCACTGGGTAAAGTTAGTGCTATATGACCCCCAAACTAGGCCCATTTTTTAGCCCACAATTTTTTAGTGTGTGATCTATGCAGTGCAAATATCAAAGACAAATAAAGATTGCAAAAACTCCTGAAGGTTAGTTAGTTATTCATTTATTTCTGGTAAATGGGAGGAGATACAGTAAACTGATCCAAGGTCTGTTTAAAAGCAACATTCATCCTCCGCAGGAAGCCAAATACAGTATAAGGCTCACTTCTCTCCTTAAACTAGTTGTGTTTTGGCAAAGAAGAGCTCTTATAAAACAGCATTTTCCCACTTAGGCACATTTATAAGCAGCACAGTGCCAAATGTAAAATACAAATACAAGCACCATATGTGAAGAAAAGTGCTTTACCGCAAAGTTTAGCCACAAAAACATGAAAAGGTGAGAAGTTCATGCCCCAGTTTTTCCACAATAAGGAGGGGGAGGCCAGAGAAGCCAAAGATCTGAGCAAAGCCAAAGTGAAAGTCATGCCGAAATTCCTCCGGCATGAAGTGCTCCAAGTCTGAATCCAGCATGTGGATCGATTTCAATTCAGCCATCACAGATGTCATCATGTCTGCGATGTGCATCTGAATCGAGCTCTTCCATTATTAAACACTCTTGCATTTATCCTCAGAGTTGGAGCTAATCCCAGCATGCATTAGGTGACAGGCTGAGTACATCCCGTCTTTCACAGGATGAGCACGTAGACAGACCCAGATCTTGGCCCTCCAAGTGTTCCCACCTCCTCCTACGTTCAAGTGTGGTGAACTGGGGACTAAAATTTCACGTAGGTGTGAAAGTGAGTGAAAATCAAGCCTCCAAAAGTTACATTGGAAAGATTAATCCAAAGCTATTGCGGTTGCTTTTCTGGGAACTTAAAACCCTGATCTAATTTTCACATATATTAGCAACACAAGTTTGTCAGCGATGCGGCCTCCGTGATTCCAGTCAGTGTTTCGGAAACCACCTGCTGCTGCCAGATAGTCTTCTCCTTCTATGTGAATTTGCATGCGTGTGTTTGCCCGTATCCCTTCATATCTGCATGCATGAGTGTGCACTTGCGTGTGCCTTTGTGTGTGTCAGAGCATCCAGCTCACGCATTCCTCTAGGATAGAGTCAGTGCTTTGGAGGAGACCCTGCTGCCTGGACTGTTGAGAGTGTCAGGACTGTGAGGGAAAGAAAAGAGGCAAAGGAGAAAGAGAGAGGCTGCCTTTTTAGAGGAACACTTGGTATTATGCCACACACACATACAAAAAGTATTGAACCCCTGCAAAAACTTTGCTGGATCCTGAAGGCAATTTCCTCCTGTGGTTCATCCAAAAATCTCGTTATAAATCAGGAGCAGCAGTTGTTTGCCTATGACACATGTACAGGTGCACACCCCCACTGAGGACCCCCAGTCCTGAGCCCCGGAGACATCTCTTGGAAGCTTCGTTCTGATCCCGGTTCTCCAACCAGCGTTGGTCTTCCGCTCGTCCAGAAAGCCTCTGCCTGGGAGGCCTGATTACACAGAGGCTCAGAGGTGGATAATGGAGCTGGAGCTACTGCTCTGTGTACAGTGCACTAGTTTTCTCCACATGCGCTCATAATGAAAGATTCAGCTGGTTGTGCAGCATTTCCTACGTCAAAGTTACCATTCGTTGTTGTTGTTATTATTTTCAGCTGACCTAGAAAAATCACATCCATCCTGCGTGAACGCCAGCTGGTTTAATTCAATCAGTGCAGCAGTGGAAAGTGAAGCATGACCAAAACTGGACATAATGATATTGGTATTTGAAAGCAAATGAAAACCATGATGACGATTTATTGGCAGAGAAAAAACCTACAAAGAGCACAACACTAAAAGCACTAAGAGCATTTATTACAGTAAATTTTAAAGGGTAAACATACCAAAAAAGATATCAGTATCAGTATCAGTAACGACCATGTAAAAATTGTCAGATATATAAATATCAGTTTCCTTGGCTTTTTGTTGTCACACAAATTTGCTGATGGGTCTGGATGACATACTTTCTTTCAGACTCTGTAGCAGGTTTTACTTTTAATGGTAAAGTGGAATCCTTTGGGACCATGTCATGATATCTAAAAAAAAAAAAACTTCACAGTTAGGCTTTATTTTGGTGAGGTACTGAACTTTTTTAGAAGGAGTGTCGACGTTTAACCTCAAGATATCTCTAGGAAAATGTGTTCTATGGGGACTTACAGATATACCCTCTTTATTTTTGGGCAAGAATAATGCAGTTTCTTTCTATGCAGTATATAAATGTGTTATTTTGCCTATTGTATTTGAATATTTCTGCATACTGGGGTCCCTAAATAGTGTTAGAATTGCATGAATTTGGCATCACCGGGAGGCTGAGACTCTTGTGGATTAAATGAGCCAAACTGTGTTCATATTTGGTGTTGGTAGTCTCCACAGTAGCCATTTCATTGTAGTGAGACCACTTTTTTATACTTGTTGCTATTGTATAAAATTAGCTCCTGTGACCTCTAGGATGATCACAGCCTCATGAAACTTTACAACCACAAACTGGAGACTTAGAGCATTCAGAGGATGGACCGTTTCCTTACATATATTGAGAATAAGGCGTTCTTTTTGAGTTTAGAGAACAGGAGTGCTCACTATCCAATCACAGAAAAATGCAATTCTTGTGGAAATCAATCAAGTTTCTAACATCAAATCACAACATGGATTTTTCTATCCTGCTCCTCAGGGAAGATCACAGGAGCGTGTGAATTAGTGATGGGAATTTGGTCTCTTTTTAGTGATCGTTTGGCTCAGCTCACCAAGAAGAGCCGGCTCTTTCGGCTCCCAAATGGCTCTTCATTTGACCACTTATACCTTTTATAATTCAGCCAAATTTAGCGCTGTTTTGACTTGTGATTTGTATTTGAACACATATATCACTTAAATTCCAATAAATTGATGTAGCCAATTGCATTTAAATCCTTTGCATTGAAACAAATCCCTTGTTAACTCTCTAACTTGCTTGAAGAACCACTCTGCTACACAAAGCAGATAGAAAATGCCTATAAAAACCTAAGCATAGACATTAAAAAAGGACAGGTATCGACATTTTATTTTTTTATTTAAACACACACACCTAACAAAACAAGTAAGTAGAAATTAAATACAGCAATCAAGTAAATGAGCTTTGTTAATGCCAACTACTGACATCTGGACAAAAAAAAAAACCCAAAATATTTGTGTTATAGAGTTAAAAGAGTAATAAATAAAGAACATAAAGAGCTGCCTCCCTGCTTGGTGGTATGATCCTTGTCAATCCTCACATGACTGGTTCACACAGCATGCACATGGCACCCATAGTCAGTGTCCGCAGCACCCACAGGTACTTTTCCTACAGAGAAAAGTTAAAAAAAAAAAAAAAGAAAAAAGAAGAATGGCTCGCTGACGGATGTGAGCCGGCTCCCATCGTTCCCTTAACCCTCTGGAGTCTTTGAATCCTTTTCATTCTGCCTGTATATAACACTTATAACAATGTTTACCACGTCATGTCGGTATCTTTTTTTAATCAGCACAACCTCACCTTTGAGACCTGATAATTTTTTTTTCACTTTGACTTACTGTATCAACATTTTGAACCCAAAGAAACACAACACAACATTACAAATGTGGACACAAGTTGCATATAAGAGGTAAAAATGAGGATGACATCTAGTTCTATATTTTTATACTAAATATATTTGACTTTTACTTGGCCTATCATCATCAAACAAAAACTGGCATGGAGTTTTAAGCCAGTATTTTAGAGGGAAGTTGATGGCAGGGAAACACACTGCTTCGTTTTTACGCCACACTCCCTACGCCCTTCTTAGATGTGACACATTAATGTATTGTTTATCTAATGAAAATATATCAATTAAAATCAAATCAAAAGTAGTTTAAGAAGTGTAACCTACAATGTATTAATTTACTCCCCTGTCCTTCCCTTCAACCCAAAAAGAATGAGTTTCAGTTTTCCAATTCTATATTTTAAGTTGAACGAACACAGTTTCTTTATTTTAGCTCTCCTTGACATAAATGAGTTAAGGTAACTCAATTTAAATACAATACATATATGTTTTTAATTTGAGTTCGACCAAATGTAAAAAAAAGTGAGCTACATTAACTCAAATACATTATATTGCATCAATGTACTTGTTTTGAGTTTGGGCTACATATATTTGTTGGATGGAAATTCTGCCCACAATTTAATTGAGTTCATTTGATTTGATAATGTTGGCGTGATTGGTGACTCCAGAGGGTTCAAAGAGCCGGCTCTTTGAACCGGCTCATTCACAACTGACATATCACTAGTGTGAATGCACCAAGGCCTTGGCATACATCTGCACTCTCCAACTGCACTGCAAAAAAAGCTAACTTGTATTTTTTGGCCTAAAACAGTGATTTAAGTTGGTAAAACTTGGAAATATAAATTATTGACATTTAGGGCAATAATGTAAGTTAGCACAACAAAGGAAGCCAGTTGTCTGCTCAAAAACAAGTTGGTGAGTTGTTGTTACTTATATCTTTAAGTTGGGGTTCACAACAAGCGACAGTAGTTCTGCTAACTCTTATTTCTTTGTTGTGACATTCGGTCATTAGCGAAAGCTAGCGGCTAACTGATGCTAGCGGCGCTGCTTGTTACAGCTACAAGAGTAGCCATTAGCGTATCAATGCTAACTCAAAATTGTGGTCACAACATTAGCTGACATTTCATAGTGGCGTTACAATCGTGCCAATTCAGCACATTGCAGAAGTAAGGATTAAAAGTTAATACAATGTAAAATGATAAACTCAAAAACTTGAAATATTTAGTTTAATTGTCCAACTTAAAATTTCATCGAAGTTTGTTGCCTTGAAATTTTGAGTTCATCCAACTTTTCTTTTTTTGCTGTGTGCCATTTTAGATACCAACTGTGTCTCTTTTCTGTTTGGTGCTGGACAAGTAGCGTATAGTGGATTTATCTGAACTTTATCAATGGAAACAGCTGCCTGTTAAAAGGAAACACATGAGAGCAAAGAAAGTGAACTAAAAGCAATAACGCTGCAGCCAGTTAAACCAAAACAATGAGCTGAGGGAAACCACAGAGTAATCATGTAATCCATTATTAATATGAAAATATCGTTTATAGCTTCTTTAAAACTGCATCAATGACTATTTATAAGTACAAGTTAATGAATGAGGAATTAACCCTCTGGGGTCTATGATCGTGCCGTCCTGATCAGATCATGTGACATTTAACAAAAAAAACTAGGTCACATGGAGCGCTGCTATCAACTTCACTCCAAAGTACAGACTAAAACCAAAGATATGATAGTTTTAATGTGATAGTACAGAAATATTTGAGCATTGGTGTAGCTCTCTGTGTAATTTTGCATATAGTTTGTTTTGAAGAGTTGCAGTTAACAAGGGAAAAAAAGCTTATAAATATACATGTTTTATGGGACTTTTTTGTATATAGTTTTATTATATTTACATTTTTACCTTTTAAGTTCCAAAACAGTTAATTGAACATATTTGTGGTTTTTATTGTAGTAAATAGCATAATTTTTCAACTTGGATTTCATGATTTTGGGGCTCAATATGTTGATCAAGTAGGTTAAAGTGAGAAAATAGTTGTCAGATCATATAGGTGAAGAAAAAATGGATAAAATATGGGTATAGTAAACATTTTTTATCTGGTGCATGAAGGGTAAAATCAAAAGTATTCAAAAATGGACAGAAAAGGCTCAGACCCCAGAGGGTTAAAGTCAATAAGTAATAACATAAAATATCAATAGACTGATGAAAGCCCTGAGCTCGGATGTGAAGTGTTTGTTGCTGTGTGAGCAGTTGAGAGCAGTGCAGCCTCTTCCTGAACCCAGCAGCATTAACATAACGTTGGAAGACTTTCAGCATATCTGAAAAGTCAACACTGATTTTTCAACATAAAGTGAACTTGTGAACTCATGTCATCTTAATTTTGTTCCACAGGATTTTCTCTCCGTCTCCTCACACACACACACACACACACACACACACAGCCTCCCATTCTGGCTTCCTACCTGGCAGTTTACTCCCCGACATCAAACCCAACAGTCAAACCGCAGCAAAGCAACAAGTCCTCCTCCCAGGAGTGCTGCTCTTTGATCTCCATGTTGTCGCAGCTCAGAGGGAACATGAACGCAGACAGAACCCAGAACTGGATTCTGCTTCATGTTTTTTTTTTGTTTTTTTTTTACAGCCCTGTGAGTGACGTGGTTCTTACAACTTCAGTCTGCATAATTCTGCTATAAACTAAAAAGCATCAATACCTTAAATACATAACTCCATGTAATGGCTCTACGTCATATTATTTTACTATGTTATTTCACATATAAAGCCGGTCAGATATGCCTCTTCTATCTGCTTTGACCCTTTTTATTGATCTAATAGCAGCTGTAAATCAGTGCATAATTGGCACATGTTGATTTTTACCCCAATGCAAGAACCATGTGACCTTTGACCACAAATGGAGGAAGATGAATGGCGTCAAATGATAGAGTCTGAACACTTTAAGTGCAGCTAAATGGTTCTAGGCTTGAGGTTCTTATGTCGTACATTACATCACCTAATTAATGCTAGCTAAACTATGCTGTGTGTTCGCTGATGTGACAGCTTGACGACTGTTTTCATGTGTGGGAGCCAAGTGGTGCTGGGTGTGTCGGGCGGAGGGGCTCCAGCTGAATCCAGGGGTAAAGAGACCCTCACTGCAGCAACTTATACAATGTCATAAAACCAGCTAATGTTGTTATACATATGGGAGAGCCGCTCGAGTGTATAGTTTCATTTGAAAATGAAATTTAAAAAATCATCCTAACCCAATAAAGAGCGCAAATCGTGACACTCACATGAGGGATTTTCACTTTTGGATGATTTACGCCGCAAAAATGTTTTATAGAGCTCATCTTAAACTTCCAGTTAAATTCAAAACTATTTCCATTTGGATGGAAAACAGACTTCTTGGAAGTGAGATACTTACAACCCCCTTCTCCCCAATATCCCTTTACCCCCCAAAAATCCTTCTTCTTCCACTCAATGTCCTTTGACTTCACTCTCTTTTCCCTCTCTGCACCCCAACGCTCTGTAAAGATTGCCACCATATGTTTCAGTGAGGGATCCTACAACATGTCTGGCTCCGGGGCCTCTGGCTGAGATACATGCTGCTGAGCCTCTCTGCGTCCTGGAACCTTGGCAACTCCCATGGCTCGGTACTTTACCTTAACATCAACATGGCACCAGGCCCAGATCGCCCCAGGATCTCTGGTTTCTGTCTCTTCACCTCATCCATCCACCCCCCTCAGCCCATCGCTGATCCAAGTCTTCCTCTCTCTATACATTTCCACCTGAAACCTCCTCCCTCCCCCTGTGACTCCCCCTCAGTGCTCATTCCAGTACAATAGGGAAAAAGCCCCAAACTTCCAAATGTTTCTCATTTTCACATGTTGACCTTACATCAAGTTAACTGTTCATGCTCGTTTGCTGACAAAAAAAGGAGAGAAAACAATCATACGATCGGCTAAAGTTACAGTAAACACATTTCTGCAGGAGATAGGGTCAGGTCCAGGGACCGGAGGGAGAGCTTTGTTTGTGGCTCCTCTTCTCCAGTTACTTAATTGCATCAGAAATACTATCTATAAACACAATATTGAAATGAGTCTATTGTTCCTGGAAGGACCTTCCCATGCCTTTTATAATCTTAAACCTTGATATAGCTATACTCTATTTTGAGACGAACCCACCCTAAAAAACGTCCTCATAAGTTGTACAGCAACGTATTACGACTCATATTTATGTTTATTTTTAGTGGGACATAGTAAATATGACAAAGGCGGAAGTGAGGATACAGACTATAAAGAACGACAACCACCTATAAAACCAACGTCAAACTAGTTTCCTTAAGCCTAACCATGTACATAACACAAACTTAAGCAAGTTGTATTGATGCCTCAACCTAACCAAAGTACAATGTTAACCATGTGTTTGCAATGGAGACAGTTACCTTTAAGTATGAAGGTGTGTTGATCTCCTGTTACCAGTGGGGGCGCTAATTTAGGAAACGCTCCTGTGGCTCGTATTAGAGGGTTCAAACCATAGACTGTAAACAAATACGTAATGACCGTGACGTCACCCATGTGTTCTGGGTCTTCCCCGGGGCCTCCTACCAGTTGGACCTGGAACTCCTCTAACGGGAGGCGCCCGGGAGGCATCCTTACTAGAGTCCCAAACCATCTCAGCTGAGTCCTTTCGACGCGAAGGAGCAGCGGCTCTACTCCGAGCTCCCTCCGGATGTCTGAGCTCCTCCCCCTATCTCTAAGGCTGAGCCCAGCCACCCTACGGAGGAAACTCATTTCAGCCGCTTGTATCCACGATCTTGTTCTTTCGGTCACTACCCAAAGCTCATGACCATAGGTGAGGGTTGGAACGTAGATGGACCGGTAAATCGAGAGCTTTGCCTTCCGATTCAGCTCCTTCTCCACCACAACGGTCCGGTACAACGCCTGCATCTCTGCTGACGCCGCACCAAACCGTCTGTCCATCTCACGCTCCGTTCTACCCTCACTCGTGAACAAGACCCAGAGATACTTGAACTCCTTCACTTGGGGCAGCACCTCCCTCCCCACCCACAGGGGGCAGTCCACTGTTTTCCGGCAGAGAACCATGGCCTCAGACTTGGAGGGCTGACTGTCATCCCTACCTATCCCTACCTTCGGCTGCAAAGCGGTAGGTTTTAAAAGACCAATTCCACCAAAACGGCAAAGAAAAAACAGACAACACTGTGGGAAAATCACAACTATGAAATGACATTAATAATAAATCAAAAAAGGAAAGTAGGGTGTGATTTTATTGCCTCCTTAATGGGGCCCCAAGGTGAGTGTGGGCTCTGGGCCCACTATCCCCCCCCAATCACATAATCCCCACTCCTGACTGTGGATTGTACGTGTATGAACGATAGTGGACTGTAATAGACTCCTCATGTGGGACACAAAGACATGAGGTCCATGTGCTGAGTACAGGCACACTTTAAAGAAATAGATTAAAAAGAGGTCGCTCAGTAAAGGCAAAGAGGATAATTTTTTGTTGAGCAATGCTGAAATAATGAACACACAAACTAAAATTGACACTAGCATCATATAAAATAAATGTCAATTACTGGAGTGATTGTGTGGTATTATTGTGTGATGTGGGACGGAAAAATCCACTTCATTCATTCATACATTCAGAAAGCATGGAGTTTTACAGATGTAATAAAGACAGTGTCTTTGTGTGTGTGTGTGTGTGTGTGTGTGTGTGTGTGTTTGGGAGGTTTAAAATTGATTTTTCAAACTCTCACAGAGAACATCCAACAGAGTGATGAGGTGTTTTGTAACAAACAGCATGGTTCCACTAAAAAACATATTTTAACTTGAGGGCAGCGTGTCCAAAAACATAAAAAAAACAGACAGGAGCAATAATTCACAGGGAAAGATAATGTATCGGACCATCTGAGAGGCCTCTCTCTCCCTCCTCCTTCCTCCTGAACCCCTGCAGAGATTTCACCGCAGCAGATTCGACCAGCAAACAAAGCACAACCATCATTTGTTCTTCTTATTGCAGCAGCTCCTCCTGATCTCGCTTAAATAATAGCAGACGGAGTCATGTGATCGATAAACGGTGAGCTGTGAATCACGCAGGATGAGTCAGTGATAAATGTGAGTGTTGTGCTGCTCGCTACTTCATGCATCTTGTACTTTTTGGCAAGAACATGCTGCTATAAATTTATTTGCGTGTATCCAAATGTGTGTGTTTGTGTGTGTGTGTTAGTGTGTGTGTGTGCATGTGTAAGTGGGTGTGTTTTGTTTCAGTTCCTGGTTTGAATTAAAGACTTCCCGACACAATTGAAACAATATATAGCTCCCGGCCAAGAGTGTGTAACACGTCTCTGCTCTTGATTTGAACAACACACACTCATACACACAAAAACACGCACACACTCGTGCGCGCGGGCACGGTACATTGGTTTTATATTTTACAGCTGATTGCAGTTACCTCTTGTTAGTGAGCCCAAAAAGAACAAAGACAGAAAACTGAACTGGAGCACCTCATTTAACAAAAGAGTCAACTCTAATGGAGTCCTCTCAGGCTTTTTCCATTCTCCTGCTTCAAACTCCTTGTTACTCACCAGAGAAATAAACTTGTGAAATTGAAGGTCATTTGCACCAAGTGGTCCAATCCCAATCCAATAACTCTGGTCCTTTCTTAGAGATTACTCACATATTACATAAGTGCAATATATGGTAACGATCTTTCCATATAAAACAGCAGACTGGCGGTGGATACTGGGAGCTGAAAGATAAGCTAACAGCTAACAAGACAAAGAGATAAAGGGGAATGTACAGTAGTAATAGAGAAAATATGCCTCAAAGCTGATTTCCAGTTAACTGTTTTTGACTTATGCACTGCAAGATAAAGTAGCCAATATAGTTAGTCACTGATTATTTTGTTACAGTGAGAGAGAAAAAATTAGAGCTGGGAATCTCCAGGCATCTCACAGTTTGATTAGATTGTGATTCAGAAGGCTTCCATCCATTTAGCTGTCCTGTCAGAGGAAGTGCTGTAGTTACAGCATGAGAAGACAGGCTCTGTTGTAGTCAGCTCTGGGTTCAGTTTGTTATTTGATGAGCAATAGTTTTCAGGTCAAGATTTGACATGATCAGTTTAAAATGATTATGGATTTTTTATGGAAGTTAATGACAGTCATATCCCGTGGCTATTCCATGGATATTTTTTCCTATTGGTTTGTTCCAAGTCACGTGACTTTCAAGGTTCCGGAGGTCAGAACAAAAAACATGGTGGACAGTTCTCTCATTTTTAGCGACAATATTTTGACTCAGTTTCTGCATAAAAATAGATTTTAATCACATTTCTAGCGAGAAATATATGTTTTATTTTCTAAATATTCACTCAGTGAATGTACATAATCACTTTGTATGTTGGAATAGCCACGGGATATGACTGTCATTAACTTGCATTGTAGCGAAATCCGTGTCAGTTTCACGGAAATTTGAGGGATTCCGTGGCTATTCCACGGATTTTGAGTTAAGCGAATCTGTGGCTATTTCACGGATTCCTGTGAGACCATGTTGGTATATTAAGTAGTAAAAATGAACCCTATCTTTAAAAAAAATAAAACGCTGCTTACATAAATGCATCAATACAAATAATTGAATAATATATTTAGAATATATATAATAGTGTGAGTGGTCCATTCTGCATAAAGAGTACTTTTACTTTTGGTACTTTAAGTACATTTTGATGCTGATATGTTTGTACTTTCACTTCAGAAAGATTTTGAATGCAGGACTTTTACTTGTAGTTGAGTCATTTCACAGTGATGTATTTGTACTTTAACCTAAATAAGTAATCTAAATACTTTTTTTTTACCACTGCAAAAATCCTTTTTCATCTTGGGGAATCCCAAACATATTTCTACCAACATGAGGAAACTATTGGTCTAAAAAACTACTGTAAGCAGCGTAAAGTCTGTTACAGATTATTGAGTTTTCTGCATCGCAACATCATTTTTCAGAGAGAATTACAATGTATCTAAGAATCTATTTAATCAGATCAAAAAATGAGTCCAGTACATTGGCCTATGACCAAAATCTGAGTAAGCACTAAGAACCAAGTGAAGAATGACATGATTATTTATGAATCAATAATGAGTAATTCCTGAATAAATGAGTCATTATGAATGAACAAGACACAACTACAGCTGGGCAATATGACAATATGCATCATCAAAACGATCAATACTATTTATCTTTTGTTTTTAATAGTTTCCATTCCAATGAATGAATCACTATAACATCATTTGGACAACACTTTACATTCTGATCCTTGCACATTGGAGTGAAGCGGGAACAATAAATGTTATATTATGACATACATCGTTATTGAGATATTAAATTGTAATACAGTGGCATGGAGGGTTTTGGCCGTATAGCCCAGCCGTAGACGCAGCTTCACTGGAGTGTTCTGTTAAAGTTATTGTTACTTTAAAGCAGGGTAAAATTGCTTTTATCTGCAAAGGCTTTTTTTATGGTTGTGCCATAGAGAAAAAATATTTCTCATACTGTTGACTCACTGTTCTTTAGCATTAGCATTCCCCTTGCTGTTGGCACAAGTGTTCTTACTTCCTCAGAGGCCAAACTAAGGCTGTTTTTACATGGTGTTCACTTCTCTTATACAGGTACATCTCAAAAAATTAGAATATTGTGAAAAAGTTCAATATTTTTTGTCAATTATTTCAGAAAGTGAAACTCAGATATTATATAGATTCATTACACGTAGAGTGAAATATTCCAAGCCTGTATTTCTTGTAATTTTGATGATTATGGCTTAGAGATAATGAAAACACAAAACTCAGTGTCTCAGAAAATTAGAATATTACATAAGATCAATAAAAAAAGGATATTTTAAACACAAATGTCAGGCTTCTGAAAAGTTTCTTTTGCATGAATTACTGCATTAATACTTGGTGGCATGGAGGAGATCAGCCTACAGCACCATGTTGCTTTTATAGCAGCCTTCAGCTCATCTGGTGTCTCTCACCTTCCTCTTGACAACAGCCCATAGACTCCTATGGGGTTGAGGTCAGCCCAGTTTGCTGGCCAGTCCAGCCCAGTAACACCATGGTCATTGAAGCAGCTTTTGGTACCTTTGCCAGTGTGGGCAGGTGCCAAGTCCTGCTGGAAAATGAAACCAGCATCTCCAAAGAGCTTGTGGAAGCATGAAGACTCTAAAATGTCCTGCTAGATGGCTGCTATGTTGACTGTGGACTTCAGAAAACACAGTGGACCAACAGCAGCAGAGGACATGGCCCCAAACCACCACTGACCCAGGACTCACATATTGAACTCTTTCACAATATTCTGATTTTCTGAGACACTGAGTTTTGTGTTTTCATTATCTCTAAGCCAGAATCATCAAAATTACAACAAAAACAGACTTGAAATATTTCACTCTATGTGTAATGAATCTATATAATGTATGAGTTTCACTTTCTGAAATGATTGACAAAAAATATTGAACTTTTTCATGATATTCTTTTTTTGTTGTTGATGTACCTGTAAATTAAATGTTGTTGTTGTTTTTTTTAACAATTTAACTTTATTAACAAGGTCCACTAAATATAAAAGTATGGTGAGGAACATATGAAGCAGAAGCAGAAACCTGCTGCTAGAGGGGAATGTGGAGTTAGTAGAGCTGTGTATTATCTGTGGTGACAGCCTGGTTAAGAGTCTACAGCTATAAAAGAGAAATATTACAAGTCCTCTCCCTTTGGACTTCTCCAGCAGCACTGCTTCAGGAGGTCCAGGTTGACCAATCAAATTCACCGTACAGATTTACAGGGAACACTGCTGCGAGGAAAAGTATGCAGAATTCTTGTGTGCAATACATTCATCACAGGGCGTCCATGTAATCCGTGTCTGATGCTGTGAGTAATCTCTACAAGCTGTCCCTCTCCGATACAGTCGTGTAGCATGCATATCTGCGGCCATTTTGTCAAACTGCACATCATTAGCAGCTACGCTTCGCATCATTAACTTTAATCACACACTTCACTTCACTTACAAGCCGTAGCTTCAAACCCGTCCTTTAGCACTCTCCGCTATCAGCCGCATGTCTCTGCACTCACCACAAAGCCGCCCCCATAAACTGAAGAGATTAGACGGGTGGTTATGACGGGCGGCCATCATCACCTCTGTTTATTCAATCTCTCCGTCCCTCTTTCACCTCTTCTCTTCTTCTCCCCAAGGACTCGATCTTTGACTCCATTAGGGAGGTCTGCACTTCTAGGAAAACCCCTCTGGACCCAGCAAAAAGACACCACAAAAACAGAAAGCAGGATAGCACACGTACACACACGTGTACACACACACACACACACACACACACACGTACACACACAGATAACCAACACACATGGCTTGAAGCATGCCAGTCCTCCCAGAGGATTCAGGATGTTTTGCCTGAACAAACACAACATTGTTTATGCTCTGAGACAGTGGTTTGCACTTTTGAGGGATTCAAAGAATTTTTTTTGCAGCAAAAATTATTTTAGTGGAAGACAAACATGAGTGCGAAACCACAGAAGAAGCCCTCCAAGGTGAATCTTTTTTGTGTCCTTGTCAACATTCTTCAAATCACCCAACATCATTTGCAGATTTTGCGCAACTCATGGCTTGGAGACCATCATCCGGAGACTGATATGGCCATATCAGGTGCTCTCCAAATGGTCCCTGCTCTGGGGTGCAGAAATATTACCCAAACACTCAAGGAGCCTCAGGCCTCCCAGAACCAGAGCCCAGCGAGGCCAAACAGGCAGAGAAAAACAACCAGCATCTGCCTTGGGACGGATCCACAGCACAGGACGTAAGGAGAGAACGATCTGGGACATCTGCAGAGGACAGAATGTTACAACAAACAAACAGTAGAGAGGAGTGAAGCAAGTGTTTGTGGCTGCAGAGGAATCCTGCAGAACAATAGCATCGTCAACAACATTTACCCAAGAACATTTAATGCATTTCCGTAGCATACACACACGCCCACTCGTTGACATTTGCATAAATATTGTATATATACACTGACACGCTGATATCAAGCAGCAGTAAATCAGCTGGAATGCGGTTTAAATAGTCTGAGTCACCGTGGTTGGAGCCAGAGAGAAACTGTGGTTTATCTCCAGTAGAGTTATGTTCCTGGTAGTAAACATGGGGGACGTGCCACACGCCCACGCAGTGACCACCCACCTCCCTGTCCTCCGTCAGGACACTGAACATGTGAACTGCACGACAGCCTGCACAACACTGAGCCTCGCTGAAGCTCAGACAGTTGTAGCTCAGACCTCCATGCACTGCAAAAAAAAGAAAAGTTGGGTGAACTCAAAATTTCAAGGCAACAAACTTCGATAAAATTTTAAGTTGGACAATTAAACTAAATATTTTAAGTTTTGTTTTTGAGTTTGCTCAACTCTGAATTCAGATTTTTGTCAACTCAACTGTAAATTGTACTAACTTATAATTTTACATTGTAATAACTTTTAATCCTTACTTCTGTGCTGAATTGGCACGATTGTAGCGCCGCTATGAAATGTCAGCTAATGTTGCAACCACAATTTTGAGTTAGCATTGATACGCTAATGGCTACTCTTGCAGTTGTAACAAGCAGCGCCGCTAGCATCAGTTAGCCGCTAGCATCAGTTCGCCGCTAGCATCAGTTCGCCGCTAGCTTTCGCTAATGACCGAATTTCACCGATTTCCCGCATTTCACAACAAAGAAATAAGAGTTAGCAGAACTATTGTCCCTTGTTGTGAACCCCAACTTAAAGATATAAGTAACAACAACTCACCAACTTGTTTTTGAGCACACAACTGGCTTCCTTTGTTGTGCTAACTTACATTATTGCCCTAAATGTCAATAATTTATATTTTCAAGTTTTATCAACTTAAATCACTGTTTTAGGCCAAAAAATACAAGTTGGCTTTTTTTGCAGTGTGTCTCTGTGACACACACTTTACATTACTGTATATATTGGACTGCCAGAAGGTGCTGAGTGCGATACGACAGGTGACCACAGTGTGACCCAATACACTCCTGTCCTCTTAGAGGCCCTCAGACAGAACCATAAAGCTCTCTTTCCTCCCATCTGTCTGTCTGTCTGAGGGAAATGGAAACTGTTTGGTCTCACTGCTGGCAGGACATGAAGACACCTGACTCAGTGGTGATTAATTTCATTTTTTCCAGCTTCACTATTTTGAACCTACAAAATATTCCCTTTCATATTTTGTTCTTATCTCATTCGATATGCTCTAATACCGATCCAACAGCATGTACGGCAAGAATTCCCAGATATTTTGCTGGTTTATTCTTCATGAAACCTTGACAGATTAAATCATGTTAATTACCAGTTTACATGTCCTACTTCCTATTTTGATTGCAAGAGAATGCAAAAAAAAAAAGAAAGTTATAATATCTAACAAAAAGATTCTTTCGATAACACGTATGTCTGATTCACACTACATGACTTTCAAAATTTGATGTGTCTTGACGTTGTTGAAGTTTTCACACTTTTTAACTGACCAGACTACAAGATCTTTCACACAGAGGAATTCCTGATGAGTATGTCTCCAAACTACATTTTTTCGTGAGAAAACATGCAAGAAATGACACGGAAAATGATGTGATTGTGCAAGACAGGGGTTTTTTGTTCCAAAAATGGATGTCCAATCCGCAGAACTTTCCTTGTATTCATGCTTGTTGATGTCATTAGCACTTGATTCACAGGATAGCCTGTTTCCACTTGTCTTTACTATTTACAGCCTATTTCCCCTTGGTGCAACAACAACAACTTAAGTCGGTGTTGTAAACACAATTTCCTATTGTGACAGACCAACCCTTCCCTGGATATCCCCTTAATATGTATCTTGCACTCTTATTGGCTGTAGCTTCCGAACAGGTCCGGATATTTAGCCTGCTAGATATCTGGCAGCGTCTGTGATGTTTCTTTGCTAAAGTTGTATTGTGTGATCGAGGTATTACAACATGAAAAAAAAATATTCTTACGCTTGGGAATGAGTAAAAACAATGCACAAGTTTTTCTTTCTCTCTCACTTATGTTCAAAATTTCATAAGGTCAACTATTTTGTAACATTAGATCAATTCCAACTTAAAAAACGTTTGAATAAAAATAAACAGACCAAAATAAATACAATCCTGCTAGATATCTGGCAGCGTCTGTGATGTTTCTTTGCTAAAGTTGTATTGTGTGATCGAGGTATTACAACATGAAAAAAAACAGACAGGCCTCCAGCTTTAAAGAGACTGCTGCAGTCTCTTATTTTATTCATACACTTGGGAATGTGAGTAAAAAGAATGCACAAGTTTTTCTTTCTCTCTCACTTATGTTCAAAGTTTCACTTTTGGCAGTCTGGTAAATATGGGCCTCGGTTGATATTCCAACCCTGAGTACAGGATTTAAGAACCACAGTACATTCACACACACACACACACACACACACACACACACACACACACACACACACACACACACACACACATGCAGTGAGGCAAAGAAAAGTATCCCAGACAAGATGATGATTTATGTGGCGGCTGTAGATGTACCCAAACCACACACATCAAGCATGACTCACAAAACAGTTTGACAGGAAAAAACGGAGAAAACATGAGAAGGATGTTGTCGGCCATCAAGGAAGAGGAAAGGGGAAAAGGATGGTTCCACCTGGCACAGCCATCAAACCTTCTCGATGTGCCAGGAACCCAGCGATAGCATTTACTGGTCATCTCATTGCCATGTCCCCCTCCACTATAAATAACCCTCTCTATGAGTCTATTGTTCCTGGAAGGACCTTCCCATGCCCCCTCCCCAGCAGCATGAAGGGAAGACCACACTTTCACCCCATTGACTGGACGTGTGTTTGTGCACTGGGAGCGACAGCGTGTCTGCACTGCAGGTGGAAGCCTGGAAGTGGGTCTGAGTGCAGTTTTAGGAGGCAGTGTGAGACAGCAGAGGGGACACAGTCTGCTGGACAGGATGCTTCCAGCCGGGGTCAGGTGGATGATATTACAGTTTACAGCACAACTGATAGCTCTCACAACATAGCAATGTCTCTGGAAGCTCTTCCGCCGGTTACAACATATATATCTCCTTCTAAGTCCATATCGCTCTCTTTTTAAGTGTATACAGCCAGACATTGCTGAGTTTGCAGTCTTTGTTTTCCCATTAATCTTAATGGCAGGTCTGAAAACACAGGCCTTCCATTAAGTTTTGTTTGTACAGCGGAACAGCGTAATGGCTGTATGCTTGATCTTATTGAACAGTTTCCCCCTTTGTACTAATTAGCTTCCTTTATTCATACAGTGCCAGCAGCTTCTCAGCAGTGCTTGTTGATGGGTGAAATTACACTGACATCCACTAGATGGGGTGTTGGGACCCTCTGGTCTTTGGTGCACTGTACCCACTGCTCAATAAATTGTGAAAGAACAGTTTACTATAAACCTACAATATGATACAGACCCCTCAAATACATGAATGAAAAATTGTGAGTGTGATACCTTCATTATTTCAATGTTGAGGTCATAATTTTGTAAAATGATTACTGTTGGACTCTGGAAACAATGTGTTTATTTATTTTATTTTCTTGAAATTTAAATGAAATTTAAGTATGAAACTAATGTGTAAAAAAAAAAGTAAAACAAAACAAATTATACACACACACACACACACACACACACACACACACACACACACACACACACACACACACATTTGAATAAATAATTTAAAAATAAATTTAATTAAAAAAAAAGATCAACTATTTTGTAACATTAGATCAATTCCAACTTAAAAAACGTTTAAATAAAAATAAACAGACAAAAATAAATACAATCAAAAACATTGTAGTGAATCTTTCATACAGAGGAATCCCGGATGAATATGTCTCCAAACTACATTTTTTCATGAGAAAACATGCAAGAAATTACATGGAAAATGATGTGATAAGATGTGCAAGACGGGGGTTTTTGGTTCCAAAAATGGATGTCCAATCTGCAGAACTTTCCTTGTTTTCATGCTTGTTGATGTCATTAGCACTTGGTTCAAAGAATAGCCTGTTTCCACTTGTCTTTTCTATTTACAGCCTATTTCCTCTTGTGCAACAACAAGAACTTATTGGCTGTAGCTTCCGAACAGGTCCGGATATTTAGCCTGCTAGATATCTGGCAGCGTCTGTGATGTTTCTTTGCTAAAGTTCTATTGTGTGATCGAGGTATTACAACATGAAAAAAAATTATTCTTACGCTTGGGAATGAGTAAAAACAATGCACAAGTTTTTCTTTCCCTCTCACTTATGTTCAAAATTTCATAAGATCAACTATTTTGCAACATTAGATCAATTCCAACTTAAAAAAAATCGTTTAAATAAAAATAAACAGACCAAAACGAATGAATGTAGTGACAAAAAACAATGTAGTGAATTACCTGTAAAGCCATGTATTTCTACCTTATTTATGTATTTCTACCTAATTCAGCAAAAACGGGGAAAAGCAAACTGCCGTAATGGAAAGGGTGCGCTGGGTTTAAAACACTGATCAAAACAAAACCATCATTGTGACAGAATGTGGCACATAATCATTATTTCTCGATGATCTTATTTTGGAAGCCAAAATCGTAATAAATAAAATTTCATCAGTGGCCCACCCCTCATACCTGCTCTCTCTCACAAAACAGCCACTGACAATATCTGACTGTTGTAAAGACTATTTTCCCTGAAGCTGGAAGTGTTTTGTGGTAGATCTGACAACATTATGAGGAATCTAAATTACTGCCACATTTATTATAATCTTCCAAACCCACCACTCCTCCCTCAGCCTCTCTGTGTCTCTCTGTGTGAAGCTCAGAGGACTGTGAGTGAACCCCGTCTCAGAAGCCAGCTCTGATCTGTTCAGATCCACTGGTGTTGTTGTTGTTGTTTGTATGTGGATGGAGTCCCCGTCCAACCAGAGTCAGGGGTCTTAGAGGTTCTTAAACACTCTTGAGAGCTCCAGCCTGTCTCCTCTTGACTCCTCACAGTATGCGGATGGAGGCCGGGGACGAGGCTGGCTTCGTGCTGCGGTGTTTGTGGGAAGCAGAATCCTGCCATCAACTATGAGACGTTCCACTGTCAAAAAACGCAAGCATGTTTGTGTTTGTACAATCTCAGCATGCGTGTGTGAGAGAGCATGTCTCATGTGTGTGCCAAGGTTATTATAGTTAACGAAAACTAACGAAATAACGAAAACTAGAATTGAAAAAAGATTTTCGTTAACTGAAATAAAAATAAAAACTAGAGTTTTCAAAAAAACTATAACTAACTGAAACTGTATTGCGTGGTTACAAAACTAACTAAAACAAACTAAAATTATAGTGAAAATGTCCTTAGTTTTCGTTTTTTCATTCATAATTCAGTGTTTCTATTTGAACATGCAACACATGGTAAATATGTTTACTGAGACTTGGATGTCTACACTCGAAACAAAATTCAAAACACCCAGAACTGTAAGAGTTAATAACCTTATTGGGGCTAAGATGGATAAACCAAAGGAAGTAAAGGCAAAATTTATTATGACCTCTTTGAATCTGGCACCCAACATATAGCCCATTACAAAAAAACCTAAAACTAACACTAAAACTAATAAAAACTAAACTAAAACTAAGCATTTTCAAAAAATAAAAACTAAACTAAAACCAGAAAACTCACTCTAAAAACTAACTAAAACTAACTGAATTTGAAAACAAAAATTCACAACGAAATTAAAACTAAAACTAATGAAAAATCCAAAACTATTATAACCTTGGTGTGTGCATGTGTATGTGAGTCACAGTGTGGCCTGCATGTACATTGTGTGTGTGATAGTGAGCTTATGGCTCTGGGTGTGTTGTGTTTATAGCATGTGGTTCCCCTTGTCTCAATCAATCAGAGGCTTTTATTCTGACAGTCTTGGAGTCATGAGCCTATTAGCCACCGCAATCAAACTGAGGATCCTAACTCATCTCCAACACAGTGCTTTGTGAGGACTTTAATCTGGCGTCGATCCCTCAGAAACCCTGCTCCCCTCCCCTCCTCCCCGCTGGAGCCTCAATTTTGGGACCATAAAACGTGGTGTACCCGAAATCTATAATGTCGTCATGAGAACGTTGACATCAAATGAGGCAAGTGGCAAAAGTGTTTCTCACCACTTTGAAATAGTACAAAATAAGCTCCGCTTAAACTTGATTGTTGTGACCACTTCGGGGAAACAGAAACAGGCTGTAAACACACTTGTTGCTTATTTACACCGCCAGCAGATACATAGCAACTTTAGCACTCATTTACAAGTCCAATATCCACTCAGCTTTCAGCTCTAGTTGGATTTCAACCAACTCCTGAGAAATATTATTATTACTGACTCTTGAGCTGCAAAATGCTCTACTTATGTTCACCAACTAGTTGCTAACTGTCTGTTTGCAGTTTTGTGTTGGGCAGGCAGTGTAAAGTAGTCTTTTGGAGCTTGTTTCTCAAGAAATATCTTCTTATAGTGCCATGGAAACAATGCTGATGAGAGCAACAAGAGTGAACCAAAAGTTAATTCATCCAAGCATTATCCTTAACTACTTATCCGAACCCAGGTTGTGGGGGGCTGGAGCTGATCCCAGCTGACATTGGGCGAGAGGCTGGGAACACCCTGGACACATGGAGACAAACAACCACATGCTCATTCACACCTATGGGCAATTTAAGAGTCACCAATTAAACCTAAGCCGCAGGTCTTTGAACTGAGGGAGGAAGCCGGAGAAAGCACCACGCTGACACGGAGACAACATGCAAATTCCACAAAGAGGAACTGCAAGCCCGATTTGAACCTTGCTGTGAGGCGAAAGTGCTCACCAAAGTGGAAAACAAAAACAAGCTGAGAGCTAATGGAAAAAGAAAAGAGTTAGTTCCTGCAGACAAGGAATCAGTTCAGTCGCAGCTTCAACTCAAAGGTCCCATATTGTAAAAAAGTGAGAATTCCATGTATTTTTTAAACTAATAAAGCATGTCTAGGTACTGTATAAATACTGTGAATGTATTAAAACACCATGGAAAAAAACATCCTGTATTTAGAAACTGTGCCTGTGACTTCTTTAAGGTTGTGATGTCACATCCTGGTTAATGCTCTGATGCCTAAAACCCAGAAACACTGGCCAATCAGACCAAACTGGGCTTTATCGGTAGGGGCCTTAAAGTGACAGGCGCCAAAACGTAGCGTTTCAGAGTATATTCAGACAAAAAAATGTGTTTGTTTTGAGCATAAAAGCATGAAAACATGTTTTAGTACAAACCCAAGTACAAGTAGATCCTTAAAATGGGAATGATGAGTCCCCTTTAAACCATGAGGGCTTTTTGCCTTATCTTTGAGTTCAAAGAGTGGATAAAATTTGCACTAGAGTGACATAACACACCTGTAAGCCAAGTCCTCAGGATGCTTTTTGTTGAAATTTGGCAGGGAGTATCCCGAAACAAAGGGGAAAATAGCAAAATAACTATATTTTGAAAATACCACAACATCCCCCTAAAAATCAGTCTGCTTGACAAATTAGCATAAAAAAAATATTATTTTCCAGCACTTAATGGTGAATATCACCACCTTGCTTGTATATAGAAAACTTCCCAAATTCATAAGCTTCAATTTGAGTCCAATACCTTCTGACCTTTCTATTGTTAGACAAAAAAATAATTTAAAATTACTGCCAGTGGAATTTCCCTCTGTGTTTGGTAACACTGTGCTATACTGGCTGTGTCTATTAATGATCAAAGTCAAAACTAAACGGAGAAAATGTGTAAGTGTTTAACAGCCTTCTATTAATAGCTACTTCTGTGTGAAGGGAAAGCATGGCAGGTAGCAGCATGTGTCAGAGTATGTGCTGTGAGTTATACTGTGTAGGTGTCAACAGTCAAAATAAAGAAAGTGTGGAGTCATAAACATGTTCAGTCTGGAAGATTACAAAAATACTTTGATATTTGCTGATCAGTGAGTCAGCGGTGGATTCATATCCTGTCTGACACCAGCTAACAAGTGAATGGTGTCCAGCTATTAGCCTGAGGCGGCGACCAGGATTACAACCATATTTAAAGTTAGAAACATATTCCACATTCTCTGATGGATAAATAAAACACATGTGCGTCTCATTTCCTAGAACACAGGAAACAGGAAGTTGGAGACAGGAAGAGAGTGTGTGATGGCCTTCATCCCCGCTCCAAAAGCTAAAAGTGTTTAAATGTTGAGCAGATCCAAAAATAATACACGTTTCTCATTTTCTTTTCATATTTGTGTCTATCTCAAGGTTTGCTTGAAAACAAAATTTCCATAACCCAAAATTAAAAATGTACAGCTGAGGGGGAAAAAAGCTCATCTGTTCCATGTTTAATCCAGTTGTTCCGTAATTATCCAATGTCTTTTACCAAGATTTGATTCCAAAATTTACTAGGTAAACAGGAAATCCCTGTATCCTACCCCCTCAGGATGAGATTATCACTCGTTTTGTGCAATTCATTATTCCACCCACACAGTCCCTTGATCCATAGCACCATAACACTGGCGTCCACCCACCAGAACTGCATGGAAATGAAAATCTCATGATCTGTTAACATCCCACTCATTTTCTCATTCGGCCAAATCAAAATCCTCCACTCTTCTCCCACTATACTGCCAGTTCTGTCCACTCTTATATCAATGTTCATACAGTGTGATATGCAGTGGTGGAAAGTAACTAGTACATGTATTGTAGTACCTTATTTAGGTCCAATTTTGATGTATTTCCATTGTGTACATATACTTCTACTTTGACTCCACTACGTCTCAGAGAGAAATATTATACTTTTTACTGCACTAATTATTTTGGAACTTTAGTTACTTTTCAAATTAAGATACAGACAGAAGTCCATTAATCAATAAACAGAAAATTAATTGTCAACTTGTTAATCGTTTGAGTCATTTTTCCTGCCAAAAACATCCCTGTAATAACTTTGTTTGATCACTTTACTTTTCAGATTTTCAGATTATTCATTCAATAAATGAAACACTAAGTAATGAAAAGTGATTTATGGATACATTATTATGGATAAGTGGGACTATTCTTCATAATGAATACTTGCACTGTGCACAAAGCTACGTTTACTACGGTAAAAAATCCAACTATTTCCTCCACCACTTGTGAAATGAGCCCAACACTCCAAAAACAGGGTTGAATTTTTGTTAGTTTGTAGAAGTTGACACGCCTCTCTTTCTCTCTCTCTCTCTCTCTGTCTCTCTCTCTCTCTCCATCTCTCTTTCCCTCTCTATGTCTCAGTGTTTTCCTGTGGAAATGGGATCATTTAGCATGAGGGAAGATAAGCTGACTGGAGCGGGTGAGTGACGGCGTTCTGTGTAAGGTCTGACGCACCGAGCGCACCCTTCCTGCACTCACAGTGAGGCGGGGTCACAGGTCACACTGAGTTATTCTTTTCATTTACCCTCCCGTCTGCTCTCTGTGACTTTCTCTCCTGCCCTGATAACGTCCACCTACCATATCTGTAATGAAATTTCTTACTGATTGTAGTCCAGCAGACAGGCAGCACTCTCACTCCCACTGATGCCCTGTTGATCTCTGATAGTCGTCCTGTTCATGATATTAGCTGTGTGTCCTTTAGGGGGAAGAGTGGCCGTCGGGGAAGTCTCAGGCCACGCCATAATCGCTTAGCGACAGTTTCGACCGTGATCCGTGATCACATACATGACGGATTAATAGTGCAGAGAGTGTCCAGTGCTTGTTGTAAACAGTCTATGTTGTAAAACAAACAGAGATCTCTAAGTGAACACCTCCTGGAGCAGCAGCACGTACACACTGTACTGCTACAGAGCTAACTGTAGCTAACTGCCGCTAACGGCGCCTCTTTTTAACCAGCCGGCCTCTGGCTCGTTAGGGGCTCGTTAAGAGGAGTAAGAAGGAGATGCTGGATTTGTCTCTAGTTACTTTCTTGAAAAATAGTAACAACCTGGGTCTAAAGCACGCTCACGGATGCGTCTTCTTCTTCTTCTTCTTCTCCGGAAGGCTATAGGCTACGCTATCCACCATAATGCTGCCCTCTACCGGTCATATCCAGATCTAACTAACTAAGAGTTTTTGGTGTTTTGTTTTTTTAAACATGATTAAAAAAAAAAAACACCAAAAAAATTCTGAGCTGGATTTCCGGCACCGTGGAGGTCTTCAAGCCCTGGATTAAACACGGGAGACGCAACTGTGGACGCCGTCGCTAACTGTGCACAACGTCAGCCGCTGATCATAAACAAACCAGCATGGCTAATTATGCGCAGCGTCTCCACTGATAATAAACATCGTGATCATGAATTAACCAGCATTGCTAACTGTGCACAGAGTGTCCGGTGCTTGTTGTAAACAAACAGAGATCTCCAAGTGAACACCTGCAGCAGCAGCACATACACACTGTACTGCTAAAGAGCTAACTGTTAGCCTATTAGCACTGTGCACCTCGTTCTGCGACGCCAGACCGCACTATGAAAAGGCAGAAAATCACACCTTTGCGGGATCACTATGAACGCCCTAAGGTGAAGAGCTCAGATCTTTCCAGCAATATAGCGGGGATTTGCGGGACCACACTATGAAAGGGGCTTATGTCTATTGTCTCTTGTGACTACTCGCTACGTCGCGGCTTTTACAAATGGTGTGTGTTGTTGTGGCATCGAGTACTACGTCACATCCTGCTTAGCGTTCTATTCAATCAGCAACCAGGCTTTTTTCAGGGGGGAAAAACAGCCCTGCTCTTCTACAGGGCCAAAACAAGTCAGGTCAAACGACCGCTCCGGACAGCTCATATTCAAATTAGGGGCGTTTCGGTGAGTGAGACCCGCCTCATTTCAGGTATTGGACTGTAATGGAAACACCCCTATTACCACAGCGCCGTTACCTGCGCTCTTCACTCTCTAAACTTATGTCACCCTCCTCCGTATCCTCTCTTCATCACTTGACTCATCTCCCCCGCCTCATTTCCAGGAAGTGCATATGAAACCACCAGAAGCAATCTTCCTCTCGGACCAAAGATTAATTTCTTCATAAATAATAATAGTTGAGTGGAATTTTCAATCTCGATTAGTGGTCTTGGGTGTGAGGGGGATGAACTTTGACATCTTGCGCGCTGAACCTCCGCCAGCTAATTAGAAAAGATAACACGGGAGGGTGCAGACAACATAATAGGATTTCATAAATTCATGAGATTTTGAGAGGTTGATGGCCTCACACAACTGTGTGTATTCAAGCCTTTTATTGTTGGTTGACAGGACATCTATATTCAATGATGTTCCAGTCTTTGTGCAGCAGGACCATAATGGAATAATTGAACACTTAAGCACACTATGCGTATTTGCTTCCTTGCAAAGACTGAGACAAGAAGATTGATACCACTTTCCAATGTCTGCAATAAAGTGCTGCAGGAGTGATCTAAAAACGCGGAAATAAGTTTGTGCACTTCTGGTTCACTTCTCTTGAGGTCAATCCGTTTTTTAATGAGGTTTTTTTAGCTGCCTGAAATAAGGTCGATAGTTAACACAAGCTTTTCTAGTTTTGTTCTACGACATAAAATATGTCAGTAAATACAGCAGTCTGAAGCTTTTATGTATTAAAAATAAGTGGTTGATAACAAATGTCTAAATGAGACTACAGAGGTTGTCAGGGACATCAAACATCATCTTCAGCTTAGTGGTGACGAGAAAAGTCACGAGACCGTGGTGTAGTTTGTTTATAGCCTAACAAAAAGTTAGCATTTACACAAAAACAACAGTGGTGTTTGTAAATGATTCAAGTATCATAAACTCTTGCTTGCCACAGTGCTTATTTTCTGCAATAACCCAAAGGGAATCCAAAGGGACCAGGCTGATGCTAAGTTCCAGGCTGGTTTACAAAAGTCCCTGCAGCACTCTATGAAGCTGTGATAAAATGACATATTGTGGTTTGAGGAAGGGTTACTTTCAGTCCACAAAGTCCTTCAAACCATACGACCTCACCAATAATACATTGTTTATATTTTAATTCTAACTCTTGCCAAGCAAACAGCCCAAAATGTCATCTTGTCATTAAATTAGATGGAAGTTATAGACAATTCTGGTGAAGAACAATATGATGAAACCTCATGGACTTCCATCATGTAATGTGAGTATGTCCATGATTATGTATGTGTGACGTTTTTACTTGTATATTCATTAGTGACCTCATATGTCCAGTCACCAGCCCTCATTTCCCAAAGTGGTGGGCCTCTGCCAAGTAAAATATACACACACAGAGCTCACAAGGACACAAGCATCACACACATACTGTACAGCTCTAAATATGGGCTCCGGATGGATACACAAGCACATACTGTACATGCATACACACAGTGACTAATGGATCACATCACCTGTTTGGGCGTGTGTCAGTTTTGAGCTTGATTTGTAGTTCTTTTGGTTGAATTATGTGTTCCTGTGCACAGCATGCCATCCTCATTCTTTCTCCACCACCAATGCCCACTCGTCTGTATCAAATCACCCTCTCCTTCTCCTTGTCTTTGCTTCCCCTTTTCCGTATCCCCCCTCTCTTTATTCACACAGGAATGTGTGATATGTGGATCAGCAGACAGGGTGTGTAATATTCCCGCTGAGCTCTGGAGAGAAGGCCGGACGAGGGAGAGGTGGTGAAAAACAACCCTGCTGCCACCTCCACTCAAGCATCCTTCATCACCTCTCTCTGCGATCCAACAGCCATCACACACCTAACCTACTTTTATGACCTTTCACCTCAATGCCATTAAATTGTATATGGTATACGATCACATTGGTACTTGAAAAAGTTACATCTGTTTTGTTTTGGGGGGTTTTACCATGAAAATCACGTCCAGAGGCCACGTTAACCTTGGGGAATGTGCACGTATTTCATCCACGAAATCTATTTAAGATTGGGAAATGATGTGTTTTTGATTTATAGCAAGATAACTAAAGACAGGGATTGAGGAAATGTGGGATTTAGAGTGAGATAGGGAGGAAAATGCTAAGCAGGAGCGTGTGAGTATTTTATAAAGGTCTGTCGTTCGGGTTACTGATGGTAAGAACACAACAGAAACTTGAGCTGCTGCAGCTTTATGGTGCTAATGCAGAATTTCCCAACCAGGGCCACATGTACCCCAGGGGGTACTTCAGATTTCCAGGGGGTATGTGCTAAGAATATCCACATACAACACAGGTCAAATACATGTTATGCAAGAGTGTGTGAAAACTAGTTAGAAAGCAAGCATAGAAGTTTAGCTGAACAGGTAACATCAGCTAAAAGTAATTAATATATAGTAAATAAGTTCAAATGATTGGCTAAAAGTAATAGATAAACGATGGAAATGGTTTAAAGTGGACTAATGCATAGTATAATAAGCTTAAAGTAATGAAAAAGATGATAAAATAGTTAGTTAAAGAAACATTAATGGGTAAACAACTGAAATAGTTAGCTAACAGTACCGTTAATTGCTAAAGAGTTGAAATAGCTAGCCAAAAGTAATGTGAATGGGTAACTGGTTTAAATGATTAACTAAAAGTAATGTTAATGGATAAATAGTTGAAATACTGTTGATAACATTAGCTAAAAGTAATGTTATTTGTTAAAAAGGTAAGCTAAAAGTAATGGATAAATGTTGGATAAAAACATTCAGCTTCATTTCAAGTAGTAGTAACTCAGTAGTAGGTATGATGGGGTATCTCTGAACCACTGATCTAATGCATGGACTGAAAGCAGGAGGAGAGTGATACTGTGCAGCGAGTGCAAGAAGATTTACCATGTAGGCCTTGCAGTCCCAGACTGAAAGAGGGAAAAGTAAAGGAGGGGGACGACAGAAGAAGAAGAAAAGAAATATCTTAGAGTTTGGCAGCAGCGCAGATAAAGAAGTGAGAGGGCAAAGAGGTGCGAAGGAGTAAATGAGACAGAGACCTGTGGAGCGGAGTGTGCAGCTGAACAGCACAGCATGTGTTTCTAATAAATTATCACTCACCTCTAACACACCTCTCATATTTTACCCATACATGGACAGAGTGTGATATGTGTGTTTGTGCACATGAAATCCCAGCAGGAGTTACAAACTGGTTTTACATTTTCTTCTCTTGTGCAGATTGTATTCGGAGGTACATTTTCTCCATTCTCTCTCTCTCTCTCTCTCTTTTTTTTTTTTTAACTTCAGGTGCTTTCAAAAACATGCATATTGACTACAATGCAATAATCACGCGTCCCAGTGGATCACCGGTAGAGTGCATACCATTAAGGCTTAGTCCTTGCAACTCAGCGGGCCCGGGTTCGAGTCCAGCTTAGAGCCGTTTCCTGCATGTCTCCCTCTCTACCACGATAAAACAAGGCCAAAAAAATTGCTTTAAATAAATAATCACATTTTTTATTTCCACAACCAATTCTGGAGAGGCTCCTCCGCAAACAGGAGGTCATATGATACAAACCCTTTAGCTGTGACCTTTGACCCAAATGAGGTGAAAGGTCACACAGATTAAAGGGGTAAACGGAAAGCAGGGTAACTTTGCTAATGAATGGCCGTGCAAACAAAATAAACCTGACCACAACTCATCCTCTTATCTCCAAACGTCCCCCTTATCTTATGACCATAAACCACAGAAATGATTCAGACGTGATAACTCACACTCATGATTCACGGCCCTGTGGTTTACTCTCAAACTGATAAGCATTTAAATAAACCAAAACCGAGGGAGCGTGGCTTTAAGGCATTTCACCAGCTCCACTGATCCAGAAAACAGGCAACCACAACACCGAGTCACTGTCATCAGGATAACATAAGAGCAGGACGGACACATCCAAAGCCTCAGCCTACATCAGACTCTCCTGGCTCCAGGAAACGCAGTAAACATGCAGGTGGAGGATGAAGCTTAAACTGATTTAGCAGATGGCATAAACAGTCTGGCTTTTAAAAATGTAGGCATGAAATGATAGCCGTGTGCTGGATGACTGTGGTGCACCATGGTATAGTAGTCAGCGGGGTTCTGAATGATTCCACAGAGTTTTCCTGGTAGTGTGATACCGTTCACCAGTGACAGGTCAGGAAAGGGGCAGAGCTCTTTCACCAGAACACTTGAGACATGAAATATACAGGAGGGTTACTGGATGTCGTGTTACAGTAGCAACAGGGCTCTGTTCTTGCTGTTTCTGCATTTATGAAAGAAGGATGACCATATTACAAATTATATTTGCATTATTCTGCAGTGATACAACAAGTACAAGATCGTTTTCTTAAGTGCCTACGAGTAAAAGTCCCAAATTCAAATTCTCTTAGGAGAGAAGTCTTACTTACTTGATTCCTGTGGTCTATGTCTAGTACCTTCAGGTTGAATGCACTTATTGTAAGTCGCTTTGGACAAAAGCGTCTGCTAAATGACATGTAATGTAATGTAATGTAAAAGTCTTAGCCACAAAATGTACTTATAGTAACAAAGGGGGGCTCATCATGCAGAATGGCCTCTAAGTAGCCTATAAAGCTCGATATTATGGGTTACAGTTTTATCACGTCATGTGTGAACTGATTTTAACCACTTTTGAAAATGGGCTGTTAAATTTGTCATCTGATAAAGACATTTCTGCCAATAATTTCCTCAAAGAATTCATATTTTTGCAGTGCAACAAGTATTTCAAGCTGTTTCAATTTACATCAAGTTGTTTAAAAAAATCCCCTTGAAAAGAGCGTCTGTAGATTGAAAGCAGGAATGGATAGAGTATCATTAGATTGTTTAGACATTTTTACAACAGTATATGAAAAAATATTTGTATAAAAATGCTCAGTTAAAATGTACTAAGTAAAGGTAACTGTGCATTTTATTGTAGTTATATGATGATGATGGTATTTGATAGAACAACATATTGATTTTTCTACAGAAGGTACAAATATTTTTCTGCCGCCTGTTCATACAGCTAATTATCAATAATATGTAACCACCATCCTTAGAGAGATGCCAAAACTCAGACAATAAACAAAAACCAGCCTGACTCTTCTCATCAGCAGAAGAAAACATCACCAGCTCAGACAACCCAGAGCTGCACAAACAATATAACCACAGCGGCTGCAGCCACAATCACACAGGCCAGGAGCCAGGACCAGCCCTCAGGATGTTTTCTGCTACCTTGTTTTCACTATTATTTCCTGTTAATCTATACCTCAGACCATCACAAGTTGAAAACAAGCTCCCCCAACGTCTCAGGGGGCCAAAAACCACATTTTTGCAGTTTCTGATGAAATTATTTATATTGAAATGCAAATATTAAGGTACTACAATTACATAAATAGTCATACAAGTATGAAATTTGGCAGGCAGTATCCTGAAACAAAGGGGAAAGTTGCAAAATAAGATACTGGGGCTTTCCATGTCTTTATTTTGAAATATCACCCACAACATCCCAAAAAAAGACAAAATAAATTCTCATCAAAAATGATCCAGCAGTTTATGAATTTATGAATATCGCCAACTCTAGAAGAAATATTATATAAAACTATAGAAAAAAAACTTATCAAGCTCATAATCTTCAGTTTGAGCCAAAGATGACAGTTCCATATTGAAAATCTGGCTATAGCCAAAGGTGAGCATCGTTTTGCACATGGCATTGTGCACACATTCCTCTGGCTACGAAAGTTACATTAAGTTTGTTGTACTCACCTGTCGGAAGGGCTCTGTGTCTTCATTAAGTCTTCCACAGTCAACACCAGGGTCAACTTCTGTGCTAGTTCCAGTCCACCCAGCCTCTCTGTCCCACTGTATCCAGTCCCAATGTCTCTGTCCCTTCACTGCAAAAAAAAAGCCAACTTGTATTTTTTGCCTAAAACAGTGATTTAAGTTGGAAAAAACTTGGAAATATAAATTATTGACATTTAGGGCAATAATGTAAGTTAGCACAACAAAGGAAGCCAGTTGTCTGCTCAAAAACAAGTTTGTGAGTTGTTGTTACTTATATCTTTAAGTTGGGGTTCACAACAAGGGACAATAGTTCTGCTAACTCTTATTTCTTTGTTGTGAAATGCGGGAAAGCGGTGAAATTCGGTCATTAGCGAAAGCTAGCGGCTAACTGATGCTAGCGGCTAACTGATGCTAGCGGCTAACTGATGCTAGCGGCGCTGCTTGTTACAGCTACAAGAGTAGCCATTAGTGTATCAATGCTAACTCAAAATTGTGGTCGCAACATTAGCTGACATTTCATAGCGGTGTTACAATTGTGCCAATTCAGCACATTTCAGAAGTTAGCAGAAGTAAGGATTAAAAGTTATTACAATGTAAAATTATAAGTTATAAATCAGAATTCAGAGTTGAGCAAACTCAAAAACAAAACTTAAAATATTTAGTTTAATCGTCTAAAGTTTTTTGCCTTGAAATTTTGAGTTCACAACTTTTCTTTTTTTGCAGTGTTTGAGCTCCTCAAAGTCCCCAAACATGTTGAGCTGAGATAGATTATTGTCTCAGCACAGAGTCCACACATACCTCAGTGAACGCAGAAGTCTCCTGGAAGATCTACCATGAGCATGTTATCATTTAGCATTTAAGCTTTAGCTTTTAGCTTGCACCTGTTGGTCACGCAGAAGAATAGTAGGTGTGTTTGTTATAGTTGGCATGCCTGCGGATTGGTGCAATAAATCAGTGATGATAAGGCTAATTAATAGAAATGCAACCTTTTTTTTCAGTTTTTTTTTTTTTTTACAATAATGCTAACGTCAATGATGGTTTATCATAAATGTTTCATTTTACTTTTGTTTTCACTGTGAAAGCAACATACTCGCAAAATGTGTAGTTGTGACAAACGACACACTTAAGTACAAGCAGAGCGACAGAGTAAGTACACACCAAAAATATTTTATTGCAGTAATTAGACAAAATATGATGTGTTACTTGCACCCATGCTTGAAGAGAGAATGAGACGATTGCTACACAAGAAGTTTGGAAAAAGAAGCTTTTTAATGGCAGGTTTTTTTTTTTTATTAAAAGTGGCACTTTTTACCCATTTGGCCGCCAGGGTGCCCTGATTTTTTTTAATGTTTGCATGAAAATAAATGATATGCAAAAAGAACCTCAAACGTATTGCTTTCAGGTAAATAAAGAGAAGTAAAGTACAACATTCCCCTGTAAATTGTGGTGGAGTAGAACCATAAAGTAGCATAGAATGAAAATACTCGAGTGAAAACTGTGCTGAAGAACAGTAGTTGAGTAAATGTACTTAGTAACTTTTCCACCACAGCTATTGTGTCTTCTCCTGGATAAAGCCCACAGGATGATGATGTGTGAATTTACAGCCCTCTGAGAGGTTTCTCTTTCATTTAAATTATAGGTTTCTGTTGTATGAACAAATACACAATGTCAGTGACATTCCAGAGTATGTGTCTGTGTGTGTGTGTGTGTGTGGGAGACGGAGAAAGAAAGTGGTTTGCTGAGTGTGTTGATACAGTGTCGTTCTTTTCTACTCTCAGATCAAGTGCAGACATAAAAACATCATACAAATGGAATTCTACTCTTGCAAAAAACAGAAAATCCCCATGTGCTGCACTCCTCCTGGTATCTGCTTGAGTATTTTTTTGGTGTTGCTCAGAGTGAAGATTAACTTTTCTTGCACACTGAATGGGGGCAGATAAGTCAACATGATGACACTTGCTGGAAAGTGAACACAGTGGAGACTTGGAGGTCTAAATGACCGTCATCAGACTGGAAAATTATCAGGCCAGGCGGTAACTAAAACTGAAACCAACAATGTGTGGGATTCCTGCTTTTTTTGGTGTTTTTACAGTCATAACCTTAGCTGCGGCTCTTCCAGAGAACTCCACAGAACATGGCAGCTCTCCTGAGTTTACTGGCCTTACTTTACCTCTTGAATGTCAGCCTCGTGTTCATTAGATGACCAGCACAGTGCTGCTGTTGTTGGACTTCCAAGTTCATATCAGGGTATTCGTTTGCCTGTCTGGTCTTCATTAGGATGCACTCGCTTTGGCCTGTACTTTTCATTATATTGTTGTGTTCTAGACAAATCTAGAGTGGCTTTAAGTAAATTGGGAATAGCTGACATCTGTATGACTGTGTGTATGTTGGATGACAACCAAAGACCCTTTTCTGCCCCCCGACCTCCATCAGCTCTCAGAGGAACCCATCTTCTCCTCATCATTAATAACAGCAGACATTTCTCTGAAACTAGAGAACCACATTTCTCTCTTTCACTCTCCCTCTCCCATCTCATCTATTCTTCCTCTACCTCTCTTTAACTATGTGAGAGGGCGCCTCAGTTAAGCCTCAGTGTTGGGAAAGCATGTTTGTGCCAGCTCTAATTTAACACCGAGCGAGCGTAGCATTCTCAAACAGGGAGCAGTGAGGAGAAAGTGTGTGAAAATTACAGTGAAAACTTGGTGTAATACAAAAAGACATACAGTAAGTGAAGCCAGAGAAACACAGAGGGGTGAACATGGTTTTCCCAGGCTCTGAGTCCCAGAAGAAACAACCTTCTGCTCTCCATCATACACACAGGCATGCACACACTGTAACACAGACACAAGTGCATGCACACACTGATAGCGCACAGTGAGCTGACAGGTTAAATAAATGTGTTAAACACTGAATTATCAAATTGTGTGCATTATGTTCTGCAGAGGATTGCAGTGCAAATGCCTCCTTATATGGAGTAGCTTTGGTCTCAGGAGTGGTGAAGTCATACAGGGAATAGTCTTGTCTGTGTCCGTACTGATTCTGTGTCCTACTGAGTGAAAGATAAGAAATGATTGTCCATGTTTTGAATGCATATCAACACAAATTACCGGTACTGATGCAAGAAACACACCAATGCCAAAGGGTTTAGATATTAGTGATCCAGATTTTTTTTCTTTTAATGAAGCTTATCTACCCCCTCTCAGGCCCTCCTACCTAGACGGTCTTTCAGAGACTTTAGCGGGCTCAGTTTTAATGATACAGTGGATATACTGGTATCATAGAAGACCTAACAAATCCACTGGTACCAGCCATGTCTTCTTGTAGAGAAGGGGGCTAAATGAAGCTCAAAAGAAAATATATTATGTATTATATAGCTTGTTTTTCATGTTTGTAAATTTTCTATCGATGTTGTGATGCTTTTATTTTGAAAAGGTGCCGTCCAGTGTGAAACAGGTGCTTTTATTTTGAAAAGGTGCCGTCCAGTGTGAAACAGGTGCTTTAATTTTGAAAGGTAATTACAGGAAATAACAGGTGGAACAGTAAAATGAAAAACGAACAGAAAATAATGAGTGCCATCATTCAGCCAGGAATGCTACATTCAAACCACAAAAACAATATAGAACATGTATGTTATAAACAGTAAATGTATGTAAATACATGTATGTTATGTTACAGTAAACCAGTAATTTATTAACTTTATGCAAAAAGCAATACGTGTTTTTGACAAGGTACCAAGGTAACTCAGTGTATTTTGTGGAACGCGTTTCTTTACAAGTATGGATGCAGATATATGTAAACCGCCTTCAAAATAAAAGCACTGCGGTTGTATTGAACTAATTTCTGGGTAACCTCACGCAGGCCGGACAAGGACAGCCAATGGGCCGGATGTGGCCCGCGAACCGCCCAATGCCCAGGTCTGCTTTATGCTAATCCCATGCAGTTTGGGGGAAAATGCATTACTGCAAACATGCAGTGTTTTTCTCACCTTTTGCCTGTTGTAAAACTGATGTATTTGAATATTTCTGCACGCTGGGGTTCCTAAAATTGTATAAATTGGGTATGACTGGAAAGCTGAGACATCAACAAAACAATTTTTTGACCTAACACTAGCCCTACCCTCTCGCGGGCAGGTGGGCCTTAATACGTTTAATTGTCTGGTTTTGTTTGTCTAAAAGTCACAAACCCCAAATTATGTAACTGTTTTCTTATATGCCTGTATCATATACAACACCAGAACTGAGGTAGGTTTCAGTGCAGAGCTGAGATCTTATCCATGTTCTTGTAATTTTGTCAACAGTGCACTGATGCTGCATTGGGAAAGTTCCACTTCCAGTGAAGCAGTCTTACACAACACACTCACACAGTTGAGAGGAATGTGCACTGACAGCTCCTCCTACTATAATAAGGCCATAAACAGAAGGATTACCAGACCCAATTAAGAGTAAACCTCAGTCTCTGTCCGCACATTCTCCAGCTGCTCTGCGGCAACCCGCGATTCAGACAGGAAACACTTAGTGTACGAATACTCACAGCCAAGTGGTTTCATGTGTCAGTCATTGATGGGCACACAAGTGAAGTTCTTTAATTACTGAACACTATCTGCTGTGTGAAAAACAATGTTTAGCGTCATAGATATGTATGAGATCAAACTCTTCTGTCAGGGTGAGGTCTGATTATCATCATTATCAATCATTTATATGGCCTTTTTAAAATGTAATTACTGTATGTAAATCAGTCCAATGCATTCAATACATGAGAAGGGACAGAATTAAACAGTCTGTCTCTATTCCCCACTCCAGATAATCACTGACATTTTCCATCCATCCACCTGATGCCCTCAGACTTTCTCCTCATCAGCTGACTGCCCCACCCATCTGCTCTCCTGTGTCAGGCCGGGCTCAAGGCAGGACTCAGACGCAGAGCAGGTGCACTTAACCCTTTAACAGACAAAGAACTATATTTGGTGACTTCCGTGGATATCAAAATAGGGTCGAGAAAAAAGTTGCAAATTTACTAGATTAAAGTGGCAAATCTACAAGAAAAAAAAGTTGCAGATTTAAGAGATTTAAAGTGGCAAATCTGTGCGAAAAAAAGTCTCAGATTTACAAGATTTAAAGTGGTGAATCTGCGAGAAAAGTTGCTTTCCCCCCCCCACTTCTTTCTCATAACTCTGTGACTTATTTCCACGCAGATTTGCTACTTTAAATCTCTTAAATCTGCGGCTTTTTTTCTTGTAGATCTGCCACTTTAATCTAGTTAATTTGCAACTTTTTTCTCAAAATACTTTTATTTTTTATTTTGGATATCCGCTGAAGTTACCAAATACGGTTCTTCACCTGATAAAGGGTTAAAGTCACTTTATTCAGGATATGCAGCGAGAGTAATCCTCAAACAGAGAAAAAATAAAAAGTGCTACAAAATCTCCTGATGCTGTGCTGTGAGATCTACAATGCTACAATGTCATTTTAGCAGACACTTTTATCCAAAGCGACGTACAAAAGAAAAGTCACCCCAAAGGAGGAAAAACACTATAAAACTAATTACACTGATAAAATAAACTAACCTGTCCTAATCTAAGAAACGAGGGGAACACTCAAAAAACCTGGAGGAAAGACTACGATGGGGAAAATATGAATGAACACAAAATCACTCCAACCGGAGGAAAACAAAACGGCAATCTAAAAACTATCAAACTAAATACTAGCGCTGTGCTATAAAGTTACAAAGAAAAATCACTCTTACGAGGAAAAACTGAAGACGGCGAGGCAGGGCAAACTATGGCTGTGGCAAGAACTATAGAGCACGGGCTGGTAAGACGACAAGATCAAACACAAGACAAGGAAAACACAGAGTATTTGAACACATGGAGGGAAGGGAGCACCAGGTGAACACAATCAGTGATTAGGGAAGACAATCAGACAGAGGACACACGGGGAAGAGCAAGTGACCTGAAACGACAGAAGAGTTACTATTTCAAAATAAAACAGGAAATAACGAGACCAGAACACAAAATAAGACACAACCTCACCACGGTGTGACAACCTGTTCCTCCTTCCCCACCTCCTCACCTGCATCTCATGCCCTCATCAGCCACAGATCATAGTTGGTTTTCGATCATTGTTTTTGAGCCTCTGTAACCTGTCTACATGTTACCTGTCTGCCTAATCCAGACTCCTGCTTTCTGTCCTTTTGTTCTCAGCCTGGTCAGTCTGTCTGCGCGATATTACATCATGCCCCAAGACCCCCCTAGATGGTTCGGTTTGATGGTTTTAATTGTCAATACCATATCATTTATTACTTTGATCTGGATCTCCTTTTAACTTAATGAGAATCTTAATCAAGGTGTGGCTCCGTCTAGTTTTACTTTTAAAACGCACACTTCAATTATGGAGCGTGAGGATGTAGTTGATGCATGTCTTAAGCCGAAAAAAATTCCACAGTTTCTTTCTTATGGTTTATTGAAAGCATGACAAACAATAAACTGAACAAAAAATAATAATAATTATGAGCACGGTCAAAAACTAGTGTGCTCTCCTCGTCTCCATAATCCTAATAAAAACAAAGTACGCAATTATGACGTTACACATATCTCAGCCAATAAGAAGAGTGCAGTTACTACTAACCAATAGGCATTCCTACAACCTCAATAAAGAACTATGAATCAAATCAGCTTCTCCACAATATACAAAATGGCTCTAACAAGGACTTTTTCATCATACATGATGCATCATAACATTTTGCGCGTTGTGCAGAATGTGCCCTTTTTATTTTTTCGCCCCTGCCCACTGAACACTACCATGGCTGTTAGAACAAAAGGGAGATTACACATCAGGAAAGAATCACAGTAAACATAGTAAACATGGCAGCATATTCTTTCAATTCCAGGGTGTCCGCTGGCATTTTTAGGGGTTTCTGGTGGTTTGTTTGCTCGCACTGCATTCCCTGTTGCAGGACAACAACAGTCAACACTTGCTGATGTTCTGCTATTGACTGACAAACAATAGTATAAAAAATAGATATAAAAAACCCTATATGACCCTTCATTCAGTACATTTTGTACACACACAGGAACACACCCATACAGACAGATTTATACAACAATTTAAGCATTACCATAAGCTGAGAGGAACTGTCTGGAGAGGCATTATGTTCAGACAATCTGCTGCTATCTTGTTTTATAGCAGCTGTTACAAAAAGCCAGTGACACTGAGATGTGTTTAAATCACTCTGAGCCATGAGACTCAACAGGCTCACTGCAGATCACGTCCATATTTCACACTCACAGTCATGCTGTATAAATGGTGCTTCTGTGAATGTTAAATATAAAGAAATTACAACTCTCTCTCTCTCTCTCTCTCTCTCTCTCTCTCTCTCTCTCTCTCTCTCTCTCTCTCTCTCTCTTGCTCTCTCTCTCTCTCAATTCAATTCAATTCAATTCAATTCAATTGGCTTTATTGGCATGACGTAACACTGTACGTATTGCCAAAGCAAGCGTCAGAAAAAAAAAAAGATAACAGTAAGGAGAGCAATATTTACAATACATTATTATAATTATATCATTCATTTTAAAAGAAAAGAAAAACTAATAACAATAAAAGAAAGCAATATTTACAATCATTGAATTACAATCAATCTATCATTCATTCAATCTAACCGTCCCAACAAAGAAGAAGAAAAAATAAAAAATAAAAACATCTCTCTCTCTCTCTCCTTGGGACTTGGCCTATATTCTACCTGAGTTTAAGGCGGCTCTGAGTCGGTACATTTCTCTGTCTCTCCATCTGTCCCTCTCTCTGTCTGTAGGTAAGAGACGTGAGCTCCGGCTGAGTTCTGCATATAGAAACTGCATGCTTGTGTGTGAATGAAGGATTGTGGGTTTGTGACCACAGCTGCTGCCAGCAGGGAGAGAAACAGGACGTTACCCAGCTGGACCTGAGCCCTAACCTGGACACACACTCTGAACCTTTCCCCTGTCAGCATCAGCACAAACCCAGGGACCCCTGGAACCGCATACACACACACACACACACACACACACACACACACACACACACCTGATTCTGTTCTTATGCAGACAGCTTCATAACTTCAAAGTCCATCAGTTTGTCAACCATTTATCCAGAACCACATTTAACCCTTAATAGGACACTCATTGAAATACTTGCAAATTCAACCCTAGAGAATATTGGAGTATATTACATACTGCCAGAATGTGTAATATGTATATAGAATATGTATTTTGAGAAAAAAGTTACAAATTTGTGAGAAAAAAATCTCAAATTTATGACCAAAAAAATCTTAAATTAACAGTAAAAAAGTTACAAATTTGTGACCAAAAAATCTCAAATTAATGGTATAAAAGTTGACGAGATTAAAGTGGCAAATCTACAAGAAAAAATGTGCAAATTTATGAGATTTAAAGTGGTGAATCTGTGAGTAGCCTTCTTCACTTTTTTTCTCGTAAATCTGTGACTTCGCACAGATTTTCCACTTTAAATCTCTTAAATCTGCGACTTTCTTTCTTGTAGATTTGCCACTTTAATCTAGTAAAAAATCATTTCTGGAAATATTATAGATGTCATGGTGTCACTGTCTGTGACGTAGCCTGATCTTTGCTGATTAGCTGGAAGAAAAATCCATGTGGTTCTACGACCAAACAGAGAGACATGGGGACCTCATTTAGATATCCACTGAAGTTACCAAATATAGTTCTTTGCCCGATAAAGGATTAAATGTTCTCATGTTTTTTATTTTAAGACATCAGAAATCATGCTGCTATAAACTCAACTTTAGACATGCTGATTAGTAACTGTAAAGGTGACCCTATTGCATATAAAATCAATGAAAAGACACGAACAGAAACAAATTTGGGTAACACTTTACAATAACCATAATTTATAAATGGTAAACAGATAGTTAATTAATGTTTAATCATCATTTATAAACCGTATATAGGCCATTTAGAATGGTGAATAGAAAATGTAATAATGTTGAACTATAATTTATAAATGCCAAATAGATTACTTTACCATAAACAAACATAATTATTAGTTTATTAATAGCTTTACACTCATTATAACATTTTTAACACCACATTAAGTATGTAAATGATTTCAAAATGTTTCTTATACCTTTAAGAAATTGCTTGAAAACATTTAAAGATTAAATATGTATAGAATTTTGTAAATGGTTAATAATAATTGGTTTATAAACCATATATAAACATCACTTGGATGGTTATTGTAAAGTGTTACCCAAATTTGCTCCAGGATGTATAAACTGAGGTGAAGAGTGGTCAGTCAGTGTAAGAAATGTTTCAACTTGAGAAAGCAAATCGAGGCTTATCCCAAAGCTGCAAGAGACTGGAGTAAGAAAAGAAAGTGGGGTTTGCATGTAAACATTTGTAAACCGGAGTAAGTTTTCAAATCAGTCAGAGCCTGAACTGTCACACAAGCTGTCCCAGGATCCCTGAGAGTCAGTTCATATCGGACAAACATTTGCTTCACGTTCAATCTGTAAACACATTTAAAAAAAAGGAATGTGTTTTTTATACAGAATCCAATTCGGCATACATTTACTCTGGAAATGTCACCAATTGAACAACTACTATACAAAATACATAACAATAAAGCTATAGTAAGAAGATCAACTGAACTGAACTTTCAACTGAACTGCATTCTCTTACTCAGCACCCTGGGAATGGAACAATCTACAGAAAAAGCTTAAACTAGAAAGTCTGTTATCAATCAATGAATTTAAAGCTACCATCAAGACTGTGGTGATAGAGACATGTGCTTGTTTTTCTTAATCAGGCTCATTATGTTTTAATATTGTGTTATATTGCAATTGTTTTATTGTAAATATTGTTGTTTTTTGGCACTTTTGTTGATTTTTGGCTGCTATTTTGGCTAGGTCTCTCTTGAAAAAGAGATTCTGAATCTCAATGGGACTTCCTGGTTAAATAAAGGTTAAATAAAAAAAAATGTTTTAAAAGATGAGGCCTTTTATAAGTCCAATACGACTAACAATACAATTTTGCAAAAATGGGCTCAGGATCTCAGGGTGACAATAGACGAAGCTATGGAGGCGGACATGGGAGCATGCTAACAACATTTCCATATGTACTAGAGCAAAGGAATCACAATTTTAATTACTGCATCGCCTCCAGATATCACCTGAACTCAGACATAAGATGGACCCAAAGAAATCAGCTCTGTGTATGAAGTCTAATAAGGCAGTTGGTAACTTAACGAGAAAAAAGTGGGAAAAAAGCAACTTTTTTTCTCCCAGATTCACCACTTTGACCCTTAATAGGGCACTCATTGAAATACTTGCAAATTCCAAATTTCAACCCTAGAGAATATTGGAGGATATTGCATACTGCCAGAATGTGTAAAAAAAACATACAAAAATAATATTTTGAGAAAAAAGTTTACAAGATTAAAGTGGCAAATCTACAAGAAAAAAATGCAGATTTATGAGATTTAAAGTGGTGATCTGGGAGGAAAAAAAGTTGCTTTTCCCCCACTTTTTTCCTGTAAATCTGCCACTTTTTGGGCGCAGATTAGCCACTTTATATCTCTTAAATCTGCAACTTTTTTTCTTGTAGATTTGCCACTATAATCTAGTAAATTTAACTTTTTTCTCAAAATATTACCTGAAGTTACCAAATATAGTTCTTTGCCTGATAAAGGGTTAAGTTGCATTATGGGAAATGAAAGATCCAGTGTTTTTCATGCTATTAAAAGCCAGCTGAAGAATGTCACTAAGTTCTCACAGTGAATCTGAAACCATGTGGTGAGTAGGCACCAATATTGAAAATATTACCTCTCTGAGGAAACTGCATTTCTTTGGAAAATCCCACGTTAAAAGCTCTAATCTGTTCCATGCTTGTTTTGGATGGTTTTATTTGGTGACAATCCTTTGGAGTTTTTTTGCTGACCTTAACAAGAGTCACTAAACCCCGCTGTCAAATGCCAAAACATACACAGAAACAGACAGACAAACAGACAGACGGCAGATAATAGACAGAGCCGGAGAGGAGAGGAGGAGCTGGTCCCAGCAGGAAGCCCAGACAGACGGATCACCCCCGCCAGATAGAAGGATGCCCTCTCTGTGTCCTCCTTCTCCACAGCCATAAACAACTTCTTTACTTTCATCCTCTAGTGCTCTGTGCTACCTGTTAACCTCTGACCTCTAACACATGATCTCCTGCATCCTGACCTCTGACCTTTCACCTCTGGAAGTCATGGTCAGTGTCCTGCTGTTTATCACCCACAATCTTTGCTCTCATGCTCAGTCTGAATCAGGTTAATCAGGTTATTTTGCTTACGAGTTAGTTTAACCCATTTAATTTTTCCCAGACATGAAAATATCCAAATCATGTGTCATTAGTACTCCTTTGAAATAATCAACCATTAGTTTAAAAGACTTTCATGGAAAAAAATAGGTGAAAAAGTGTGTTTTATGTTGGGTCACAATAATGACTGGTGGGATAAGATGTTGTATCAACCATTTACCCATCAGGCTGTCTCATTCTTCAGAGTTACCAGAATAACTGAATTTATATACACTACTGGTCAAAAGTTTTAGAACACACCAACTTTTCCAGAATTTAATTGAAAATGATGCAGTTTAATGTCTCAGTCTACTCTGAAATTAATGCACATTTGCAACATTTAAAATTCTTTATTGAGCATGATAGTGTTTTGAAAGTTAAAAAAAAGATTCAAAATCACATATTATGTTGGACTAAAGGACTAAAAAAAGACGCAAAATGACAAAAAAAAGACACCAAAAGACACTGAAAGAATGAAAAGAATTCAAAAATGGACAAAATAGCCCAAGACTCCATAGAGTTAAGTTGTTAACCCATTTCTTGTTCCCTGAAAAAGGCCTACTTGTATAATTCTGAAATGTACATTATTTTTCAGTTTTGGTTAAGCTTACCTTTTTTTATTTACCTCTGGCAGTTCACCACTTACCTTTGTACCCTTTCTAGCTGTTCATTTGACTTGAACTGCTTGAATTTCAATAAAAAACTGGAAAAATTGGGGTGTTCTAAAACTTTTGACCGGTAGTATATATATAGTAATTTTGATTTTTTTATTTGACTTATAAACCACATTAACATATTTCTCCTATGCAGTCATAAAAAATATTATATTTCCCTTTCCAGTTATTAACAAATGTAGAGTTCTGTTACTGGTAGTCTCCAACATTGCCACTAGAATAAGATTCTAGTGTGACTTTGGCCTACATTATCAAATATACAACTATACCAACAACTACAACTATATATATACATTTCCATTTTTGGACATTTCCAATGTGATGGGAGGAGGAGCAGCTTTGTTTGACATATTCTGCAGGAATAGAGCCTTATAAGTAAGAAATATTTTTACGGTCACTATTGTGACCGGTGGGATTAAATGGGTAAATAATTTAAAAAAAGGTTAAAATCCCCCACTTCTTGCTAAACCAAATCAGTCATTCAGGACTGCCTGGAAATGAGCAACACAGCGTAACAAGAAGACAGAGTTAAGAGGGGGGGATTGTTGTTGATGCAGTGCTTACGTCTGTAATCTCAGCTGAGATTGAAACCAGATGTGGGGATGATGAGGAGTGGGACGCAGGAGGAAGAGGAGTTAAAGGAGTGTGTTGAAGGTAGATGAAGAGGAGGAGGGAAATAACAATATGTAACCCCTGCATGCCCCGTTTTAAGTCTCCTATCCACATCTTGCCCTGAGGGGAGAGATCTGTCACACCTCGTAAATCTGCACATTTTCCTGCTTTAATAACGCTGAAGTTCCAAAACATGAAACTTTAGATCCTTTGAAGATGTGACGCCACACCTCCCAACAGTTTACCTCTTGTTTTTCTCCTTTATTTTCCTTCCTCTACACCATCTTTTTCTTGCTTTCTTCTGTCCTTCTTCTGCTGAGTCCTGCATCACTCCCTTTACACAAGACAGCAGGCCTATGAGAGCGCTGATATCCACTCAAGTGTGAGCCCTGAAACTCTGCAGACTGCAGATGTGACGACTGGAAGTGGAATGCCTTCACAGCTGGAGTTCAGGTGATTTGCTTTTCCATGGAACAAAACAATGGATGAGTGAGTCTTCCACTGAAGACATAATGCAGGGGGAGGCATTGTATTGTGGGATATTAGTCCAAGTTTTCATGGAAATGTGTTGACTATTGGTGTTTCAGTGTAGCCTGGGTATTCCCAGACTGCCTTGTGCGCTCGAATTTAATTTCGTACCTCCAGACGGTCTGGCAACCAGAGAGGTTTCTTAGCCCTGTTTTAGGGATCCAATCACCGAGCGGGGAGGGACGGCAAGACGATGACGCGTACTACTCGCCAGACGGAAGCTTGTAGTTTTCTTACGGATCCAACATGGCTGCTGCAGACGCGAAACTCTCTTTAGCTGTAGATGGTGTTTTAAATAGTTTAGAGCGAAAGTTGAAAGGCGAAAGGTCTCTCGGCGGCTCTGCTGTCCCCTGATCTGGCTCGTAGCCAGATCACCGGTAGCGCCGGCTAGCGGCGCTACGTAACGCCGAGCCAGCGAGACCACCGGTCACCGCCGGTGATCTGGCTACGAGCCGGGGGACAGCGGAGCCCCCAGAGACCCGCAGCAGCTTGTTTATTGCCCATAAAATCAGTTGATGTGTGTGGCTGAATGACATGAGGGGGAATAAAGCATGAAAATAAATAATCTTGCAGAAAGCGAGAACTGGAGGAGCAAAGCAGCAAACAACACTCTCTCACAGACACACACACAACAAACATCCATTTCTGTAGCTCTGCTACGTCATCTGGTATAACTGATCTGATTGGCTAAGAGCTACCTACAGACGCTTTGATAGACATTCTAAGCGACCAATAAACGGCTCCGGAGGATCGTAAACCACACCTCCTCTACAGAGAAATGAACGGCAGGTGTCCAGACCTAATCTCCAATGAGATTAGGTCTGGTGTTAGCCAGGCTAGTTTCAGTGAAGGAAAGGGTTATGAATGTCTTGAACAGTCCAAGTGTATGAAACTAAAAAAAATGAAGGTTTACTCACCTATCAGTAGGAATATATTTTTTCTAGATGGAAAAGGGCCAGAAAATTACATTTTGAGTGATATTTTGTGGTACGGTGTGGCCCTCAGGCAACATACCCATTTTTGGCCTGTCAAATTTCTACAATATATGTTTTTGAGTGATGCGATACTTTAAAAAAGAGGGAAGAGTCTAGGGAACCAATAGCAATGCTTTGATTTGTCACATGACCTCCAGGAGGCCATATTGAAACCCTATTTTGCAGACTTTTTCAAAGGAAACAGCTTTGCCATTTTGCGCCACAAAATATCACTCAAAATGTCATTTCATGGCCCTTTTCCATCTGGAAAAAAATATTCCTACTGATAGATGAGTAAACCTTCATTTTTTTTTTGTTTCATACACTTAGACTGTTGAAGATATTCATTTCAATGGGTCGCTGGTTCAATGGTACAATGTTGCCTACAGGCAACAGTCAGACAAGAAACCGGTTAAAAAGTTCCTTTTATAATGTTTTTTTAATTTAAAATGTTATGTATTATACCCTGTTGAAACTACTGAATCTTTTACACATGTTTATTAAATAAATTATGTTAAAATTGAAACAAAAACTCTTTTTCACTTGTGCCCCGTTATGGGCAACATTGTACCATACAACAGGCAACATTGTACCATAACAATAAAAATAAAAGATAAAAAAAGGAATTATAAAATTTCTTCAGATTATGTTTATTTAGTTTATTTTAAGACAAAAAAACACTCCAAACATTTTTTTCCTAACTGGCATCATAATGCGTACCATAGAGGGTTAAATATTTCTCCTTGTACTCCCTTGACAGTAATATAAGTCTACATGAAGATGAAAACTTCAAGAATACATTCATAGGAAGATTAATCCTTTCAAGATTAAAAATCATGACACACATGATTCATGATCACAGATGTTTTTCTCAGTGGTCAGAAATGAGATGTTCAGTGAACCCAATAAGAAAAACTTGCCTGTGTGGTGATGAAAGACTGATAAAATGTGAGTAATTGTAATGTAAGTAAATAAATATTGGGATGTATTTGGTACGTGTAACATGTTCGCTCAAAGAAAAAAGGGCTTCAATACAATACTTTGACATGTCACAAAAGAAAAATGCTAAATATTAATATAATTCTGGCTCATTTCCATTTGCTGCTTTAGTTTCAAGGTCCTTGTATTGTGCACACACACTCACTGTCACACTGTCCGGATTTGTTGCAACATAACCATTGTTAATGTTAGGAACACCTGTGCTCCTTTGTCCTGTGATAAATTTCTGCTGTGAAAAGGCCCACGAGACTAAAGAGTCTAAAAAAAACCTTGTGATTCTCCTGATTGCATTTATCTTGTTCCACTGGACATGTATTGTGTGGACAACAAGAGTTGTTGGAAACACTTTACAATAACCATAATTTATAAATGGTAAACAGATAATTTATAAACTGTATATAGGCCATTTAGAATGGTAAATACATAATTTATTAATGTTTAACTAACTAAATCATTTATAAATGACAAATAGATGGTATATTACCGTAAGTTTATAGTTACTTTACCATTAACAAACAATTAAATTACAATTATTAGTATATTAATCGTTTAAGTTGCACTCATTTTAACATTTATAACACCATATTAAGTATGTTTTTGATTTAGAAAAGATTCATATACATTTAAGAAATTGGTTGAAAACATTTAAAGATAAAATATGTATTAAATGGTTAATAATTGGTTTATAAAGCATCTATCAACATAACTTAGTTGGTTATTGTAGTGTTACCAAGTTGTTTTTAAAACTCAAAGACGTTGTTTCATGGTGACTCCATTGTTAAAAAACGTTTTGGGGTTTTTTTTGTATAGAAGTCAATGAAAAAATGTTCCTACTTCTAACTTGATTTATTACATCAGTAAACACTTAGTTCATGGTCTTAATCACGAGTTTTAAGTCCTCTTCATCACAGCATGATGTTAATTTTGTAAATTATGGTCCCATTAAGAATAAAACAGACGATAAAGCAGGGTATGCTTCAGGGCAGTAATACTCAACTCGTGTCCCGGGGGCCATATCTGGCCTGTGATAGGGTGCCAGGTGGCCCACCAACCATCTCCTAATCCACAATGAAAATAAATAGATTATTTTGTACTTTCAATATAAATAACATGCTAGAGTGTTTTTTTTTTTTAAAGTAAAAAATGAATCAAAATATAGCTTGATTATTTATTTTTAAAAGTGCCAGTGAAGGATCCCCCAACAGAGGCCCAAGCCTGAATGCATCCAGATCCTTTGATAGCCTGTGGCCTCCTGTATTATTGAAATAGTGGCCCAAGGGCAAAGCAAGTGCTTTATGCTACTTATACATCAGAAGACTTTGAAAAGATTTGGAAAATAATCCCAGAAAACTATCAGCTCACACCTGCTCACATCTAAAGACAAGTGTTTAGAGTTTTTAGTCTCAGACTGAGTTTTTAGACAGACTGTGAATCTTGCAGGGAAACTATTTACAAGACTACAACTAGATTCTTTTAGCATTTTTTTCCCATCATGCTCTTAGTAAAAACTTACAAAATGAAGGAAGAGCAGCTTTTGGCTACAGCTGCTCTAGTGTGTGCAGTGGTTTGCGTTGAAAAAAACAGCAAAAAGAAAAAGAAGACGCCGCAAAACGCCCCTCACAAAGCTGAAAAAGGGCAGTTTTCTGACATTAAAAGTTGACTATTTTACAGTAAAAATAGATATAAGGAAGAATAAAGGAAAGGAAAATTTAGAAATGAATTCATGATATACATTTATGTCCTATTTAATTATAATTTGTTTAATTTAATAATTGTATTTATCAGCTCTTTCAACTCTCATTTAGTTAATCTTACATTAATCATCGATTATTTATTACTTATTTATGTATACATTTATTTATACATTTTAAACGGGTCTCCTTACTGTTCTCTTTACTAAGAAACAGCACCGCCAACTAGCTTACTAACATTATTGTGATGTTACTTTTTCCTGTCAAAATCGTTTTACTGGCCGGTCTGGAACCGGTGACCTTTCCCCCGCTCATCTATTGGTTGGTGATTGTGTTACATCTTGCGATAATATCAAACACGTTTGAAATCATTTTCAAGTCAGCATGAAGGCGATCAGTCAGGTGACAAGCTCACTGAGGGTGTAGGTAGGAAGAGTATGACTCATAGACTGTATATAAATAATGGATGTAGTCACCGTGACGTCACCCATTGGTTTGTGGCCCGTTGGAAGCATCGAGTTCAGCGTTACACTCGTCGCCATCTTGCGTCGCCATCTTGTTTCCGATACGCGGATCAGACCATATCTGGACTGTGGAGGAGGAGAGGGATCTGATCACTGACTACAGCCTCTCTACACCTCAACCTGACTGAGAGAAGCTGCTGCTAATTCATGTTAGCATTAACTGGAGCATTAACTGGGATGTCAGTTTTGGCTAGCAAAAAACAAAAACAAAATGTTTGTTACTTACCTCAGAAAACTGAGCAGCGACTCCTTGGAGTGTCTGTTAGTCCAACCAAACGCTGAACAAGACATTTTTACTGTCATTAAGTGAAAATACAGTGTGAAAGGGTCAAAGTTATGAGACCAAACCGGTAAACGTCCTCTTTTATATCTATATAACGTTATATATAACTTTATTGACTCGTTGCCGTGGATACGCATTGTTCTGCTTCTCTCCTGATGGCGGCTCGCCTTGTTAGTGACCTGTCAATCAAAGGTAGCCCCGCCCCAAATCATACGATTCATTATCTTCTATTTTCTTCTAAATGGGGCCATTATTACTATTGACTATTGACATCAAATTGTCTTGAAGACATTTTTAACTAGTGATTGAGACCATAGTGTTGTCCTGAAAAAAAATTATGAGGTAATAAATCAATTGAGAAGTTTTCAAATTTTGCACTGAAATGAATGGGCAGATTTTTTTTTTGCAGCCAAATTTAGCACCCCCTACTGGAATTTTCAGTGGATTGCAGACTTAAGGCACCTCCTGGTTGGCCTCCATGCTCAGACATGGAGATTGACGCCTGTCTATGGTTATGACTAAATCTGTCAATAACAATACAGAGAAAACATTGAGTATTTAGCTGAAGAACGAAAGAGAGAGATAGAGGCACGCTATTATTCCAGCACAAACAAACCAATTAGCTGCATCCTGTTTGTGACAGAAAGAAAAAGGCCGGTCTTAGTTTGGAAAAACCTCTTGAACTAAGTATGCTATTTGGAGTAAGTGTGGTCTCATTTATTTATCATAATGTGACAGTTATGATCTAAAATACATGTTGCATCTTAAATATTTATAGCTGAGCACACAGCAGAGGAAATAACTAGCATTAGGAAAACTCTTCAACTAGCTATTAAGGTAATTGTTTTCCCAAAGAGTCAGTATGTCAGCGGTTATGTTGTCTGGGCAGCAGACTTTCTTTCTCATTTAGGAATGAGGCTCTTCAACATGTGAAGGCAATAAAGACATCTTTGACATTGTCTCAGAGTGGCCGTAAAACACTCATTGACAGTTATTGTTCCCTCTCAAAGGAGACATTATCTTGTTGCTCTCCAGTCCTCAGGAAGACAACAAACAAACATCTGGCTGAGGACAGTTTACAGCACTGTGCAACACCTCAGCATTTCTTTAGCTGAGCTCAGTGAAAGTCTTCAGCAGGGGGTGGATGTTAAGTGAAAGTGGTCTCTGTCTTTACTCTCAATGTTTGACTCATTTCCTTTTACAATGTGTAGCATCTGCACACATCAGGGGGGATGAAACTGTCCTGTGACGAGTCGGAGATGAATCGTTTGTGGTGGGATTCAAACCAGAGAGTCGGTTCCTGTAACTCAAACGTGTGAGTTGTGGTTGGAAATTTTCGTCAATGGGTCACAGATCGGAGAAACACACACACACACACACACACACACACACACACACACACACACACTTTCACAATGATAGTGTGGGAATGCTCTTCGAGCAGAACATAGAGTTAAACTGTGGACCAAGCAGAGACGAGCATGAAATTACCATGAAGGCCTTTTCTCAGTCCGTGTCACCCCCCCCCCCCCCCTTATGTATCTTTCATCTGCTTCTGTCTGTCACCCCTCACTCTCATTCTGCTCTCTCTCTCTGCTAATTTCTTTACATTTTTTTATTTTTTTTATTGATTTACCACATACAGCACTCACATTACAAACCACAGAAAAGGGGTGAAAAAAATGTTGGGTGCAAGGTCATAATAAATGTATTATGGGTTTTATGGGTTTATCAATCTTAGTCCCAATAAGGTTATTATCTCAGTCTCAGTAAACATATTTGCCAATGTGTTCCTGCATGTTCACTAACCAGCAGCTGTTTAGTTGGAGCAAAATAATTACATTTCATATCAACCAAAAAGGATTATGCTGTTTCCCCTACATGTATTCTGAGGTGGTGCGCTGCCTCTGCTGGATTTTCAGCCCCGCCGCAAAAAAATGTGATTTGTAATATCATAGTTGAATTGAAGACTTTCACTTGCACACAGTGAGAATGTTGTGAACGAAAAATAACAAAATAATGAAAACTATTATTAAAAATGTTTTTTCGTTAACTGAAATAAAAATAAAAACGAGAGTTTTTTTAAAAACGATAACTAATTGAAACTGTATTTTGTGGTTACAAAACTAACTGAAACTATAGGGAAAATGTCCTTCGTTTTCATCTTTGTCAACTTTTTTCATCCATAAACCTTTTTGGTTGATCTGAAATCTATTTCATCTATCTGGTTTTATGACTTAATAAAGTTATTGGATCAGACAAAGGAAATAAAGGAAACATTTATTGTGACTTTCTTGAATCTCCCACCCAACAAATACCCCATTACAAAAAAAACAAAAACTAACACTAATACTAAACTTAAACTAAGCATTTTCCCAAAAAGAAGAAAACTTGCAAACTCACTCTAAAAACAAATTAAAACTAACTGAATTTGAAAAAAAAAAAAATCACAACGAAATTAAAACGAATGAAAAATCAAAAACTATTATAACCTTGCCTTCATGACTACTAATTCATCACCAAATACTGCAAAAAAAAATGTCATTACTCTCGACTGTGGGCTACTTAATGTTTAGCGCTAATTACTAAATGTTAACATGCTAACCTGCTTGTTACTATCTATCTATCCTTCTCTTGCGGTCTCTGAGCTGTCAGTTGTGACAAATCGCAGTGTCACTGAAGCTTTGTAGCTCCCCACAATCCTGGAATTACTCAGCCTGACAGCTAACACAATCCTGCAGTTTATGTGTGTGTGTGTGTGTGTGTGTGTGTGTGTGTGTGTGTGTGTGTGTGTGTGTGTGTCAAGGTTATTATAGTTAACGAAAACTAGAATTGAAAAAACATTTTTGTTAACTGAAATCAAAATAAAAACAAGAGTTTTTTTAAAAAACGAGAACTGTTGGTTACAAAACTAACTAAAACTAATTAAAAAAAATATAGTAAAAATGTCCTTAGTTTTCGTCTTTGTCAACTTTTTTCATACATAAACCTTTTTGGTTGATATGAAATCTATTTCATCTATCTGTTTTTATGACCTTATAAAGTTATTGGGGCTGAGATGGATCAGACAAAGGAAATAAAGGAAACATTTATTGTGACCTTATTGAATCTCGCACTCAACAAACACCCCATTATAAAAAAACTAAAACTAATAAAAACTAAACTAAAACTAAGCATTTTCCAGAAAATAAAAACTAATTAAGACTAGTAAACTCACTCTAAAAACGAATTAAAACTAACTGAATTTGAAAACAAAAACTGACAATGAAATTAAAACTAAAATTAATGAAAAATCCAAAAGTATTATAACCTTGGTGTGTGTGTGTGTGTGTACATGAAAATACTTCAGGTCAGAGACATTAGAATCTCATTTGAGAGCAATGCGGTGCAGATTAGACTGAGTTTGAATCACGTGTGAGGAGGTTCATCCAAAAAATATTTCAACATTCTCCAGAGAGATTTGAGGATGAGTCAGAATGGAGACACACACAAACATCCGTGCACATCTGCAGTATATGCATATACATAAAACCAGACTTTAGCTTTGATGGATGGTCTCTGGGAGTTTTGTTCCTTACCTAAATCACATTTCATAACTTGTCTGACCTTATGAAACCTTACAGAAAGCTGCTCTCTCCTCTGTTGCCCTCCGTCTCCCACAGAGAAAGATACCAGAACTGAATCATATCCTATAACTCCTACTTTCTGTATATGGTCAAATTACAGCTTTCGACCTGAATATGCGCATATTCCAGTAAATTCCTCCAAGCAAACATCACATCTTTATGAGCACGATGGATGGGCCAAATGTCTGGAGCAGACATTCACCTCGTTGTCAGCGAGGCAGATGCATGGTCCCCGAGTGCTGAGCTCACAGTTGGCTCCCTGCAGGATGACACAACAGATACACAAACGCTCCACAGACGCACACACAAACTCTCATGGATGTCCAGTAAATCAGGCGGCGGCTTCTGGATCGCAGCCAGACGGACTGATCTGATTTCTGACTCCCAATCAGCGGCGGTTCTAGACCAGTTTTACTGTGGGGGCCAAGCAGGGGCCAGTGTTTAATCAGAGGGGCACATTAAAAAACGCCATAGATGATATTTAAGCATTCAAATCCTTTCATTTTAGGTTATTTAAAGATCTGATTTAAGTATATTTGGAAGATACAAATACATTGATTGAAACAATGAAACTTACCAACAATAACAACTATTTTTGTACGACAGACATTTCTCATTTTTGTGCACAATTACACTGTAAAAAACATCTGTTGTTTTTACGGTAAAAAAAATGGCAGCTGTGGTTGCCAGAACTTTACTGTAATAAATACAGTGCAACTTTTTCTAACATTACGGTAAAATTATATTAGCACTTTTGATTTCACATTTAAGATTGCCATTTTACTCCATATCTTTCTGTAAAAAATAAAAAGATTTTCCATCGTAAGAAACTTTGTTTTATATTTTTGTTAGAGATATGGTGTTTAGTACATTTAACAGTGAGAAAAAGTATTTTTACAAAAAATAAATGCAAAAAATTACAGTTGCTTGTATAAATATTACAGCATTTTTTGGTTACAAACACAGTGCCAATGTATTTTACAGTAGAGTAATTTTTCCCCCTCAAAAAGTGTAAAAAAACCCCACTGTTTTATATATATATACACACACAAGCTTAAATTGCACAATTCAACTATTGTACACATTCTGGGTTCATTTTGTGTACAATGAGATATTCTTAAAACAAAAAATAGGTAAGAATTGTTCTGTCATTAATTTGACACAGGGGCCACAGCAGGGGCCAAGGGCTTCTTCACAGGGGCAGTGGCCCCTGGAGGCCCCTGTGTAGAACCGCCACTGCTCCCAATAATCTCCAAGTGGCTCTGCACTGCTGCTTAATGTGTGTGTGTGCATGTGTTTTGTTTATGTGCGTGCATGTGGAAGCAATATGTGTTTGTGGGTTGCGTGAGCAGGTGATCCACAGGGGTTTAAACAACTTTGGCTGTGTGACAGAAATCCTTTTGGCAACCTTGAAGAGAAAAGGAGGCAGAGAAGAAAGAGGGAGAGAGATGCTTGCCTAACTCCATTTTGTACATTTCAAGGATCACAGAGGCCTGTGTCGCAGTCGTCCAACTCCATTTCCTCCTCACCTGTCACTGCTCTCCCTTCATCCTCGCTCCCCTTTCTTCTCCATCTTTTGCTTTAAAGGAACTAGACACCAATAGAAATCTCCACTCTGCATTCGCTTAACCTGTCTGGCTGCATCAGTGGGGATGATCACTGTGTAAACGTGTGTTTGTGTGCTTTCATTTGAAAAAAGGTCAAGATGTCATTAGGTTTCTCCCCTTGATGTTTCTGTAATAACCGTGATGTTCGGTCCAATGATCTCTGTGTCAGTACAAAAATTAAACCAATAAAACTTTTTTTTGCATCTGTAAAAGTCATGTCTCGTGTAAAAAGTTTAGAGCAACCAAATCCCTGCGCTCCATTTCAGACCTGTCCACTTCTCCATATGGGCCCTGAGGGGCCTGATGGGGGGAGGGGGGGGGTCTTTTCCATACAGGGAAACTGATTTTTTTCACTGTGTGCAAGCTTTTATGTTGTTCAAATTGAAAAGAAGAGCATTTAGGTTACAAACTTAAGCATAAACCTAGACATAGTGTTTGTAGAGAAGATGGTTAATGAAGCTTTGCAAGCATGTTGAAGAAAAATGCAGATGTTTGAGAAAAAAAGAGAGTAAGTGGACAGAGAGAGCGTTTATGTGAAGATGACATAATCACCTGTTGCCCCCACCTGCAGCCAACATCTGTGAAGTTTATTAACTTTCTATCCTTCGCTCTCCTCTCCCTCTTTTTCCATCCAGCTCACCACCCATGCACAGACACTATGTCACACAGGGATAGTGTTGTTATGCGTGAAGAGGGCAATTAGTTTTTATATCCATGCAGAGGTAACATTTTAGACACAAGGCTCTTAAACAAGAAATTTCTAAAGGCATGAATGTGTCAAACAAGTCTCATGACAATCCAGTAACTGAAACCACAAATATAGTGGCACTAAAGGGGAAAAAGTGAAGGGATCGAAAATAAATTAGGATGAATTCTCTGGGAATCATGCATATCAGTATAAAGTTCTGTGCCAATTAGGTAGATGTTGAGACATTATAATTAATAATTTAAATTTTTAGCCTGCTGGTGTTGCTGGAAGAAAAGTTTTGGGCCACTAGGATACATAGTAGGATTCTTCCTCTATATGGACAATGAATGTGAACTTCTGGGCCTGAAAAGTGAAGCCAAAGCAAAATTGAACCTGCATTCTTTCTCATAGCCAGAAGGGGCGGCTCAACTGAAGTAGACGTAAGATTGTATAGAATCTATGAGAAAATTACCCAATTTCTCACTTGATTTATTAACGAGTTTCAGGCCCAAGTTGATATTTTTTAAGTCTTCTTCATTGCAGCATGGTGTTCATTTTGTAAATTATGGTGTCATTTGGTGTACATTACAACACTGTATGATTGACAGATGGCTTACATGGCACACTTTAATTTTGTCAGTGACATTATAACATTTTGATAAAACTTGCCTGAAATCTTTACTTATTTGGTATTATTACACCTACCATTTGTTCAGTGGCGAACCGTGAGCACTACAGCTGGGCCGTCAGTAGTCCGACCGGCACCTGTTTTTGCATTTTTCATGTTTTAAAACTAATAAACACAAAGTCTCGCCATCCCTGCTTGTTACAACTTTAGAAAATATAATCATGTGGGGAAAAAGACTTACAAACATGGACCAAAACGGCTCCATAATACGCACAAAAATCCAAAAGAAATTTAAAAAAATTAACTAAACAGCATGAAGTGTTCATACTTTTTCTTTTATTTCCAGTTCTGGAGTTGGTCTTCCGTTTTTTAATTATTTGAAGTTTTTCTGTGAAAGGCCGCCTTGAAAAAGGCGATGCTATCAAGCTAGCCACAAAGTCGCTCTTGTCTTCTACCATTTAACTGTCTCTCAACGGCTCTCACCACTCTGCCTGCTGTTCGTACTTCAAGAAGGCCTACGACCTTTTGTTTTTGTCCCGCCCACTTAAAATCAAACCGTGATTGGTCAATTTTCCCATCACTCTCCAAACCAAAACACATAGCTTGGCCTTCCCAGAGATTTGTGAAGTCCTAACCAATTATTGAGCTAGCTAACCGGGTTTCCATAGAGACAGACGATTCTGATTGGATAACATGTTTCAGGACAGTAACCCTTTCATTGCTGATGTGAACTTGACAGTAAACTTAACTTTAGAACATAGATGAGAGAAAATGTATTAAATGTATTGTATTAAATTAAATGAGATAGTTTTTTTTTTTTTTTAAATATACATATATTATTTAATACTCATATTTTTTGGTTGAGAATTTTTAAGGCCTTCTCTGAAGGCGTAGAAGGCCCTGAAGGTTTCCCTCTGCATTTGTTCCACGCAAAAATATGAACCCTTCAAATCTGACCACAAGAAATAGGTTAATCCAGCCTGTCACAATTAACATGAGATTGATGTCTAACTCCCATTTTGCGCTCACTGGATTTGGATTTGAGGTTTCATTCATATCAAATTGCTCCAAAATGTCTCTCCAGCTGAGACAAAGACATAGTGTTCTCATGCAGGATCATCATCATAAAAACATGGCATTAATCCTAAGTATTAATCCTCCTGCTGCCTACACACTGACTGATAGCAGCATCCCACGTGTCCTTATTTTAATCACTGATATGCATAAACACAGTAAATTGACAAAAAACTGGGTTAATACTGAACAAAATCAGTCTTCTCATTTATTTAATAGCTGCTCTGTTTTCCGAATGTATCCGTCGAGTTATTCCTTCTGTGACTCTCTATTTGACAGCAATGCACGCTATCACCATCTCTCTCCATATTTTAGCTCAATCTGCATTTGGAATGTGGAGCACTGAAACCTAGGAGCTTTCCTCTTTTCTTTCTTTTTGCACACTAGTTTCCCTTTTCGTCCTCTCTTTGTTCTGCAGGTGGGTCGTATTATGTCTACACACCTCATACGTGCTCAAACTCTGTAAAACAGACACTGACATATTGTAAACAGGAGACTGCTGAGAGCCTCTGCTTCCATTTCCCTTAACCCTTTATCAGGCAAAGAACTATATTTGGTAGTTAGAGTCAGGTAATATTTCGAGAAAAAAGTTGCAAATTTACTAGATTAAAGTGGCAAACCTACAAGAAAAAAAGTCACAGATTTAAGAGATTTAAAGTGGCAAATCTGCGCGAAAAAAGTCGTAGATTTACGAGAAAAAAGTGGGAAAAAAAGCAACTTTTTTCTCCCAGATTCACCACTTTAAATCTCATAAATCTGCGCATTTTTTTCTCGTAGATTTGCCACTTTAATCTCGTAAACTTTTTTCTCAAAATATTATTTTTGTATGTTTTTTTTACACATTCTGGCAGTATGTAATATCCTCCAATATTCCCTAGGGTTGAAATTTGGAATTTCCAAATATTTCAATGAGTGCCCTATTAAGGGTTAAAGTGGTGAATCTGGGAGAAAAAAATGTTTTTTTCCACTTTTTTCTCGTAAATCTGCAACTTTTTTCGCGCAGATTTGCGAATTTAAATCTCTTAAAATCTGCGACTTTTTTTTCTTGTAGATTTGCCACTTTAATCTAGTAAATTTGCAACTTTTTTCTCGAACTATTACCTGAAGTTACCAAATATAGTTCTTTGCCTGATAAAGGGTTAAGGAAGTTCAGAGCCCTTCCCAGACTGCTCTCCTCTGGCTCTCCTCTGGCTCTCCTCTGGCCAGCCTGCATGCTTCCCCGGGCCCAGCTGCCTCTCTGCTCCATGGACTGTGCTGCAGAGAAAAGGCCCTCAGAGCTCCAGGCCTCCAGACAGCTCTCCTGGAGGTGCCACCCTCACCACAACCCAGCTCCATCTCTCTCTCACTAACACGCACTCACTTGCAACTTTCAAGCCAAACCAGAGCCACCTACAGTAGCTCTCTTGTTATGCCGTGATGCTTTTTATATCATATGTGCCAGTGGGCCATTTCACTCTGGGCTTTCTGACTACAACCACTGCATGGCGAGAAGAGAAGTCTTTTAGTCAACCTTGTTTTGGATCGCCAGCTGAAAGCCACTCTAACCACTTTTACACACGCTGATTCTGAGTTAGTGCGTTAAGTTAAATATAAACTAAAAAAGCCTCTTTCCCACTTGCCAGTTCTAACTGCTGCATTCCTGCCTGGGACATACCTTTTGCAGACCTTTCGGAGTGTGATATTCCCCCATGTCCTTGTTCAGTCCTTCAGTATATGGCATGTGGACACATGTGTTATCAATCTGTTGGGCTTCTTCTCAGAAAGGAAAGCTTTTCCACAGCAATTATCCTGGAATCTCTAACAAAGTCTAGTTGAGCAGAACGGGGTTAACTTGCTGCTGACACTGTCAAGTGAAGATTTATTTATACTCAAGTGTATCAAAATGTAGTTTAATGACACAGGCTGTATAAAAGAAGTAGGCTCTGGGTGTGTAAATTTGAATCCAACGTAGAAGACCTGCATCATGTCTAATGGACAGTGGGAGGTGACATCACTGGTTGCAAAAAAAGTCGGATGTTATAGAAGTCTATGAGAAAATGACACTATGTCTCACTTGATTATTCTCAGTGAGAAAAAAAATACTAATGACTTTGTAGTCATTAGTACTTTTTTAGTTTGAACTCTTAAAACATGATGTTCATTTTATAAATGATTGCCCATTTAGAGGAAATTAAGGGCATGGCTACCTTTTGAGCTACTACCACAGCACATGGCAATGTCTACATATAAATTCAACAGGAACTTGTTTTGGGTGGTCCGTGTTTCCGTCTTATACCTTACCCTTCCACAGTTACATTGTAGTTGCCTTATAATCTCTTTTTTAGTCTTAATTTGAAGAAAAACACCCCCTTTTCCCCCAGTAGATACATTTTGTTTTTAGCCTGTTTTTAGCTAGCAAAAATTAGCATCCCAATATCACAGTGAATTTGAAGAGATGCACTTTGCTAGCCACGGTAGGCAGCTAGCACTAACTGATAACTTAGCTCCACCCTCTCTTCCAAACATGGTGACCTCTGGCTCCAAAAAAATATGATGGCGATGACAAAAATGTCAACCCAAGGCTCCACAAAGTGGTCATAATGGTCACCCTGACTATGTTCACTTCTTTCAACATTTGTTAAATGAGCTGTTTTACTCAATTATGTTACATATTTTCATATTTCTTCTTGCCATTTGTGTGTGGTGAAAACTGTGTATCTCCAAAAAGTAAACAGGGAGAACAGCCTTGTGTTTAATGTGACCATCATGCATTTTTGGGTTGTCCAATGAGGTTTTGAAAGGCTTTTATGGGAACAAGGGTGGAAGAAGTTCGCAGCCCACAGAGAAGGACATAATCCATCCAAGTTATATAAAAAAAATCACCAACATACCAACAACGAGCTATGAGGTTTCAACATGCCCACAGGAAGTAGAATTTTGGACACAAAGATGAAGGGAACACCAGCTTCATAAATGAGACTAAACAGGCTGAGTGGATGTACTGTGCACTGTGTGATGATGAAGGACACACACCCAGCGTGCTCAGAGAGGTACCGTACTATGTAATGCCTTGGCCTCGCTGTGGCGGCTCCGTGCCAGCTCCGCTCTGCTCCACGGCTGCCAAACAAGACCACAACATGGGCCTCTCTCTGCCTCAGCAGCAGGCCATACACTATTACAGCCACGCATGGCTGACCCCAGGCCTACCAGCTGTTCACAGGCACCGTAAATCTCACTTTGGTGCTGTGTTTTTTTTTTTACAACTGACCTCAGACCAGCTGTACTGTCACTGTCAATAAAAGACAGCACTTTACAGGACACTGAGGGGAAACATGCATGCCACTATAATGATAACATCAGTGAAATGATTGGCCTAAGTGATTGCCTTTTTACTCACTGAGATCACATAGCAAGTAGCAATTGTTCACATGCTCCGTGGCTGTTTTTCTCTTTCTTTCTTTCTTTCTTTCTTTCTTTCTTTCAGGTGACGTCACTGGTTGCAAAAAAAGTCGGATGCTATAGAAGTCTATGAAAAAATGACACTATGTCTCACTTGATTATGACCTCAGTGAGAAAAAAATACTAATAATTCTTTCTTTCTTTCTTTCTTTCTTTCTTTCTTTCTTTCTTTCTTTCTTTCTTTCTTTCTTTCTTTCAGGTGACATCACTGGTTGCAAAAAAAGTCAGATGCTATAGAAGTCTTGTAACACTTACACCAAAAAAGAGTCACTTGTAGCCCATGTCACAGATCTGCTTACAATTGTAGATTTTTGTAGAAGTTTACAAGTTCAAAATGTGTGTCAAATGCAGAATATTGTTGTGGACATAGTTAAGCTGTGACTGATTGCAGTGCAGCCTTTGGATTAAACACATGGTGTTTTTTTTTTTTTACACCTGAGATGAAAGGAAGTGTCATTCAGGCAGTTTAAAACACACTGTGGTGGAGAAAATGACACTTTGTGTTTCAGTCAGAATCCCAAACTATTATGGCAGACTAGCACACACACACACACACACACAATGATGCCAGTTTCTCTAGTTTGGTGTCTGCCAGAGTGTGAAATCACACACACTTCTGAGCCCTTGGCTAAGTGTGTGTCTTGTATATACTAAAGGAGTTAAGGCCATGGGGAGGTCACTGCAAAAAGTGTTTATTCTGCAGCTTCTATATTAATAAACACTATTTTAATCAATGGTTGACTAATTTTGTAGTCAGATCCTCCTCAAATACGTAAACTAATGTAACACTACATACAAGTTAACACACAGATTGGCACCGACAACACTTACTCTTTTAGTGATGACAACATTTTTAGCTGGTTGACTCCAAAGCTGAATATTATTGACAAATCCAGATTTTGGCTTTTGTGGGATTTTAGGGACTCTCCATAGTAGAGTGTAGCTGAGTGAATACTGCAGGATTGGAATGTGTCCATTCTGGCTGTTTTAAGACCTCCAGGGCTTTTAAATGTGCCAGTAATGTTTAATCCAACAAGTTTTTCAACATAGCATTCAGTTTCCTTTGACTCAAACGGTACAGCGAGCGCTAACGGCCTGAAATTAACACTGGCACCTTAGACTTTGCTCACATTTTTCTGGTCAAGATGGTGGCTTAATCCTTAATAGGGCACTCATTGAAATACTTGCAAATTCCAAATTTCAACCCTAGAGAATATTGGAGGATATTACATACTGCCAGAATGTGTAAAAAAACATACGAAAATAATATTTTGAGAAAAAAGTTTACGAGATTAAAGAGGCAAATCTACGAGAAAAAAATGTGCAGATTTATGAGATTTAAAGTGGTGAATCTGGTAGAAAAAAGTTGCTTTTTTCCCACTTTTTTCTCATAGATCTGTGACTTTTTTCATGCAGATTTGCCACTTTCAATCTCTTAAATCTGCGACTTTTTTTCTTGTAGATTTGCCACTTTTATCTGGTAAATTTGCAACTTTTTTCTCGAAATATTACCTGAAGTTACCAAATATAGTTCTTTGCCTGATAAAGGGTTAAACAAAACAAGTCACATGACTTAAGGAGCTCCATCCAAGGTGGGTGGTTGCAGGACCCGCCCTCCGCCGCCTCTCATTGGCTGAGCAATGAAACAATGTTCATCCAATCACAGAGCAGGAGCAGTTCACTTCTGGAATGGCGAGATTAAGATGTATTTCTTTTTTCTAAAATTTAAACTTGGACGATGCTATTACATAACTCATTGACTTCATAAATACACATAATTACTTATCTTTTATTATAAGCTTGTTTTATATTTATATACTATTTCTCCATCTCTTTGTTATCAGTCACTGAACAATAATGATGCGAAAACAGGAGATTATCTTTAATTTATTTAAATCCATTTTTTTTGCAGCTATAAAAAATGAGTCATTCTAAAGAACTGTCCACTGTTTAAACATTTAGATACCAGCTATCTCTTTATGAACTGTAATGTACTTTGTCCCATCCCACCACTGATGTTTCTAATTGTTTGCAATTTTTAGATTTCCTTGTGTGTGAGAAAAATAAAGGGATCATTTATAGGACCAGACATTAATATTTACAATCCATCAACAATGCAAAAATTGAATCACAATCACAAAAGTGAAGACAAAACAAAATTGTGTTCATAATGAGCTTTTTATTTAAAAGCACATGTATTAGAGCTAAGTACATTTAGCAGAAAAAACGGCATTGCAACTATGTATTTGTACAAAAAAAACGAGACAATACAAAAATACTAATATTGAATTTTAATACAATTGTGGGTGTATTTTTTTTGAATGCATATTACAAACGTAACTATAACAATCTACAATAGTTTAGTTATCTAGATACAAAAATCTGTCAATCGATGCTTTTTAAGCAGCATTTTGTAAAGAACACAGGTCTGTAATCATAGTGGATATATCTAAACATCTTAAGAAAACAATATCTTACAGAGTTAATTTTAGTGATCTATACATTATTTATATATTTATAAAAAGAGAGTGAAAACGGCTTTTTGAAATGATAGGACGGACTATACGATGAGAAAGATGTGCAACATGGCGGAGTGTGTTGTTGGAGGAGGATATCTGAGTCGGCTGTAAATAAAAAGGGCTTCTGGACCTGGACTGTACAACTGTTAGTGATTATACAGGACAGGCTATAAACATACAAGGTTAAAGAGAATAAAAATATTAGATCCACAGTTTTTATAACGCTCACCTGCTCTCTCGCTCTCTGACACGCACGCACACACACACACACGCGCGCACACACACACACACACACACACTTGGCACAGCTGACAGAGTGTGCGTCTCATTTGACACACACGTAGTTTATCAAGAGGGGGTTTCACAGCGCTCATACATATGTACACACACATTCACACATACATGTACAAGCACACAGGACACACACACACACACACACACACACACACACTGAGAGACAAACATCCATTGCCAATGAGTGATTGGGTGGGTGAGAGCCCCTCCCTGCCAGCGGAAAGAGCCCAAATCATCCCAAAAAATAATGTGCCAGCTTAGCTGTAATTCATCACCCTCTTTCCACGGTGACAGCCCGCACCCCTTCACTCTGACCACCCGTCTTCTTCCTGTGTCCAGGAAGCCAAACAGATGGCGACCCAACACCAGGAAGTGGCATGGCACAGCCACGCCTCTTATACAGGTGCTGGGAGGCTGTAAGATCTGCCTCCCCGTCCTTCCACAGAAAATATCCCCCCCACCCCCACCCCCATTTTTTTTTTTTACTACATCTAACCCTCAAGAAATGCAACATCCCGCGTTTAGGCCGCTCTGAGAGTCTGACTGCAAAAAGCGTGACGTGCTGATCCGGAGACAGAGGCGAGTGATATTGGAGGGCTTCACTTCCTAATGTTGAGTTTATTGTTTATGAGTTTATTGGGATGTCTTGCTTCCGAAAGTGAAACCTGTTCTAAAGACCTGAAAAGATCCGTATATGATTCTTACAGGGTTATTGTTATTGTTATTGTGGTATGGAGTCTGTCTCACGGTGTCAGCATCATCAAGTTTCCTCCCAGTTAGACGTCTCAGGCAGCAAGTGGTGATAATGGACAATGAACTTAAAAACAGTGCTATAAGTTATATTTTTCTATACTGTTAATATTTCTATGCTGCTAGTTATTGCAGTAATATCCTTCCCATAGCTAAGGAAGTAGTTGTCCTACAGCGTTCCAAGGCCACAGAGAGTTCAGAGAGGAAGCATCACTGGAGATCCCTCTCTCCCTAGGCAGGGGGTTTGTCTTTTTTTTTTTTTTTTTCATTTCGTGTCTTTCCTTCATTCATTTCCTTCAAGTGTTTTCCCTTTTTGTGGTCACACTTCCATCAAACCTCCGCACCCTCAGCTCTGCCTGTCATCAATTTCTTAATTCATTTTGCCTTCCAAATTGTTTCCTGTTTGTGCTCAAAACGATGGGCTCAAATGTTGATTAGTAGTTAACATAATGGTAAATAATAAGTCTGGATAGTGAGAGTGGACTCTGCTGTGCAAATCTCAAATCTGACACCCTAGTCCACAGAGCGCCTCGCTGGGAGCCGCGAAAAAAGGGAGGAGGGTGGCGTTTGAGGAGCAGCTACAGTCTCTCGTCGCTACATTCTACTGTCCGATGGGAGGTGAGCAGCGCTGTGATTGGCTCCTCGGTCGCAGGAAGAAGTCGCGGCAGTCTCTCACACCATGTTGTGGTGGTTGTTCCTCTCGATGATGTCGGACGAAGGGAGCAGCTCCTTCTTGATGGGGGAGGGCGGGGGCGTGGCCGGCTTCACCCGGGGCTTGAACAGGTCTGACACGTAGAACACCTGCAGGACACACAGAGGAGAGAGCATGTGTTTACCTTTGTCATATTGATTGTTTGTGTGTGTTGTATACGTTTGGATAGGATGATGGCCAATTTCGTTGTAATGGTACTTGTTAATTGATCAATGACAATAAAGGGACTACTGAACTGATGTGAGGAAGCAGAAGGGGGGCCAAAAACTCAAAATTCAAAGGTTTTTAACACCTTTTTCATTCAGATTTTTAAGAGCAAAATTGAAGCACTGTTCAAGAACTTTCAAGTTTCCTAAACTAGGGTTGTCACGATACTAAGATTTTCAACTCGATACCGATACTCCATTTTCCACCATTTTCGATACCACAAGGATAAAAACTAAGAAATATTTTTAAAAACAAGAAAAAACACCTGGAGAACACACAGAGAGAGGAGAGAGCATGTGAGGAAGCAGAAGGGGGGCGGAAAACTCTAAATTCAAAGGTTGTTTGTTGTTTTTGTAATTATCTTTTTATTAGAAAATTTCACAACAGTTGACAAGTACAAATGGATTTACGGTTGTTATTATCCAAATTGTACAGAGCCAAGGGTTATGTATCAATAGCTTCTTGTTCCAAATGTTCATTTGGCCATTCCCTTTTAATAATATGAATATGTAAAGAAAAAACAAAGACATACAATTTAACTATCTACATCCAGAGGGGTATGGAGGCAAAAAGTAAATACATAACATTAATAAATAAGTATAAATGTCTGTAGCAGTTGAGCATCATTCAGTTGTATTCATGTCACTGAGATAGAGTGGGAGACCCAAAAAACAAAAAACAAAAAAAGGAAATCAAATAAAAAGTTTCTTCAGCTTGTTCCCTTTACAAAATCCGGTTTTAAAGGTCTGATGATCTGCAACCATCTTTCCCAGTGTTTCATAAATATGTCGAACTTTAGGTTGAGAGAAAAAGTTATCTTTTCAATTCAAAGGTTTTTAACACCTTTTTCATTCAGATTTTTAAGAGCAAAATTGAAGCACTGTTCAAGCACTTTCAAGTTTCCTAAACCAAACGTTTCCAGAGTCTTAAAGCCTTTATGTATAATTATGTGATTGTAAAAAAAAAGAAATTTACTAAATCAATTTATACACACATTTATTAATGTATTTTCACACTATGTTTATTCAACCAGCGTTTTTTTTTTTTTTTTAATTAATGTTATGTTATGTTGAAATTTTGAGCATTTTTTCATTTTGTATATTTTAATACAAGCACTTTCTTATCCTTGAAAACATAATTAGATTTAATAATTTTCCAAAATTTAATGACAGTTTTTAAGACCTTTACAGAGAAAATTCTAAATACTTTTGGTTAGGGTTATCCATTTATATTGTTCCTTTTTTTTGTCCTCATAAATGAAGGACAGAAGGACACAATTATCTCCTAACTAAATAAAGACAGGATCTGATGGCTCAGACCAAACATGGAGATGAAAAGTTGGATGTCGTTCTCCAGTTTTGCAGTTTTAATTAAATGAGCCACACTGGAGGACAGTTGAGTCATCGTTGTAATTTGCATGTCTAACCTATCTCAGGTGATTTGCGTGTGCCAGACAACTCCCAAGGCAAAGTTACCAAATAACCACTGTTTATATCTGGTTAGCTATTAAGCCAGGCTCAAACCTGCTTGCTTCTGAAATTTCAGAATAATTTAATAGTAGGTGGAAGGTGCAGCTCTTAACTGGATCTGGGTAAAACATAGCAGGTCTGAACAGAGCTAATATGCACCCACGTGTCTGTGTGTCTGTGTCTGTGTGTCTGTGTGTGTCTGGGTGTCTGTGTGTCTGTGGGGAAGCTGGCATAAGTGTTAAAGGGAGGGTTTCATTACTTCATGGTGCCATGATGAGAAACTCCCTCTGCTCACTTTGTATGATCCCAAACTAGCAGCACTGAGTAATCTGGCTGAAGGAAGTGATCTTAGCATAGCTCATAGTAAACTGACAATCAAACTTAGTGAAGCCGAGCTAATCCTCTATTAAATGATGCCAGGGGTGAATTCCCCTTTTACATCAACTCTGAGGTCACTCTGGCAGCCGCTGGTGGCAAACGAAGGATGTGAGAAAAAAAAAAAATGAGGCAGAAAAGAAATCTCTTCCTGAGATACTGATGACATCATATGTCAAACAGGAAAACGGACAGGGGCGGACAGGAAGTGGGACCATGGAAACTACTGTCCACTGTAAGAGTGGATTACCGTTTCCACTTACAAGGGTCCGGGGTCAGCCATGAGCAACAGTGGCTTTAGCTCCATACTAACACACACAAATACACACACAATTGGCAGGCGCAGCAGCTTTTCCTTCCGTGCTGCCAGCGAGAGGGCGAGGGAGGGCCGAGCTGCCATTCAGCACGAAACTCTGAGAAAGAGAGCCTACTGTGCACTCACTCCTCTGGGAAAACAATATTGATAACTTCATGGGCCAAAACACACTAGGAAATACATACGCTGCATCCAAAATCATATACTAGGCACTATATACCCAATATGCATAGTTTTCAAAATATAAAACCTCCATGGATCAAAGATTCATAATAAAAAGAGGCATCGACTCTGTTTACACACTGAAAAAAGAAAATAGTTGAACCAACTTAATTGAATTGTTTCATTTGGTAACACCTAAATGAATTAAGTTCTTTAAAATTAAGTTAATAAGCTTGATTAATACAATTGATTTTAAATTCATTTTAAAGAACTTAATTCATTTAGGTGCTACCAAATGAAACAATTCAATTAAGTTGGTTCTTTTTTCAGTGCAGTTCAAGGTCTATTTTATAATATTGGTCTACAGGGAAAATGCTTTTTGTGCCAAAGGGGGAATTTTGCTGCAATACCAAGAGTGGCCACTAGGAAAATTTGGATTATTATTTTTGTCGAATTTATGCAAGAAGCATGTTACTATCGCCAAGGTAGGGCTAATTTTAACTACTAAATATACTTTTATGTAGTTGAATAGTTGTGTAATCAATTTAAATTGATCATACTTTTTCCAGGTTAAATCTTGACTTGAAAGTAACTAAACTGTCAGCTAAATGGAGTGGAGTAAAAAAAGTACAATGTTTGCCTCTAAAATGTAGTTAAGTAGAAGTATGAAGTTCCATATGTGGAAATACTCAAGTTAGGTATAAGTACCTCAGAATTGTAATTAAATACAGTACTTGAGTACATGGACTTTAATTCAGTACATGGAGTTAAATTCCACCACTGCTCTCCACCATTGTCTGTTACAAATGTTTTGTCACTACCCCATTGGATTGTAGGAAATTTAATGCCGGCAAAATGTCCTGTGTTTGCAATTTGTGTTTGTAATATTTCACAGTATAAAGATATAGTATAAAATTGAATATGTCAACCCTGAAGTGTTATTGGAGGATATTACAAGACTTTTTGCTAAATGTTTCATTTTTATATTGCAAATCGAGGTCAATTGAGTCATTATTTTTTATTATATTTATTATAGTCTCTTTCCCACAGCAACCCTAAATAGACAATAACACATCATTTACATCCATCACCACTTTATTTTTTTACTTTTAAACTATTTATTATCTTATTGGACTACTTATTGCACATGCGTAATGTCTGAATGTCTTTTTTAAAGCACCTTATATATGAGAAGGACACGTAAATTTAGTTGTATACTTTTTAAATACAATGATAATAAATTAAAGCTTGAGTCTTGTATAATTTACTGATTCCTGTGGTTCTATGAACTCATGGAGAGCGAGGAGACCTGTTATAGATGTCAAGTTCAAGTTACCAAATATGGTTCTTTGCCTGATAAAGGGTTAATAGCATGTTAGTATGGAATTTAGGATGCAGCGAGGGTGCTCTTATTTGAGAAAAACACATATTTGTGGCCGTGGCTGACATACAGTCAGTGATCTATTTATAAAACGAAGACTGTCTCATTCTGAGCGGAGGGATCAACACAAAGCCATTCTCTTCTATTCCAGCTTGACATTTACAGACCACTTCACTGGTAACCTTTGACTGATGGATGACATCACATGTACATAGATACCTCGAATACACACAGCTGCTTTCAGAGTCTTAAAAAGTGCTCTTTGTGTGTAGTCAGTGCACCATTGTACTGGTATATCAAACATGATATAATTAGGGGAGTGCAGAGCGATATGATGTGATGAGTCATATTGCCGTCATGGAAAAAAGCTCTTGGCTATTTTCCCACCAGGATGCTCATCGTCCATGTTGCTGCGTCACCCGACCTCCAACCTATCGCCCGTGAACCTGCCGTGGTAGGAAGCTTATCACGACCTCACCACTTCCTCTGTGTTACACACACACACACACACACACACACACACACACACACACACACACACACACACACACACACACACACACACACACACACACACACACACACACACACACACACACACACACACACACACACACACACACACACACACACACACACACACACACACACACACACACACACACACACACACACACACACACACAAAGCCTCGAGGCCCTTTGTGTTTTGAGATGCAGACTCAGCACTTATACATGAAAAAAAACAGCAGAACCTTTAAAGGCTTCTACGTATATTATATATATGTGTGTGTGTGTGTGTGTGTGTGTGTGTGTGTGTGTGTGTGTGTGTGTGAGTTTGCCCCGCTAACTGTGTGTATTAAAATATCAAGCCTGACACATAAAGACGCTGAGTCACACAGGAAGTGAGTGCATTTACTTGCAGGAACTGTAAATGTCTAGAAAAACCACCAATTACTCACTAGACCCCCTCTGCATATCAAATAATTAATGTTTGCACGCACATGAACTATGCATATATTTGTAGCCTAACCACACCGTACGTGGGTAAATGCATTCACACCATTCTAGGTCAGAATGTGTAACTGTGAATATATTTCCGAGAAAATATCACATGCTCTGGTTGTTTTACTATAAATGTAATTTCGGTTAAACGTGTTAACTGCTAGTGTGGTCCATAGAAGTACAAATTCAAACACTTAAATTGTACGTGTGAAGTCATAAAAGATGACTTCCTGCTCGTACATAAGTTCACAGACCACACAGACGCTGCTTCAACATTTGTGACTTTTTGTTTTTGTAGTTTGTGCATTGTCTTGTGTTTGAATATGAGCGATAGCATCCTCTTGCCCTCTCCTCCTTTAATGCCTGACCCGACTCCTCTCCACTGTGACAATGAACCTCAAAAAAACAAAAAAAAACAAGTAAACGCTGCCCCAGCTTTCTCCCCAACAGCTGCTTCCTGCTGGATTCGGTCCTCTTGACCTTTATTACCACACATGTTGGAAAGTAGGTCACAGTGTCTGATAGGAAGTGCCAGGTAGGACAGACGGACCACTTCCTGTTGTGGTTCCTTGATTCTCTGATTCAGAGCCCTTCAGACAGTCTGGTGTGTTTCACTCGTAACAGACAATAATCTACATATTCTTAAAAACAGTTAATTCGTCCGACTCAGACACCATCCGTCATCAAGGTTAGGGCAGACAAAGGGGATTAAAGCAGCCATTAAGTTACAATGAAGCCGCAGTTGGACACGTCACTACATTTAAATGTGTTCATTCTTGCCCCAGGTTTGTATTGTTCATTTACTGGCTCTCAGGGGGATTAAAGAGGTAACTGTAGCCCAGGGACACTTGGAATAGCTGTGACAATAAAGTCATGGAACAACACTATTCTTTACAGTCAATTACTCAAATGCATTGGGAAAGGAAGACACTTTTCCACAAAGCCATATAAGTCATCATGCGGTATTCAAAATTATAGCACACTTGGGACTGACATGCAAATCCACTAATTCACCCAATGTGTTCTTTTGTTCTTGGGATCAGACATTTGTATCAAGTGTTCTGAGGGAGTTAGGAGACTTCTCTCTTCCCATCTGTGCACAAACTTAGGATAGATTCATGGACCACTGACTCACTAAGTTGACTGACAGAAAAATAAATGCCAAATATTTGTAAATTTTTCATGCAAAAATGGCAGAAAATGTAGTTTTCAGCCTCTAATGAATGGGACTTAATACTGTTATGTAATTGTCTCTGTTTTATATCACATTAAACTAAACACCTTTGGATTTTGTACTGAGAAAACTAAACATCTAAAGATATCAACTTGGAATTTGAGAAACTGGGATGGACATTTGTTACCATTTTCAGACATTTTATAGACCGAACGTTTACTCAAGAAATCGGGAAAATAATCCGCGTATTAATCGATAATGAAAATAATTATTAGTTGCAGCTCTAGACTATTACCCAGGCTGCCATGGGGCTCTTAAATATCAACCGCTTCTGCTTCATGGAAATGAAACCGACTGGATACAAAGTTCTCTAATAACAAAGCTGCTACTACAACGAGTAGGATATAAACTGAAACCTCAAAACCTGTGTCATATTATTACAGTGTGTGTGTTCTCAGTGACTTTTAAAGACAAATGAGAGCCATGCTTATAACCAGCATCGAAAGAACATGTAGTAGATCCAAGCAGAGCCATTTAAAACACTGTTAGTGCTCTGAACATCTCAGAGTAGTGAGAAATATTGGCTCAGGCATGGTTTCAAAGTGTTAACTTTTCAAACTTTAAATCTAAAAGAATAAAGCCTGCAGATCTAATGATGTTCACACTTTGATTTAGCGCTTTCTGCTGGCTCCTCTGAAGCCCACTGGCTCCATACCTCCTGTGTCCTGCCTCCACTCATCTCCTGTCAGGTCCTTTCTGCTCCGCTGCTCACTGAGAGGCTGAAACAGCCGCGCTAAAGTATTCACAGATGTGTGTTTCTACTAAGACCGGGCAAATCAGACTGGGCGTCAAGGATTGTAAAAGTAACCTCGCCGCCTTGATTGGCAGGGGTTTGAAAATGAGCGTGCGCCGCGCGCGTTACGTATAGTGTAAATATGTGGCGTGTGCACGCATGTGGATGTGAACAGTGTGTCCATGTGTGCCGAGCGGTCTCTCTCAGGGCTGTGGAGTAGCTGAGTTGGATAAAGCCATGCTCATCCCGAGCCAAGACGCAGACAAGGCTCCTCTCTCCCTCCTGTCACTTCCCTCCCTGCGCTCCTCCTGCCAGATCGGCCCATTCAGAGGTCAAGCTCCTATGTTTCTGAAAACTTTCTCCTTTCTTTTTTTTTTCTTGTCAAAGCTGATGTCGTCTTTGGGAGCTTGGCCCAGCTGGAGCAGCATTGATTTTGCCAGAGCGTTACAGTCTGTTATTGCTCACTGATTTCTGCTCATGGTTCTTTTTGGATCCTTGAGTAATGCTGGCATCCGAGGGCCCTGTTGTGCTGTGTGAGTGTGCATGCGATTGTGTGTGTGTGTGTGCATTTTAGCTGTGCCAGGTCTGCCAAGGCGCCACTACTAAGGTCCTGCTAACTTTTATGAATCTAATCCTTTCCACGTTCATGATTTGGATCGTGTAGAAAGGTAAGTGTTGTTTGTGTGTGTGTGTGAGTGTGTGTTTCCATACATTTCCCAGCGGCAGCAGAGTTAAGCAGGGGCCTGCTGTGCTGATAGAACCAGAGCCGCCAAATAAAAAACCCAAAATAATTAACAGCCTCATTCCTTTTTCAAAGGCTAATCTTCTCTCTCGCTCTCTCTCTCTCTCTTTTTACACTCGCTCCATTTTTCTCTTGACATGAATTCAATTTTCCTTGGCTCCATGTAGCTTAGTGTAATGATGAAGGTTACGAAAATCTTCTGGCAACTGCTGCGACGATGTCACAAAATGTAGTGAAGAAGGTTTGCAGAGTATGAATTCACACACACACACACACACACACACACACACACACACACACACACACACACACACACACACACACACACACACACACACACACACACACACACACACACACACACACACACACACACACACACACACACACACACACACACACACACACACACACACACACACACACACACACACACACACACACACACACACACACACACACACACACACACACACACACACACACACACACACACACACACACTCAAGAACAAGGGCCTGGCCCCAGGCAATGTGTTATTCATTACAGGGAATCAGATTCTCCTCACTTCACTGCCTGTTCCATTTCTATTTTGCAGGAGTGAAAAGAAGGAGCTATGTGGAGGCTAACCTCCTTATTTGAAGGTCTGTAGGATCCCCAGTCAACTAAGTATTAAGTTGCAAGAAGATATATGCATTGTTACTCATATCATATGTTCATGCAGCTCGTGTGTGTTATGTGTGCACTCACTATGCAGTAGGCCACCAGGGCTCCCTGCACAAAGCCTGCCAGGACATCGGTCGGGTGGTGCTTGTGGTCGGAGACGCGTGACAGGCCGGTGTAAAAGGCCATCATCAACAGGGTGAACTGGAGAAGCGGGCGGAGGAGACGAGCGCCACGCCACGAAAACCTGGACTGGAGATAGAACTGGGGACACAAAAAGATAAAGGTTATTTATTTGACACAAAAACACTTAAATCAGTCATTTCATGTGTATATTCAATGTGAAAAAATGTATTATCAATGCGCCCGTCACTCCTCCTGTCTTGCCAGTTATGACCTGTACCCTCACACACACCGAGGTAGACACCTGCAGCGTTTCTGTGTGTGAGTGCATGTGTATTATTACTGTCTAAGAGGTCTAGAATGAATCAAAGTGGCCGGCCAGAACGGCGAAGAAACACATAATCTCTTCCACAACACACACACTCTGCTGCCTGAGACCTGGACAGGACTGATTCATGGTTCAACATCCCAGCTGTAAAAACAGCACGACCACAGAGAACCACTGAAACACACACACACACACACACACACTCCCATGCATGCATATGTATACATACCCTGCCATGAACGTTTCAGCACTTTGTTGGGATGAACTCTCTGCCCTCTCTTAGTGTAAATAGAAGACAAAGCGGATGCACCCACCACTCCACCCCTAGCCAAAACCCGTCTTCGGGGTCATGATAAAGACCAAGAAGAGTCATAACAGGAACAAGCAGGTCCAAGGCCACTTGCAGTCTGTAAATGTAAATACATGCACGGTCTCTCTTGGTGGTGAGATCAGCCGAGGTCCCTCAGACATCCTGTGTTTCTGCACCACTCATACCCTCAGCTTCCTGTCTCTCACACCCAGAGACAGAAGGCCAGGGAGGGCCGCTCTCAGCCAAGGTCTACCCAGCCCAGACTTGTGTCTTATAATCAGCTGGGCTAACAATACCTACAGACGACCGCAGTGCCTCCCCCACTAGTCCACTAGCAGCCCCTGTAGGTGTGGACGTAGAGCTCCTTGGCACTTCCTCTACGACACTCAATCATTGTTCTTCTCCGTACGGAAGCGGAGGAAGCGATCCCTCCCATCCCTTCCAGTCTCTCCTCCCTGGCACTGATGTTTAGACTTCAGACTTCCTCCTCAGTGGTTCTCAGGTATCGGGCAACAAGTACCGATAAGTATTATTTAGGGATGCGCGATATTATCGGCACGTTATCGGTATCGGCTGATCTTGGCTTGAAAATGATTGGACATCGGCCAACACGCCGATATCTGCAGATATAATGAACTGATTAAATAATGGGGTGCACATCACCTCTCTGTTGCATCTTGTTTGTAGCTCATAGAATTGTGCAGTTATTTATGTTCTGATTAGGGACTGAAGCTGCTTATATTTTTTGTACTTTTTGTGATTTTGTTTGCACAGTGCAGATTGAGTCGTCACATATTGGGCTCCTGTTTTAACTTAAATTTGAATTTAAGCAGCAGTCTGTAAGGTACATGTAGTTTTATTCAATTTGGGTTTAAGTGCTGTACAGTTGCACTTTTCACATGTTCCCAGTGAACACAGGTTATGTTTACTTATTATGTCAATTGGGAAATTGGCCAAATTTGCCCTGATTGTGGGTATTAGTTGTGCGGGAAAAAATATCAGTATCGGTAATCGGCTAAATGAGTTGTAAAAAATCTGCATATTGGATATCGGCAAAAAATCCAATATCGTGCATCCCTAGTACTACTTGTCTGACGCTGTGCAGCCATGAACGCAACATCTGAAAAAAAATAATGAATTTGATGCAAACTTTGATGACGGTTGTAGGAGAAATAGTGAGCTGCATTCATACTAAAACGCTTTCATTTTTTAACTGATCTCCGAGCGTTGCGAGCACCATATCAGAAATAATCGTGCCAGAAAACGCATATCATATGACCGTTTACATACACTGGTCATGCAGATTGTCTGACATTTCTCTGCAGTTGAAAATACCAACTGACAATCAACTTGGCACAATCTGACTGGAGGGAAGTGAGTAAACCCAAATAACCCGTCCAGATCTAATTCAGCACAAGCGAGAACACGCAAGTCATGATAAGTGATTAAGACGGTTAATGACCTTTTAAAATATCTAAAAGTTTTACTGTCTCCTCTATAAATCCAGCTCAGACTTTAAATAGACTTCAGGCATTTGCCTTTCTGACCCGAGCTGTCCTCCCATAAATATATTGTGTGCCTCAAATAGTTAGATCTGAAGAAAACAACAATAAAACACAACAACAAAAGGAGTCCCAGCAGATTCCCATGACAGATGCAGACAAGAGCGACACAAAGTCTGGTGGTTTGTGAAGGAATCCAGCTCATTCCAGTGAGATCTTCTCCCTCTGTCTTTCTCGCTCTGACTCAGTGTTCAATAAAAGAAAACACACACACAACAAAGTGAGAAAGAAGGATAAAAGGTCTCGCTTTACACACTTGCCCCCTTCCCGTGCAATTCTCTGCTTCACACCATGCTGCGAGACAACAGCATAGCTGTGGTTAAAACCACTTGTATCACAAGCAAACATATTGAGTTTTATCTAACCGACAACACGCCATCCTTCTCATAGACAGCAGGCACAAATAAGATGCAGCGGTATCCCAGGCCCTTGCTACTGGATGGTATGGGTGCACATTAGACAAAACAAGAGATAGCTCAGCAGGTCGCACGCTTGTTCTCTGCGGCTGCGGTGGAGCAGCACGGCGTGCCGAATCATCTGTGCCAGTTATCTGTGTGCCATCTCTGAAGGCTGCGACGCTGCAATGTCTCGGCTCGAAACCACATCAGTCGCACGCGCGCTTGGCAGGAAATCAAGTGTTTTGAAATCAAAGAGTAACAATTAGCAGATGACTGGAGGGGGAGCGAGGTGACAGCCACACTGTGGAAATGACACTTTCACCCAAACAACAAGAGGGAAAGACTCACAATTGTCTATGTGGTGCAGAAATGACTCTTCGATTCATTAATTATTTCATCGTCCGAGTCCACACTCTAAGAATTATCACTGGTATTCAGGTACCTTGCATAGCAAAACTTTGTATTTTAGGGATATACCCTGATTGCTTTTCTGTTCATTCTAAGTGTAAGACTCTGATCAACTTTGGCCTCCTGCAGGACAGGAGGATGGTTGCATTATCTTGGAGAGAGACTGAAGTATCTTCTACACAATCTTGGATTAGAGAAATGGCAATGTGTGTTACATTAGAAAAGCTAACCTACGTAATTAAGTGTAAAGTGCAAGAATTTGAAGAGGTGTGGACACACTTAATGGACTTTCTCAAGCAACAGTAGATTATATTTATCTGTAAGCATATTGAGTGTAACAATTTTTTAATTAAAAAAAAAAAATATTATTATTTGTTGTAATTTTTATTTTATATTCACACTTTTTTATTTTATTCTAATTTTTATTCATTTTATTTTATTTATTTTTTGTGTATGTGTGTGTAGCGGGGTCTGCCTGCTTTTCATTATGTGGCTAGTGTGGTGAGTGTTGATGTGTTGTGTATGTTCTTATTGAAAATTAATAAAAACATTGTTCAAAAAAAAAAAAAACTGAGAGAAAATGAATCAATAACAATTTTGATGAATGATTTGTCATTTAAAGGAATAGTTTGACATTTTGACTAACGTTAACCCTTTGACATGTTTGATTTCTTGACAAGAGGTATAGCTGAAAACATCACTACCACTCTCCCTTTTAATAGAAATATTGATCATCTGGCATTAAACATAGAATACTAGCCTAGAGGGGACATGTTGTTAGTTTTTATGGTGATAAAACACATCTGTGGGCCTTCTAGCTGGACAACAGCCTGCTGTGAGGCTCATATCTGTAGCCGGTGTAGCATTAAAGTATGCTAATAAATAGTGAGCTAGCTTGCTTGTTAGCCATGATGCTTTAATGCTACACTGGTTCAAAAAATAGCCAAATAAAGCGGTCACTCATGTACTTTCCTATGTTGTGACAGCAGTGTTTGGATGAAGCATTACATTTTTACATTTTACTCCTTAAGCTGCTCTCCATACTATGTCCACTGCTCATTTGGATGGTTACTGCAAAACTTAACTTGAATGTATCTACAATTTGCTGCAGGTCAGTTTAAGTGGAAGTGACAGTCAGAGTTAGTAATGCTGCTCTGACCTTCCTGCAATGTTGATTTAAATTTAAATATCCATTCTAGTCTTATTCTATTTCTATATTACCTGGAGGCATCATCTTTGCACTCATTGTTATTGGTCTATGTAGGCCTGTCACGATAATTACTATATCGACTTATCGTTCAATATATAAAAATGGACATAATAGTTTTTTCTGGACTCAATATATTGTTGTTTACATGCCTGACTTTTTGTGCTTTTTTTGTGTTGTGTTTAAATTAATGCTGCAAATGTTTGACAGGCAGTACGAATTGCCAAAAAAAACAAACTATACTTCCTAAGCAGCCATTCCAGCTGTTTATATGTTATTTTAATAATAAAATAATATAATACATAATGTTTATCTCATTGCAATGTTTTGTTTTTTAAGTTTTATTTATCTAGGATATTTTAATATTTCTTTTCCACATTTCAATTCCAATGTTTAATATTCTCAAGATTTAAAAATTCATTGCTGTGGAAAAGGATGTACTAATTATGCTCTAATATCGTCATAAAACTAAAACGACAGAGATACAACGATACTATCGTTTATCGTGATAGTTTCTGGGAAAATATGTCGTCCTAAAAAGCAGTCAATATCCGTCTACATGGGATTATGTAACATTTGCCCTTATGGATACATAAGAAACACATGAATACTTATTTAAGTGGACTTAAAGGGAGTGGGAGGTTATGCGAGTAAAAACATGAGGTCACATGATTGTTTTTAGCTGGCAAAAACAAAAAATGCCGTAGATTCCTTTTTTCCACTCTGCATGCCTCCACTGCGGGCTTTGTTTCAGGCTGGTTTTGTATTCCAAAACATCAGCTACAAACCTCCTCTTCTCTCTCTTTTTTTCCACTGTTTGCTCCAGCCTCTTCTGGCTGTGGCCCTGAGCCGCCGCAGCTGGAACACTGCTCTATGACTAGTGTGTCACCCTGTGGTCTCAACGCATCACATGTCCGTTCCCTCTCCGCTTCTTATTCATCTCTTCTCCTTGGTCTGACCAGAGTGAAGCCGTAGGTTCACCCAGAGGCTGGGAAATACCCGCAACAAGCTCTCACTGCACGACAATACACTACAACTTCAACTGTCGGCCCAGTGTGAGAACCCAGACCACCTCGTAACCACACCAGCCAGACCCAAAACACTGACTCTTCAGGGGAAGAGGAGGGGAAGGAGATGATTGGGTGGCTATGAGCAATTGTCTGTGTGTGTAATTAGACTGTTTGAAGCATGAAATGCCTTGAGGGTGCTAAGCCCAACCCAACACCCATGACAGGTGGAGTGAGAGGGAGAGCTTGACGGAAATGTGAGAGGACAGGAAGTGCACGCGCAGCTGCTCTTGAAGAAAACAGGTGGAGCGCACCCATCCGTCTCTCGGAGGAGTATAAAGGAGAATAAAACTCTTCATAAATGCAGCGAGGAGGAGAAGTGGATAAGAACAATGCTCCGATTTGTCTTCAGGCGCTAAATCCCCAAATCACAGCCCTGCCTTCTTTTCATGACTCCCTCTCAAATCTGTAAATCATTGTTTTGTGTTCTGCATGTGTGTGCCTGTATGAGTGTGTGTGTGTGTGTGTGTGTGCAAGATCATTTAATGGTTACTTACAGCCAGGTAGAGCATGGTAAACATGGAAAAAGAGGCATGTCCTGAGAAGAAGGATTTCCTGTGGAGAGAAGATCATCTTCAGTCAGTTTTTCATGTTGAGGAGCTGTATTAATACAGCACATGTAAACCAGGGTTCCCACACTTTTTCACCAATGAATTTTCAAAACTTTTCCATAACTTTCCCATGATATTTTACCAAATTTCCATGACTTAGTTTCGAATCAATACGACCCATTAGAGATCATTTCTCTGCCTTTCTGAGATCTTCTTCTGACTTTTCAGGTGACATTAATGTAATGGAATGTCATTTAATGTAACTATAGACTAAATTTTAAACATTAGACAAAACATTATAGCCATATTTCCAGAACTTTTCCAAAACAGACCATTTATTCCATAACTTTTCAAGTCTGGAAAATAAGTTTTTTAAATTCCATAACTTTTCCAGGAATTTCATGACCGTGGGAACCCTGGTATACTGTATGTAGTGTAGTGGTGTTTACACACACCTGGCCTCCTGTACATCACTCTCGTCGCCAGTGCAGGTATAGTTGGTGATGTATCCCGCTGAACAGTTGATGGTGGAGAAATCTGGTTTACACACATCTAAGAAGTGGGGCCTCATGCGGCCCACTGACACCTTGGCTATGTCTGTGAACGACTGGCTGACGGCACATCCAAAGAGAAACACGCCCATCTGCAACATCACACACATCAATGATTAGACAGAATACCAAGTCAGCGCTCTGTAACTGATGGTTACCTAAGCCCTGTCTCCTTAACTTCCTGTTACTGCTGTCAGGCTTTCCTCTCACAGTTTACAATAATGGTGGCAGATTTACTCATTGAAATTCATAGTAAACTCTAAAACAATGTGTCCTCTTCTTTAGACAGTTGGAGACAAGAGCAGGTTTCTAATTTCTTGCTTATGAACATCACTGATTTTAACAGCTATAAATAAGTTAAAAAATAATAATTTTTGTTTGTTTTCAGCTGTCTCTTTTTACCCTGCACTTCATCCACAAAATAATGTAGAATGAAAAGCTCCTTCGCCTTAGAAATAATGCTGGGTTGCTTTTTATGCATTTTAAATCTGGAAAATTTTGTAATTTGATATTGCAATTTTTGTGCCTTCAAACCATCAACTGACACAACCTGATTTAATAATTGCACATCATCCATTATGGATTATCATTTCCACATCATTATTCCATTTTTTAAAAATCACTTTAAGTAACATAATGGCTGTTGCACACACATAACAATTAAGGCTTTTCCTCCCTGAGAAATAACGAGCAACTTTAGAGAAAAGAAATCTGTTTCCATCACATTATTAATTTCCCAAATATGGTATATGGATTGGCTACTTGAGGAGTTATCTTCTTTAACAAGTATCATTTTTGGAGGTAGATTGTATTGACATTTTAAATGTTGGTATCATTACAACCTTGTAATTTATATTCAGAATATCCCTCTTATGACAGCCTTGTTCACATTAATTCAACATGTTGAATAATAATCAAAAGCCTGACACAGTGACATGCCTATAGTTACTACCATAGAATAATCTCTATCCTGAGGAGGGGTTAAGATAATGGTCAATAATCTGAACACATATGAAAGCAGACCTGTTTGTAGAGGGCTGCAACATAGGGATTCCCCACAAAAGACTTGGTTCCCTCATGTAGTTGGTGAATCCTGAAGCATTCTCCAATCACAATCTAAAAGAAAGGATTGATTTTTTTGAGATAAACAGACAAAACACTAATCACAAATAAAAGAGAAATTGTAGCTATGTGATGCTGCTGAATGCTATAGACTTACAGTGGGTTTAAATTCAGATAACCATGCAGAAAAAAAATGATAACGTTTGAGTGTGTATCATGCAGGAAATCTAATATAATTCCAGACAGAGTAGAAAGGATGTGTAAAGGGACAGACAGGAGAGACACAATGAGTGAGGGTCACACAAAGACAAACATATAGAATGAGCATGGCCTGCCTTTCCCTCAGGCAGTCTGGATGAGATGTGAGATTATTAATGATGCTGTGCTCAGTGATATGATGGGGCCTTTTCATGTGGGGTATGAAGGATAATGAGACAGTGAAGGCGAGGGAAAGGAAAACATGGGTCAATAGCTTAGTCTGACTTTGAGGATTTCTATCAGGGCAATGGTCTGCTTTAAGGCTTAAGTCAAGTGGGCTAACCCTGAATCCTGTGGTACTCCAGACAGAAGGTTTTAAGTCGTGTTGGGGCCCATGGAAAGACCTCATCGACACTGAGGGGGCTTACAGCGAGCCAGGCCTGGAGGCACGGAGATGTCAATCATATCTGTACCACCTGGGGTATCTGACTGACGGACCGGCTGCTAACCACATCTCCTTTTCCTTCCTCTTTGCACACAAGGCTTCACTCTTTGGGCCTTTAACTTCTCACCCAATCTCTCAGCAAAATATTTACCTGCCCATCTCAGAGCCAGCAGACACGCAGTACTGTGAATGCAAACAGCATTTAGGCTCTAAATGTGTGCACATCTGCGCCGTTTCCCAGACATCCTATCCAGTTAATACAGATACTTAATGTTTGTGTATTTACGTGTATTGTTTGTGTATTGTTAGGCTGGATAAACACACCTATCCTGCCTATTGGGTGGTCAGCTGGCAGGCTCACAGCCAGGAGAAACAAACATGGCAGCGTATATATGTGTGTGTGTGTGTGTGCTATTGTCAATGAATTGTTTTGATCTAAGCTTAAGATTAGAACCACAGGAGGCTGATACAGGACAGAGGAGTTTATTTGGCTTGTCAGCATTTGCATTCAAACCTCTCCTCCCCTTCTCGGTGTCCCTGTCTTGGTTTATTGCTGTGTGTGTGTGGCTGTCTGAGCGCAGACAGGGCCTGTCATGGATACTCAGGCCTTTCTGATCACAGCAATAGGTGCCTGATGGCTTTATTTGGATCATCAGTGAATATGCTTATTGAACTCTTTGGCTGACTTTATTTCTCACAGTGGAAACTGGGCCTGTCAGACATAGATACGTCTGACCGGCAGGACTGTTGGGATTTCCCTTGCAGTGAAGATAAACAGGAGGGCCCAACTGGAATCTGCAACCAGTGCATGCATATACGTGCATATGTGTGTGCGCCTGCATGTGTGTGTGTGTGTGTTTTAAAGGAATGGTGTCGGCATGGCAGTAGACGCCACTAATGAAACACAGCTGTGCAAAACACGCCAGCTTTGCCCACACGTGAACATGTGAGGGAACTAACTAACACAGTCTCCTGGTTCCAATAAGCAGAAGAGCTGAGTTGGTACAGCGAGTGTGCATGTGTGTGTGTGTGCCCACCGAGTTGATGGCGGCGGATCGACGTCTCAGTCTCAGTCTGGGAACTTATGAGGGGTCTGTGCCACAAAGAGTCTGGGGGCTGTAAAGAGCATCTAGCCTAGACCACGTGGCACTAATTGACATACACATATGTCATTATAACATGTTTCCACTAACCCTGACCCCCCACTCTAATGTGCCGCCACTACGCTGGAGCCATTGGCGCTCTGGAGCAGGAGGCATGGGAATGAGGACTTTAATGGCGAGACGCCTCAGGCTATCAGTGAGGAACTGCGGGCATGGGAGAGAGCGCTGACACGTTCACCCGAAGTAATGTGCAGGGCAGAAAGGGCATGGAGTCAGAGTGCAGGGATGTGAGCAGGAGGTATGAGAAAGGTCCAGGAGCTTGTAAAATCTCCTTGGTCATTGGCATGAATGCGTCAGAACACACACAACTGTCGCTTTGGGGGGCCTCCCGCCACCACTTAGTGAAGTAATAAAAACAAGCCATCACAAACGGCTCGGATGACTCAAAGTTGATGCGGAAGAATAAAGTATGACGAAGAAAAACATTATAGAATGAAAAGGGTAGGACATGTAGAGCACATTTATAGCAAAAGACTGGAGTATTTTAGAAAACGCTGCATGATAAGAAATCACTCAAACTTGTTTTTTTGGATGAAGGGGCTATGTTAGTGAGGCTCGTCTATCCGAGTAAGGTGCCTCAGAGTGCAAAGAAGTGACTTTAAATTGGAGTAAAAAAAAGCAGCAAACAAAAAAGGGAGGTGTAAAGGTCGACTTACAGAGAAGATGGCAATAAGAATGCCAACACCACAAAGCACGGCATCGCTAATGGTGTCTCCCTCTTTTCGGGGGTAGCGGATGGACTCGTCCGAACAGTAAAACCCGCGCTGGTACGGCTTTATGGTGCTAGTCTCAATGATCAGGAAAGGCAGGCTAGCTACAAAAGACACAAGGAAAGAGGGGAGCAAAGAGAGACAGTAGGAGGGAGAGGAGAAAGAGAAGCATAAAAGCACCAGGTCAGTGACACGGACATAAACGGAGGAGAACAGGGGGAGCACAAGGAGCACGCTGGCACCAGGGGATCATGGGATATGGCAGAAGTGGGCGGGGCTAATGTAGAGGCAGTGATGGATTTACAAAATCAGGTGCAACTGACACAGGAAATTACAAACGTCACAACCATCAGCCCTCCCTGTTTCTGCCTTTAGTGCTCCCCCAAGTCCAAGTGCTCCTTGTGTGCGGGGGCGGGACTTACGGACACCGCGGGCAGTGTCAACCCAACAGAAGTGAGCACTGAGGAGGGCACGGTGCTGCTCTTGTAGGGGTATCTCAGGCTGGAGTCACTGCAGTAGAGACCCCTCTGGTATGGGCGAACAGAAGTGCGGTGCAGAACCAGGCTGGGCAGCATAGCTACACACACACATGAATGCATATTTGAACCCACGCACACACACATACAGAGCAGCTGACACACCTAATACAGGGAGTCATACAGCAACATGGAGCTAAGCTCACTTACCTGTAAGCTGTGGAAGAAAATCACATTAAAACACACTTAAACAGTCCTTCACAGGTGTGTGTGAGCTGTGGCTAACATTAATCAGGCTGTTGACTCAGCAAACCCCCTCCTGCTGCTCCTGTTGACAGTGTGACACCAGGCTATAGAGAGCTAAGGTTTATTCTTTAGCATTAGGAGACCCCCCTCCTGATAGAGCAAATACACACTGACATTTAGGACTAGGGGTCTATTACTGGAGACAAAAGACAGCCACCAACACGGGGACTGTGTCAAAACATTGTGGGAACTTTGGTGGTATGGAATACAGGGGAAGAGTGTGCCATTCCAGGTACTGTTGAGATGATTTTTGATAGAAAACATTTGAAGAGGACATATGTGACACCAGAGCTGTGTATCAGGGGTGGAGAGGAGAAGGGGACGTTCTTCCACTGTGTCTGGGAATGCAATAAAGTCCAATAGTTCTGGTAGGAGATTAACCCATTAAAGCCAGGAAAGCAGATACGTCGTTTTGTAGTATTTGTAGTTTTTTCCACCTATTTTTGGTCTCTTGGCCAATGAAATGCATCAGAATACATGTGGGAGTGTTGCAATGCAAAACGTTGATTTAAAAAAAAAAAAAAAAACTTTATTGAAGGTTTGGACAAATAAACTCAACTTCTTATAAAAGCCACATGTATAAGCTCTCAAATATAGGTTTTACAGGCATTTTTTCCAGGCGTTTTAGGCCTAAATGGGTTAAACAAGCCTTAGAGTCTATACTAGGTATAACATTAGTTTTTGACCCTAAACTATTTATTCTAGGTTTATATCCTGATAGACATCACGTCTAGAAAAAATAATCACTGCCCTGGATTTATGTTTACTGCTTGCAAAAAAGAGTCATAGCACTCTCATGGAGGAGTACCAGTAAACCAAAATGTATTAACTGGGTTAAGGAAATATCAACAACTTTACCTATGGAGAAGATTAATTGCATTATAAAGGGGAAACTATCACTATTTCAAAACATTTGGGGTCCTTTTATGGAATATATGGAGAGTGTGGATTGAACTAATGTGGATGAAGCGGACGAGGCGTAGTTATTAGTCCTTTGCAGTGACCTAATCATTTATTTTCTTTTGATACTTGATTTCTTTTTATTCTGTGTGAATTGTACATCTGAGTTTTTATTTTTGAACCATGCACAATAGTGAAATAATTTGGGCTAACCCTTGATAAGATATAGAAACCTTTGTTGTTCTGGTTGTTGTTGCTTTTTTATACTTGTACTTTCACCTAAGTGTTGCTCATAAATACCTGCAAATAAGGATGATTTGAATGCTGGACAATAATTTATTTGCTCCTGACGTCTCCTTTGATGTGAGCATTCTTATCGCCGTATATTTACATACTTTGAAAGCATTTTGAAAACTCAATAAAGATAATGTGGGGGGAAAAGAGAAAGCATTTGAATATAGTTTCTGCCAGCAGCCAGTTAGCTTCGCTCAGAGGTGAGGACATGAGTCATGTGACTTTTATTTAAAAGTTATTTAAGGTGTCCTGCCAGGAATCAATTAATTCCTCTTCATGTCCTCAATCAACTCACGTTAACTCTATTCAGTCCCAGTAAGTCGACACTTAATTCTCCAAATCCACTTTGTTTGAACCAATCAGACAGCATCCAATCAAGTTGTAGGAAAGAACAATGAAGAACGAACGTGACGTCGCTAAGCACCAGTTAGCGCAACTTACTCTGATGTTATAATGGCATTACATTTGACGAAGAGCGCATTATGACTTCTTTAGAACTCAAAATATAGGACTAGGTACTTGACAGCAAAGACTTGAGACTTGCTCCCACTTCTGACTTAGCTTAGCATAGAAGCTGACAGAAAAACAGCTAGCCTAGTAACAATATCAAGCTTTTTGTATTCTAGAAAACATATGAGATAAACATGTTAATTACTGATATGTGAGGTGTTTGTAGGCAAAGGTTATTACTTTTGGAGAGGACCGAGGTCAAATCAGCAATTTATGAAAGGTATATTGTTGTTTTAGTCATTTTGTTTCTTATGATGAAGAACTTGTTTGCTTTCTCCTTTTACTGGCTTATGTAATTTATCATATTTCATATTGTGTTGATTTTTTTTTGCATTATTCATATCTTGGATGTTATGTAGGGTTTAGGTTTTTTTAATGGAAAATTACAATGCACTTGAAACTGAGTACACCACCTGTTTCAAGTTTTTATGCTAGGCGAACCTGCTACAACATGAGGCTGGTATCAATATTCTCATCTGACTCTCAGCAAGAATAAAATTCGAAAGCATTTCCAACATGTGAGACTTTTGCTTTCATAACAGCCTTCATGGGGATCTAGAGGAGCTTCGTCCAAACTACCTCACCAACAAATGGACGAAGCGGTGCCAGACGTTAAATGCACTAATGCACCTCGACATTCTGATGAAGGGAAAAACATATCTCCAAATCAAAGTAGTACAAATACAGGCGTGCAAACTCTGGCTGGGACTTTCCTTTGGGGAATTTTAAAATGTGTGAATACCAAGAAAAACATAACTAAGCCCACCAACTCTGGAACATTTTTTGCATGAGAGCATGTTTGGCGCGTGCATGTACGACTGTTGTAGCTCATAAATAGATGGAGCTCAAGACACGAAGGCGTCCCGAAGACCCACACACAGACACACCAACATATACATTCAACATCAGACTGCACAGAAACTGCTCCCACATGCGGTCCATGCGGTTAGCTCACATCACAGGCAGTTTGACATTTGGGTCAAAGTCAGAAATCCACTCGTGAATGTTCCTAATGCGGCCGAGAACCGCGGCTGTTGTCTCACCAGTGACGGGAGACGGAGATCGCGTTACCGCTCGGTTCAGAAAAACACACCAGTAACCGTTCACATTCACATGAAGATCTCAAAACACACGTATTTATGCATTCTTGTGGACACACACTCAAGGTTCTCACAGGCTCTGTAACGTCCACACTGTGACGGCTGCTCCCACTTGAAAGAAGAAAGTGTTGTCTCAGGTGTCAACAAGTCCATGTCAACACTATAGGCTGAATAGGGGGAAATTTGCTTCATTTGATTCATCTTTTTTACATAAATATGCTATGGTGTGGTTTTGCACCACAGGGATTTTTAATAGCTGTCTCTTTTTTCAGTTTAAAGGTCAGAATGAACTTTAAAACTCAACTTTCAACACAAGAAGGCTTAAAAACTAAAGTTTCCATTACAACTGGGGATACCCTGCTGACAAAGATCACACAATATGATCTAAAGCTCCCGAGCAACTGCTGAATGGATCTGTAGGTTGAGGGGGTTTTTGCCAACTGCTAATTTTAAGGTTTCTACACTTTTTTTAAAGTCAACTTTAAGCACTTTTCTAGCATTTCAAGGTGCAACTTTCATGCTTTTTTTAGGACTTTCCAGCTGTGGTAAATTTATTAAATTAAGATTAAATGGTATTTAACTTTTGTATATTTCTTGGGAGGTGCTTTTTATAAGACTATATAAGGTTTTTTAACCTCTCCCGCACTTACTATTCTTGTTTAATTTCTGATTTTTGTAATTGTCTTTTCTTATAGTGCAAATAAATAAATAAATAAATAAAAATATGGCATGAAAACTTTTAGGAATTTTTTATTGTTTTGTTGTTTCAGTGTGATCAAAGCGGTCTCACTCTCTCTCTCTCTCTCTGTCTCTCTCTCTGTCTCTGTCTCTGTCTCTGTCTCTGTCTCTGTCTCTGTCTCTGTCTCTCTCTCTCTCGTCTCTCTCTCTCTCTCCCTCCTCTCTCTCTCTCTCTCGTTCTCCTCTCTCTCTCTCTCTCTCTCCTCTCTCTCTCCTCTCTCTCTCTCTCTCTCTTCTCTCTCTCCTCTCCTCTCTCTCTCTCTCTCTCTCCTCTCTCCTCTCACTCTCTCTCTCCTCCTCTCTCTCTCTCTCTCTCTCTCTCTCCTCTCTCTCTCTGCAGTGGTTGGTAGAGGGCAGCAGATGGGCTGGTCACTGCAGCAGACACCTGCACAAACAGCAGGCTGGACAGGCTGCTGGTGGGCCCACACAGGGCCGGGCCGGGCCGGGCCGGGCTCTGGTGGTGAGTGAGAACCACACTGTCCACACAACAGGCAGGCTGAGCTTTGCTGAGCCTGTCCACACTGGGGCAATATGTGTTTTCTGTCTTTAAACGTATTAATGCCTGGTTGAACTTATGCACAGTTTACACCTTAAACACACCTGTGAAGTCCATGTGCAGAATGAGTTGTGTTGGGTAAACACTTAGCTGGGGAAAACAACTCTGATCATGCTTTCTCTCGTGCCAATCTCTGCTCCGCTTTTCCATTTTCTCCTCCTTCTCCTTCCCTCCTTTTCTCCGTCTCCCTCCACTTTGGCCTACTTGTGGAGGGGGGGATTCATATGTTAATGAGGTGAAGTGAAAGGAGGTCATGGGCTTAACAGACATGGGAAACACACACACACACACACACACACACACACACACACACACACATTCTTGTACTTCTATCTTTGTGAGGGCCCTCTGTTTTAATCTTGTTGTGAATTTTTGTTTTCAAATTCTGTTAGTTTTATATGGTTTTTAGAGTGAGTTTGCTAGTTTTAGTTTAGTATTTTTTTGTTGTGTGTGTGGGGGGGTGCTTTGTTTTAGTTTAGTTTTTATTAGTTTTAGTTTTTTATAATGGGGTATTTGTTGGGTGGGAGATTAAAAGAGGTCACAGTAAATTTTGCTAGTAATATTTGCCTTATTTATTTGCCTTATCCATCTTCATTATGTATGAAAAAGTTGACAAAGATGAAAAATGTCACTATAATCTTAGCTAGTTTTGTAACCACACAGTACAGTTTCAGTTAATTATCATTATCATGTAACCTTTAACCCTTAAAACAAAGTCTGAAATCTCAAAAAAGCCTTTAAAGAAGTGAGGACCGGCCGAAATGTCCTCACTTTGCAAAAATGTCCTCACTCAGTTGGTTAAAAACATGTTCTGGTCCTCACTATGTAGGAAGTACAAGAACACACACACACACACACACGCACGCACACAAGCACACACAGACAAACACACACAGCAAACTGGTGCTTAAAGGATAAACGGATCTTAGAACGCCATGGGAAACTCAAGAGCTAACCAGCTGAAAGACAGAAAGTGAGAAGGAACGATTGAGCACTTCGACACTATCAATTGAGAATTTATGAAAGCCTCTCTGTCCAGGCTCGAAATGCCAAGCTGTTTTGTACTAAACCCCCCATGTCATCTCCCAGAAAACAGCCTGGTATGTGGGCATACCACAATCAGTCCATGAACCTCTCAGCACAGGCTAAAGCTCACTGCAGCTCCAGCCAGAGCAGCCTCGTCTGCAAACGGCCGTGTGAAGAAATATGACCTGTTTAATGGCGATGGGATAAAGAGCGGCTGACCTTCACAGGGCCCGCTGACCCAGAGAGAGAGGAAGAGAGAGGAGGGGGAGTGTCACAGGACGGAGAGATAAAAAAAGAAAGGGGAGAAAGAGAAAGAGGTGGGCCGGGCTGTTGGCAAAGGCCTGCGGTGCATCAGTGAATTAAAAAACAACTATTTTACAAGCTCTGTCATGAGGTCAGTCACATTCAGGGACGCCTGGGATTCTCAAACACTCACTATGGATGGAGAAGCACCAGTCCTACTTTACTTATTAGGGTTGTCAAAACTATCGATACTCAAAAAAGTATTGATACTAAAAAGTTGTATCCGGATACGATACTCATTTTCAAAAGTATCGATACCCCCAGTATACACAGTGTCAGTATACATAAGCATAGAGTTAATAAGTTTACATAAATGTTGGTGACTGAAAAGTGTTATTTTCTCTCTTAAAGTCCCAGAATGAAGCAGAGAAAAGTCGACCTGCAACCAAACAGCAACATACAAAGCCGAAAATATTGTTCTAAATGTTATTGTTTATTGTATTTTTCTTTTTTGTGCACTACCTCAGACCTGAAGCTTGTCATCATAGTTGCAGTTTATTTTTGCACAACTGTTTTTTATTATAAATATTTAACCTGTGGTTCTGTTCATTTTTACATGTTGCATTTTTCTTGTTAATAAAAATATTTCTGTTACATTTTGGGGTCTTTGTTTTTATCCTTGTGGTATCGAAAATGGTATCGAGTATCGAATATTTTCCTGAGTATCGGTATCGAGTTGAACATTTTAGAATCGTGACAACCCTATTACTTACACTGTAAAAAATGTTTGTAGAAATGACAGTAAAACACTGTCAAATTACATCGGAAATCGGGCTTGAAATTTAAAATTGTATAACACCGTAGTAGACACTTTTAAATACCGTAAATCAAAGAATAGCACAAAACTTTTACTTTTACTGTCATTACCTTTAGGAAACACACCGTTTTGCTGTAAAAATATAACATTTTCATGTAAATTTATGAGAGAAATGCCATGATGTGTGGATGAATGACACAATTACCCTAAAAATAACGGGAATATTTAGTCTAAATTACATTTTTTGCTGATATTTACATTTAAATTTAGTTTAGTAGAAAACCCACTCACTATTTTTTACAGTGAAGTTCTGGCAACCACTGCTGCTGGTATTTTACCATAAATTGAACAGAATATTTTTTACAGTGTAACCTGCTGACACCGAGGAAAGGAAATGAACAATTTCACATCACGTCAAACTATTTTTCACCCATTGTTTCAATGTGTTTTGGTCAGTTAGATCCTCCACCAATTCTCTGTTTAATGTTCCTTCTGTGTCCCATAAAGTAAACTGTGTCTTTGGAAATTAGAATGGCAAGCTCTCTCTCTGTATTTTTAACCTTTTTACTGTCTTCCCGGTGATTGTTCAACTTTTGTCAGCCTGGTTTAAAATTGACCTATTTTTGTTTGTTTGTTTATAAAGCATAAAGTAAAAATCATCATCCAAGTCTATGTCCTTTGTAGCCAACACTTGTTTTTTTTTTTTTAATCATGTTTGTTTATGGCAGTTATATATAGGACACCAAATATCTGAAATAAAAACATTTGAAACGGGTCAAAATTAAAGGCCCTTTTTTGAGTAATTTTATAGCCTCTGTTTAAGTTTTAACCATTGTTTTAAAAAAAAATAAAAAAATCTTCCCTCATGTTTATATATTTTATGTTACTGGCTTTTATTGATTGTGTTAATTTGTAGTGCAATGTATACTCTTTTTATTCAATTTTTTGGTCTGAATTTAAAATGTTACCATGCATGTTTGTATTACAGGTGTTGTATAAATAAAGTTGAGTTGAGTTGTTGCCATGCTGCAGAAGTTTTGTGTTCTGAGCTTTTAGAGCCAATGAGCCCTGCGAGCTATCGAGCCACTGAGCCGCTTTTAAACGCAAAAAAACAGGCGTCTGAGAACAACTGGAGCCTAAAGAAAAAATCTCAATGGAGAAAAGAAGAAAGAGAAGAAATATGAAGAATGCAGCAGGAGAGAAAACACACACATCCGAAGTGGGTGGCTTGGCGAGTTTGGGGGAACAGTTCTATTTGTCTTATCAGATCCTGTCATGCATTTCTCTCTTTGAGTCTACCAGGAGAACTGCTGCAGACCACTAAACACCACTTACCACAGGTCAGATAGAGAGAGAGAGAATGTGAATAGAAGAAGAGAGAGAGAGGTATTTCTTTGGTTGATGCAGAGGTCACGGCGAGGCCTCTGTGCGTGCTGTACTTATATATTCCTGTAAATCCACTCACATGTTGCATGCCATAGAAATTATGGCAGAAAAGCATGTTTTTGTGTTTATATATAGTTTGCATGCATGTTTGTGCGCATATTTTTGTATACATAGCCTGTATGTGTGTGTGTGTGTGTGTGTGTGTGTGTGTGTGTGTGTGTGTGTGCATGGCATGCACGCGTTTGTTTGTGTGAGAGAGATTATCCAGCCGGCGCCGGTTTGATTGGCTTTAGAGGTTAAATTTGGTATAGCGAGTTAGCTCCAAGATTAGCAAGACTACCACGACTAAGTCAGCATTTCCACAGAGATAAAGGAAAGAAAAGTGTGTTTTTATCAGCTGGCTGCACAGATAGAATTTGCAAAGATTTGCATTTTCATGCATTTCACCAGAACTCATTAATATCGAGTCCAAAGTTCGTCTGTCCTGCAGGTTTAGGATCAGCGATCTAAGACCGACTGTACTTGCCAGAACAGGAAACAATAGCTATTCTTAAGGCAGCTCAGGCACAGAAGGTTAATTCCCTTGACATGGCACTAATGTCCCTGTAGAGCTACACCTGCGTGTCCCCAGAGACCGTAGTGGTGAGCTTCTCGTTCTCCCATGACTCTCTCTCTGCGTCTCTATTGACATTTTAATGGGCTTTCATGGCTTTCAGGAGCAGAATTAGAATGATATCGTGATTATGGTGAGCGAGCCGGACTGTCAGGAGTCAGTGTGAGAGGTGAATGGGAGGCGGAGCGGGGCAGAGGAAGAGGTATTGTGGTCTGCTCTAATGGAGGATTTCCTCCTCCTGTCTCTCAAGCACACCATGTGACCCGTCCTGACAAGGAGGAGTGGGACCAGGAATTCAGGGGGAAGGTTAAAGAGGGCGGAGGAGGCTGAGGGGGGACTTGACGCCAAACACTGGCCAGTCAATCAATCAGACTTTGTCTTCTCTTCTTCTATGGTTTTTCTCACAGACGGTGGCTCAGAGCATGACCATGAACATTTATCAAACCTAATTTCTGGTACCAAATTCTTGTATGGCTGCTTGTGTTACGAAAACATTTGAAACGTTGGTTTAAATAAAAAAAAAAACAAGATGTTGCAGCAAAAACAATCTGAATGCGTTTTACATTTAGGGCTGGGTATCATTTTAAAAAAATGACTAAACCATACCAGTCCTCTTAAAGTGATCCTGACAAAAATGGAGTTTAATGCCCTTTTTGAAATATTTCTACACACTACGGCGTGTGTGGTGATTGGCTGCAAGCAATAACATAAAAATAGTTGAGTTTTTTTTTTATATCTGGGTAGAAAATTGATTAATTGCAAGTATTTGACTGGAGAAGTTTCAATACTACTTGATTATGTCGGTCGATACCTTGAAGTACAGATACCAGCATTATTTATGAGACAATTACTCAACCAACAGAATATATTGTGAACTGCTTCGATATGGAATTATCTTTTCAGTTATCTATTTAAAAAGAAATTCTGTGTCCATATTCCCAGAAGTGAGAGTGTTGTTCTTTTCTCAGTTATATATCATTGGAAAGGTGATATCTTTGGGTTTGGGACTGTAAGTTGAACAAAACCAACAATGTGCATAACAAAAGTGTATTCCCGTCCTTTAATCCTTTACATGACAATCCATCTGAACATCTGAACAGACATTCAAACCATGAAACAACCTGATCCGTGTGTGTGTTGTTATAACAACATTAGTACAGATCCATTACCTTCACTTGTCTGTTTCAGGCCATCCACAGTCTCTGGAGAGAACTTTTGACATACTTCTAACAGTTCATGCTCCACACACCCTGCAACATAACCTATGTGGCTAAAGGACAATCTGAAGAGGCCTGCACCACTAAAAAGAAGTCAGCATAGATATTGTGTTGTAGTTATTTGATATGTGTGTGACTCTGTGTGTGTGTGTGTGTGTGTGTGTGTGTTCTTCTATTTCCTACATAGTGAGGACCAGAACACGTTTTTAACCAACAGAGTGAGGACATTTCGGCCAGTCCTCACTTCTTTAAAGGCTTTTTTGAGATTTCAGACTTTGTTTTAAGGGTTAAAGGTTACATGATAATGATAATTAACTGAAACTGTATTGTGTGGTTACAAAACTAACTAAAATTATAGTGAAAATGTTCTTCATTTTCGTCTTTGTCAACTTTTTTCATACATAATGAAGATGGATAAGGCAAATTTTTTTAATCTCCCACCCAACAATTACCCCATTACAAAAAAACTAAAACTAACACTAAAACTAATAAAAACTAAACTAAAACTAAGCATTTTGTGCATGTGTGTGTGTGTGTGTGTGTGTGTGTGTGTGTGTGTGTGTGTAGAGAGAGAGAGAGAGAGAGAAAGACAGAGAGAGTGTCTTTGTTTGCATTAGCGCAGCTCTCTAGTCCATTAATTTGGATAAATGCCCTCCTCTGGCAACAAGTCACAGTGTAATTGCAGTGTGTGTGTGAGAAAGATTAGCTTTGTGTGTGTGAACAGTGAGAGCGTGTGTGCTGTTTGAGTGTATCTGATAAGAGCAAGGGATCAGAGAGAATGAGTGGCTCGGAGCCAGATCCACTTGTTGCTGGACATTGTTCTGCCAGAGCGAGGCCAGGTGAGCAGGGAGCTGGCACCGTGGCAACAGTGAATGGGCAGAAAAATATCCTGAAGGTTTGGAGACACTATACTGGATGTTATGCTAGAGCTGCAGCGACTATTCGACTGATCAATTAGTGGATTCACCAACTATTTTGATATTTGTTACTGTTAAATTAATGATGCAAAAATGGCAGAAATGCTGTTTTCAGCCTCTCAAACATGGAAATTTCCTTCTTATCACATTAAACTTGATAATTTAGGGCCTTGACTGACAAAACAAGACACCCAACTAGACTTTCAGAAACTGGGGTGGACATTTTTCACTATTTTTTGCAGTTTTATAGATCAAGAATTTATCAACAGATGAATTGAGCATGAACCTGATTGTTAGCCGTAGCCCTAATACATACAGTATATGTATATAAGTAGGGATGCACCTATATATCAGCCCAACATTGGTATTGACCGACATATGCTAATTCATTGATGTTTATCTGATGTGTCACATGAATATGCCGTTGACTAAATGTTATTTTGGTTATTGACAGTTGGGCTCAGTTAGTTATTCTTAAAGAAGAAGATTTTTTAGTTCTTTCTTATCATACTTTATTTAGTCTTTGAGTACTATGGCTGCTGGAGTCTATTGCAAAAACATACTATAGTATGATAAAAAAAACTCACTTTCATCCAAATAGTTTGATCAATTTCGGCAAGTCCAGAGAACACTTCCATCAAAAGGAAAATGTAATATTTCTGTTGCGGGCTCCAATGGGTTAATACAATTAAAGTGTTTTTTTTGTTTGTTTGTTTGTTTTGTTTTGTTTAGTTTAGTCTCTTTTTACCTTTGTCAATTCTGTATTTTATTGCACTTTTTGCACTTTTATGTGAAGCACTTTGGTGCGGCTCAGCCGTCTGTAAATGCGCTATATAAATACATTTGACTTGACTTGACTTGAATACATTATGCATTATCTCAACAGTAATTCCTCCAAATTAGCTTGTACTTTCATCCTCAACCTCAGTCTTAATATATATCTTAGAGGGCGCACACTCACTCATCAGCATTCAGCTAAAACACGGCTGTGACCTCCGGGGTTTTAAATACAGCCTGCCAGGCAGATGCCTTGGATGTTTAGAAATTTGTCACACATCCAACACTACACAGTGCTGTCAGGCCACACAGTTCCCCTTTATCTGTGGGTCACTAAAGCCATGAGTATGTGTGGCCTTCCAGACATTTGGGAACAGAGTGCATAGGTTAGCTGAGGTTCACCACAGGTCCTGGAAGTAGCTACAGGGCCAAGGGTCAAAGGTGAAGGATGTGACATAGATGTACTGTAGGATTATAGTGTAGCGTACAGGAGCACATGTCACTGTAACACTGCCTATTCTATCTGTGACAGTGTGTGCCTATGTGTGTGTGTGTGTGTGGCTATGTGGGTGCTAGAGTGGATTACTGTGGTTGCGCTGGCAACTTCAGCAAAGCCTTTCTCAAACATTTTTAAGTTGTCGACCACAACTGCCTTTAAAAAATGCTCTCGCAATCCAAATAAACAAACGGTGCTCTATAAAAACCACCCAGGCTCTATCCATACGCCTAATCACTGTTTAGGAAAATATACATTTGCATGAACAGAACACATGTGCACCCATATACAGATGTTTGGCCCTAGATATCAGCTCTTTGTTTCCACAAGCTGCTGATGTGTCGCACACATGTACAAAGCACACAAACACACACACACACACACACACACACACACACACACACACACACACAGGAGTGGCTGAGGTCAGCAGAGTGGTGCACAGAGTGAATCCCTGTCCTTTTTCCCCCCTCTGTGTGAATGCTGCAGCGACCGGGGGGCCGCTGGCTGAAGCATGTGCTTACTCAGAGAGATTTTATTCACAGGAATAAATGCCCTTTTTACACACAGGCATCTGGTGGGACACTCTCTAGGGGACTTTCAGCAGCAGGCACCTGCGAGGGCAGCCTCTGAGTGCTGCTGTTGGCTTGTAGGTACATCTTATCTTATCAGAAGACACTGAAATCAACTTTTGTCCACATTAGCAATTAGCGGACATTTATAATGTCTTTTCAAAAGATCAGTCACAGCTCATCAAGACGTCTCTTAACGCTCGGCTGCACTGTCATTTCTAAGAGGAAGATGAACGCACAGCTGCTCCAGTGAAGGGGGAAACTTGAGCAGCGCCCAGGGGCCAGATCAGGCTCTCTGGCTGGTTGCTGGCTGGCTGGCTGGCTGGCTGGGCGTTTCTCTGTTGTTGCCATAATGGCATTATTACCCCCTGGGACAAAAGCCCGGCTGTGGAGAAGAGGGCTCTCTTTGAAACCTGACACCTCCGTCTGGATAATGTTCTTACTACATTCCTCCTTTTCTTGCACTCCTTCCCCTCATCTGCTCCTTAAACATCCCGCACACATCGTAGGTATCTGAAGACAATAGGTGCTAAATCGGAGCAACAGTGTGAATGTTCTGCATGATGTTTGGTATTGCAGGGAGCCTCTTCAGTCTCTGTATGTAAACAGGATAGGGCCCAGTGGCTGCAGCACAGATAAGGCCCGTGCCAATAAAGATGCTGAGCTGATTAGTACGCAGCGCTGGGCCCAGCTGAGCAGATAAGCACTGCAGCCCACAATCCAGTCAACAATACTGCTAAAAGCAGCACCAGTTATAAACCACTGACAGATAATAAAAACGGCCTTGAGTGCCCGGCGAGGAGGGTCTCTCACTCTCTCATCTCTACCTCATTCACTTTTTTCCCTCCCTCCATTTCATCCTCCTTCTGTCTGCCACCGGCCTATTGGTGCTCGTTAACGAGACAAAGAGCGCTGAGATGCATCAAAAGGGGTATTGTTCTCAGTGAAACAGTGAAATCTCCCTGACCCCCAACCCCCCATCTCTGGATGCGCACAGCATGTGCACACACACACACAGATACAGAGGATTGCAGTGGGCAAATGTAGTAAGAGAAAGTGACAGACAGAGGGGCCTGTGTAACAGCAGGGAGGAGGCCCGAGCGAGGACAGTGTGGTGGAACAGAGAGATGGAATAATGCAGCTCTCGGCCTGCTGGCTGTGATGAAGCGCTGCTGTTTAGATCATGCTGCTGCTGCTCTCATTTACATTTTACACCAGTGGCATTGTTGTTCGTCTTTTAAGCTGTTGTTACCTTTAGAAAGGAGGGTTGTCAAAAGTATCGATGCTCAAAAAAGTATTGATATTAAAACGTTGTATTCGGATACAATACTCATTTTCAAAAGTATTGAGTATCTGAAGCTTGTTATCATAGTTGCAGTTTCTTTTTGCACAACTGTTTTTTATTATAAATATTTAACCTGTGGTTCTGTCAATTTTTACATGTTGCATTTGTCTTGTTAATAAAAATATTTCTGTTAAATTTTGGGGTCTTTGTTTTTATCCTTGTGCTATCGAAAATGGTATGGAGTATCGAATATTTTCCTGAGTATCAGTATCGAGTTGAAAATTTTAGTATCATGACAACCCTATTAGAAAGGAGTACCCCATGTCATTTAAAGGTGTACTATGCAGAAATTTTAAATGTAAAGTCTATACATGTTTTTGAGACCGGCACCAATTTTAAACAGGAAAACTTTAAACAGGTAACAGATATGGCGGCAGTGAATAAAACTCCAAATATACCTTTTCTATCTGGATTTTGTGCCACTATAACTTAGCAAAGGTACTCAGAACGCTGCTTTCCTAAACAAAATGTCCTCAAAGAATATTTATCATTATTACAGTTACAAAATATACATACAACATATAACATTGCCAATTCTAGAGATGAAAACTGAAAAAAAGAAAGAATAAAAACTCAATAAATAGCTAAATTAACATCAGAACTGTAGGTTCAGTGTAAGTGAATTGCTGATCATTTAAATTAAGATTTTTTTTAAAAATAAATTAAAAATATAACACTATTTCTAATGCCCTCAAGCATCGTTTTTTGCATTATATATTGTGAAAAAAAAGTTTTCAAATCTGCCCATATCAGACAACATAACATATATGCTGATACCAAAAGCTACTGATATGCTATAGGAGGAGGGGCTAAGTTTGAATGTTGTGTTTTCAAACAATAATCCCTTTAACCATGTAGAGTGACCAAGTGCTAATTCATAAGATTCAAGAAAGACAGCTGTGTGGGAATGAGGAACCTCAAGTCGGGCGTCATGGACAATCTGCCGTTTATGAACGAGTTCACAACCCACAAAAAAAAAAATCCACAAAATATTCATTTACAACACCCGCTGAAAGCTCAGTTTAAACACATGGAAGAATGACTGCTAACAAAAGTTTATGGCCGGGTGCAGCCCAGTAATCCTGCTATATCTAAATAAGCACTTTGATGGTGTTTACCTAAGAGGGATATAATCACAGACAGAGAGTGCAGAGAGACAGGAGAAGCTTTACTGCACTATTATTGTAAGAGTGTAAACTACAAGCTGTTGTTCATCTATTGTCTTTTATTGTGCAATTTAATTGTTTGCTAGGATGGGTTAAAGGAGATGAATGTGTCTGGTTTGTATACCAGCATAAAGAGACACAGTCACATCAGTCGACCTGATGCCTTTGGCTTGCCCACGGGAACCACATGGGACACACACACACACACACACACACACACACACACACACACAAACACACACAGCCACAGATGCCTCACACATGCTCCCCACACGCGCATTGCAGACATACATATGCACAAACTGTTTCACCCTGCAGGCCATAGAGCCCATCTAATGACAGCTCTGGGCGCTCCCTCGCCCTCATAAACCCCATGAGACACACACACGCATATACTCACACCCACACACCTCTAATGGCAGCCCTGTGCAGACATAAACCCCAGGGGTTTGTCATTTAGCTCATGCACCAGCAGAAACGTGACACAGTGACGGGCCGGCCGCAATGCCAACACTACCAGAATATGCAGAAAAATGCACACTACACTGAAAAAAGAAAATAGTTGAACCAACTTAATTGAATTGTTTCATTTGGTAACACCTAAATGAATGAAGTTCTTTAAAATGAATTCAATAAGTTAGATTAACACAATTGATTTTACATTAATTTTAAAGAACTTCATTCATTTAGGTGTTACCAAATGAAACAATTCAATTAAGTTGGTTCTTTTTTCAGTGTAAGATGTACGTGCTAGGGTTGTCACGATACTAAGATTTTCAACTCGATACCGATACTCAGGAAAATATTCGATACTCTGGAACTCTCTACCCCTTGAGGTCAGACAGGCTACATCACTAGTTTCTTTTAAATCCCTAATGAAAACTTTCTTTTATCGCAAAGCCTTTTTAACTACTTAATCTCTTGGTTGTTGTTTTCTCACCCAGCTCGTGCCACTTTCTATGTTTTGACATTTGAGATTCCAACTTGTCTGCATTGCACTTTACTTTGCTTTGTTGGTAGTGTTGTCCACTATGTTTTTATTTCTTGCCTGTAAAGCACTTTGTAACTTTGTTAAGAAAAGTGCTATACAAATAAAGCTTATTATTATTATTATTATTATTACTCGATACCGTTTTTGATACCACAAGGATAAAAACGAAGACCCCAAAATTTAACAGAAATATTTTTATTAACAAGAAAAATGCAACTTGTAAAGATTAACAGAACCACAGGTTAAATATTTAGAATAAAAAACAGTTGTGCAAAAAGAAACTGGAACCATGATAACAAGCTTCAGGTCTGAGGTAGTGCAAAAAATAAATAAATACAATAAACAATAACAATTAATATTTTGAGGTTGTATGCTGTGCACAATATTAGGCAAGCTTGAAAAAAAAAAAATGAAAAAAAAACTTAACTTAAGTGTTCCTTCCTTGGCTATGCTTTACACACATAACAGTAAACTATCGATACTTTTGAAAATGAGTATCGTATCCGGATACAACGTTTTAGTATCGATACTTTTGACAACCCTAGTACGTGCATGCATCAAGGACGAGTCGCCCTTTGGCCACGACTGTTGTCATGAGCATCTAGTGATCTTTATCTTATTACATAATCCAATGATGGTTCCTGCCAGAGGACCTCCCTCACCTTCTTAAGAGCCCTAACCTCGCCTCGTCCTGCAGCCATAACATAAACACACACCACAGCCCACCACAGGCCGCCGCCTGAAGCCGCAGATAACACAAAGGCATACACACAGTGATGTAATCACGCCATAAATACCATACGCTATTGTCAGATCTGGATCTTGGGACTGACGTTACGTGTTATATATATTGTGCGTGTCCATTGAATGTCTGCTTTGAGCCCTCGGCTCAGTGCGAGTGCAGGAAATGTCATACAGAGAGCACTGCAGGCACTTATTGTATATCAGGCTCTTTTCTGCCTGACCTTTGACCTTATGAGACAAACAGAAGAATAGACTGATGGAGAGCATCAATAGTGGGACATAGATAATGCAAACAACATCAATACAAGTCTTCAATAGAATAGATGCCTTCTGGGCTAAAGTAGAAAGTGATCTACGGGGTTCGTACAGCTTTTTCAGAATAAAAGTCAGGCATTTATCAAGCTCCAACAAGATTGTCTCAGAGCGTTAAACACTGAGTTTTAAAAGTGGCAGGCATCCAATTTTGGTTGCAAGAACTGAAAATATGGTTGCTATTTTTAGTCACCTTATATTTTGAGAAATTAAGATACCATGCAATTGTAGCTTGATAACTACACAGCGTAGTTAAACTCAGACGTTAATCTCAAAGGATTACTGTAAATTACCCCTATCTTTTCCAGAAATAAAGTGAACCTACCCAACAGCAAACAGCTGATATTTAAATAGGGCTGTCGCCGACATTCTTAGCCGACGAACACTCAAGATTTTGTCAAATAATTGATTAGTTGATCTGTTAAGTTTATCTGTACACAAAGAATTATGAAAAAGCACCACTTTAAATTAAGAGATTAGAACATGTGTTCATTATTTTCTTTGAAAAACGTCATTCAGCATGAAAAAAGCATGAAAAATTGACTGATTGAGTAATGAGTCCAAATGGTTGCCCAATGCAAACCTGGCAACCCGTTTTGTCAAATATGAAAAGTTTTTGGTTCACGAGTGATTGTGTAGGTAAAACAGTAGATGATGTTGAAAATTGGGCATTTTTCAAGAAGTATATTCAAATTGAAGCATAATCCTAACCTTGAAAAAAACATATAAACATTTTCCAAACTTTCAGGACTTTCTAAAAACCCTGGATCTGTTTTGTTGACTGCCCCCAAATTAGTGATGCTTCACAGAGCAGACTTGGCAGGTTTTCCCCCACTTAATCCGATCTCTTCTTCTCTCTTTTGGCATCTAGAGTCCAGAGCATTTCTTTTCTCAGCCAGCTCCAGCCCCTGAACAGACAGACTCATGCACAACTACTGAGAGTATTTGCCCTCAGATTAAGGTTGGCAGCTTTGGGTTGGAGCCTGTGTTTGGGTTGGTGTGTGAGGGGCCTCCCCCACTTGCTGTTTGATTACAGTTTTGTGCTAGACACTTGGCAAAAACTGCTTATCTTGTTGTCAGGCAGACAACCCGTACACTAAACTAACCACATCTCATTGAGTTTAAGTATTTGGCCACCAAAGTGTTTTCATGCCATTTCTCTGCATCAGTGCAAAGCCGGTTAAGAATAGGAGAGACAAGTGGAGAGGCAACAGAGAGGGAAGGAAGGGGGGAAAGAATGGAAATGGGCTGTGAAGCAAAAAAAAAAAAAAAGGACAGGATTTCATTTCACAACCACACCTACCTCCGACCGACACTACCTTTCCGTTTCCCACCCTTTCCTGAGCACCACTATGCACATACACACACATACATACACACACACACACACACACACACATACACACCGTGCCCCCTGGTTCACTCACTCCCAAAATTGCACCAGATGTCACATCAAGAGTCTTTGGCCAAAGCGCTGCAGCCAGATGAAGAATTTGAGAAATTCTGGAAAATATTTGTAGAGCGGCTCAGGATTGAAGTGGCTGAGGCCTGGAGAGGTAGAGGTTAAACCTCTCCAGCTTTAATGAGGGGCTGTGTGACTGACTGCTGTAATGCTATAGCAGCTAATGGAGAGGCAGGAGTTGTGTGAGAGCCATATAGGGTTAATGCACCAGGGCCAGTTATGAAGCAGGTTCCCCGGAGGCCAAAAGGTGACTCTCCTCCACGCCGCTAATAACAAACTCTGCGTCTGTCGCTCGTGGAAAATCACGTCACTGAACACCTGACTGTATCGCAGATCAGAGCGGATAACGAGAAATCGGAGAAGCGGATGGAAAAAGGCAATCTTGTGCCTCATAAATATGAGGGGTTGGTCACTAAAGCTGCACCCAGACAGACTTTGTAGAGCTTTTAAATCAGCCGACATGACTGAAAGTCAATGACGCCACTTTATATTTATATTCAGTGTTTGTACAGCTTTTAACAGTTAAATTTAAGCACCTAAACCAAAACTTTCAAAGCCTTCATCATCACATCTAAATGTACAGCAATGAATCTTTAATGACACTTTATTTCTGCATTTTTCATGGACTATATTCAAATTCGTGCATATTACTAACCTTGAAAACACAATGGCTAAAAGTTAGCATTCTATAGGCTTCCAAGGCAGTTTCCAAACCCAGACAGACAACAATGCATTGTAAAACACAATGTATAATCTCCTTTGCATTGTGTAAAACTTAATCTGGGTTTAGGTGAGGTTACTCTCAGTGGTATGCTTTCCTTACGGCTAAAGTGGCTGTTGCTTCACAAAGTGTTTTCACAATAAACATCCACTTTCGACCGGTGTGTTCTGGAGCACATGTGAGACACAGAAAAAGAGAAGAATGAAACTCAGTCTGCGGGGGCGTTTGTGTATTTATAGTGAGTGTATGCCATTTGTGTGTGTGTGTGTGTGTGTGTGTGTGTGTGCTCCTTATAGCGTCGCAAAATCAACTTCGCTGCTCAGTAAGAGCGGAACCCGAGCCAAGGTGAAATCAGCAAATGATTCTTGGGCTCAGCTGCCAAAATCGTACGCTGTAACTCTGGTCTGAGCAGCTGAGCGCTGGCCCAGACTGTGTGTGTGTGTGTGTGTGTGTATGTATATAATCACCATTCTGATCCTGCTGTGTTTATGCATCATTAGCCTTGTTTAGCAGAAGCCACATAAGGACTTTTTTATTTTGTGATTAGAGATGGCCTCAGATGTGCTTTGTGCAAACAGAATCATTAGTCTTCCCCGAGGCTGTGTGACTTTTGAGCACCCTAAAGAAAGGTGTCCCTGCACTGTGTGTGTGTTTAGCACCAGCTGGCAGATAGGAACTAATTAAAGGTAACGAGATATTTATGCATTAACCACTATAGTGTACACTCCCCTTTTCTGATGTGCACACAGGGCATTCTTCCGAGCCCTCTACACACCCGCATTCCTGGTCCAGGACCCCCTGATAGCCCCCCTTTCTCCTTCTCTTTTAACCCTCCCTCCACCCACTGTAACCCCCCCCCCCCAACCAAACCACTAAAGTGGGCCAACCAATCACCACAGAGCAGCCAGATTGTGTTTAGCATGACAAAGGAGATTCTGTGTGACCATTGTGTGTATCTGTGTGTTTACATGCATATGTGTGTGTGTGTGTGTGTGTGTGTGTGCGTTTGCCTTACATGGCAGAGAGGAGCTCTTACCAGTGAAGGAAGTTGGTTTATGCAGGAAATTCACTCCACATGTGCTCAAAGCTCATCTACATTTTATATGGGTGCAGATGAAACAGTGTATCTCTGCCTGAGGTTCTTTAATGAGTAAACCAATATAAACCCAGTGGAAAAACTTCTGTCAAGCAGATCTGAGTTAATGTGCACCATTTGTAACATCCTGAGTAATAAAAAATCCTGTTCCTGTGTGGCGATATCGCATATTTTGTTACATTGGTTGATGCTTCTGCATATAAAGCTGTTGGTGTGGCTCCCACCTGCTCCTCTAATGCCTGGTCAGCCACGCGTCCTGCCTCTCCATCGCTCTCTGTTCGATTTGGAGAGGCATTCCCCTGCCACAACACATGCTTAAGCAATTATTCCACGCAGTCCTCTGGACAGAGAGGCAGAAAGAGGGCTTGCTCGAGAGCCAGAGAGAGAGAAAGTAATTTGAAGTGGAGTGATCAGGGGGCAGCTGGCCAGGGATTTGCAGGGTTCTGGGAGAGAATGTGTAGAAGTTAAGCGCAACTCCCATAATCCTTTTCTAAAAGAGAGAAAGGGGAGACGGAGGGATTGAAAACAAAGAGGAGAGAAAGGGGGGCCGCTGGAGCTAGAAACTAAAAAGGACTGGGCTACAGTGACAACGGCCAAAAACAAACCGGCTATCAAAGCAACACACAAACACACTGCACAGTGAATCTGGACGCAGGCAGAATAACAAGTAAACGCACAAACTCCCTGTTGGAGCCAATCAGAGCAGGAAAGATGACAGTTTAATCATTTACTCTTCGATTATTACATTTAATTTCTACATCTTGACTGCTCTAGCTGGAATGGCACCTCTGGAAGGTTTAGGGTCATATGAACAAGGTTATGAGGGCACAGGAGGGGTGTCACGGGCTATTTAAAGGCCAGTAAAAGAGCAGGTTACAACACTTCAAAACATTCATTCCCCAGGCACCGATCGGCCCCACTGATGCTCTGTGGACTCTGAAATGATCAATACATTATGTGATGACAACATTTTCATCTTGCTGCCTCAGCTGAGAGTTACACGTGTCAGTCAGAGTGTCACAGTGTCTCTTCTATTGACTGAAATACGAGCATATTTTGTAAAGATGCATGTCATGAGGTTTTAAATCATAAACTGTGTATTTTTAACAAAATAAAAGCCTTAAAAGTTGAGTGTTGTCAGTGTTTTGTGCCGCGCTCCAGCAGCATGGGGTGGTGTGTTGGACTGGGTGATAAGGGGATGTTGCAGATTAAGTTGTCTTATGGTGACAGATAACAGGCAACACTTTTAAAACGATAAGACTTTTACTGCCAATCATTAGAAAGCGCGGGTTGTGTTTAACCTGTTTATTGTTCCTGCTGTTTTGTTTTTGTGTGTGGGTTCAGAGTTTGAAGTTGTAGCGCAAATCAGCTGATGTGAGGCAAAAAAACACAAAAAGTAAAACAATTCAAACTGTAACAAACTTATTCATAAACTTACCAAGTAGAAGACAGAAGATGTCGAGCGCTATTAGCAGCTTCTTCTTACTGTTGTCAACACCATTGTTGTTATTTAACGTAGAGGTTCCTCCGTTCCTTGTCTCTTGGGCCATTGCTTTCTCATACATGTACTTTTGCATTTGAGAAGTCCCAGTTTCAGCTCAAAAATCCCACACTACTACGCGGTAGGTGAAGAAAGTCTGTCAGGCTCTTAAAAGTCCTTAAAACAAATGTCATGCAATTCAACTGGGAAGCAAAGTCCCCAAACTCGGAGGTCTCGTAAAGTTTCAGATCTGCGGGTGTCTCGTGTTCACTTTTACAAAAAAAAAAAATGTGGTGAACGATACCCGCGCCGCGGACTCAAGACAGAAAAGTGTAAATGAATGGAAAGCCCGCTCCCCTGGTTCGCTCTTGCTTCAAAGACTTGGAGTGAGTGAGAATTGTGCTGCGCATCGATAGTCGCTCTTGTTATATCAATCCTTCTTCTCCTCCTCCTCCCCCTGCTCTCTTCAAGTTCCCCCAGCAGCTTCAAGGCTCAGCCCTCTTCCCTCTGCTAGCGGTGGGTAATCACCTCCATCCCTGCCTGCATGGAAAACTTTCTCAGACTGCTGGTGACCAGCAGGGCGCGGAGAGCAGCGCGGGGACACAGCGCCCCCGGTGGTCAGGGACGGTAGTACATGCGCACTGAACTGATAGAGCGTAGATAGACATTGGTACTCTAGCTCATTGTTTTTGGTCATGTTCAAAACTGCAAGTGTACTGGCAGTGGTGGGACAAGTATTCAGATCCTTTACTTAAGTAAAAGTACTAATACCACACTGTGAAATGACTCTACTACAAGTAAAAGTCCTGCATTCAAAACTTACTGAAGTAAAAGTACAAAAGTATCAGCATCAAAATGTACTTAAAGTATCAAAAGTAAAAGTACTCGTTATGCAGCACGCCCCCACTCATTGTAATGTATTATCTAATATATAATTAGATTATTTGTTTGATGCATTTATGCAAGTAGTGCTTTGATTTTTTTTAAATGGGGCTGATTTTAACCACTTAATATACTGTTGTGAGGTTTAACTTTTAAAAAAATGTCTCATGACTTTAAATTTTTTAAGTTTCTATGTTACATTTTGACCTGAAAAGTAACTAAAGCTGGCAGCTAAATGTAGTGGAGTAAAAAGTACAATATTTGCCTAAAAATGTAGTGGAGTAGAAGTATAAAGTCACATGAAATAGAAATACTCAAATAATGTAAAAGTACCTCAAAATTGCACTTAAGTACAGTACTAGAGTAAATGTACTTAGTTACTTTCCACCACTGTGTACTGGTTTACTGTATTATCTGAAATAGAGAAGATATTGGGCTTAGAACTTGAGATGGACCCTGTGTCTCTCATACTGGGTCTCCCAAGCCGGCGCTTAACATCTAAACATAATATGAGGTTGTATTGTATTCTTACCTATGCAGCGAGGAAGAATATTTGATTGCAGTGGATTAATGAAAAAGTACCAACTGTTAAAAGCTGGCAAAGAGTGGTATTTGATCTAGTGCCATTAGAATACCTTACATATATATTGCATTCAAAAACAGACCAATTCTATAAAGTGTGGGAACCCTATTTGAATTATGTAGAGCCTGATGTCTCTAATATCATGCTGCAGGGAATTTCTTGACTACACATTATTACTGTAACCCCAAGTATTATTTATACTGATCTGAGCTGATGTTTTTGTTTGTTTTTTGTTTACTTGTTTATTTGTTTTGCTATTTATTTCTGTGAACTATATTATGTAACCATCCTTTACTTGTGAAAGTGAAAAATTTATAAAAAAAATATTGTTAAAAAACAACAACTGATAGAGCGTTTCAGAGTCCAGGAGATTTTGGTTCATATTTGTCAACTTCCTATGTCAGGGATGGGCAACTTAAATGCTGGAGGGGGCCACAATTTTTCATAGACACTACCACAGGGCCACATATAGGACAGTGCACTTCACCAGATATGATGAAACTGCAATTTTACATATGTTTACAGTGCAGTAAATTAACATATTTCATGCTAAAATGCATGTATAGCAGTATAAATAGGAATACAAAAGGTTTGAAGCAAATAAAAAATAACCACTTACTGTGATTTCTTTTTTTTTTCAATGCAAGAACAGCAGACCAACATTAATTGCAAGAAGTAATTGCACTTTTGATTTCATTCTCAAATGCATGTAGTTGTACTGAGGGCCACTTCAAGTGAGGGTGCGGGCCGTAGGCGCCCCCCGAGCCTCCAGTTGCCTATCCCTGTCCTATGTATTCATTTCTGTCTCTGTTTAGCATCTTTCAGTCTGTCCTTACATCACATGCATGGCTCCTTTTTCTCAACAGTATTTTCAATAAATAGATGGACTCCAGAGGGTTAAGTTCTAAATTTGTCTTTCAAACATACTTATCAGCAGTGTTGAAAGAAGCATTCAGATTACTTATGTATTACTTAAGTAAAAGTACTAATACCACACTGTGAAATCACTCCACTACAAGTAAAAGTCCTGCATTCAAAACGTACTTAAGTAGAAGTACAGCAGTACAACAAGTATCAGCATCAAAATGTACTTAAAGTATCAAAGTAAAATAATCTTTATACAGAATGGCCACACTCAGATTGTTTTAAATATTCCAAATATATTATCTGATTATCTGAGACTAACTAAAGCTGTCAGCTAAATGTAGTGGAGTAAAAAGTACAATATTTGCCTCAAAATGTAGTGGAGTAGAAGTATGACATTACAAATGTGGAAATACTTGAGTAAAGTACAAGTACCTCAAAATTATACTTAAGTACAGTACTTGAGTAAATGTACTTAGTTACTTTTTCACCACTGCTCATCAGTAGGAATTTTAAATGCTCTGGTCAGCTGTGGTGTAAGAAATACCCAGATATGTTACTCAAGTAAAAATACCAATACCACTTTGTAGAAATACTTTGTTTAGTCAAAGTCCTGCATTTTTAAATGTATTTATTTAAATAAGTTTGAAAGTACTGGCATAAATATATACTTAAAGTATCAAAAAGTGTAGTAATTATGCAGATTGGCCCATTTCAGAATTATATATTTGAATATTGCAGCTGGAAAAGGTGGAGCTTAGCTGAGTTACTTTATATATTGCTGGGTTTGATTGATGCAATTATTTTAAAGTGGAGGCCGGGGCCACCAGGGCAGCAAAAGAAGAGGGGAAATGCTAAATAAATAAATGAATAAATAAATAAATAAATAAATAAATAAATAAATAAATAAATAAAATTACTAACAATAATAATTTATGATGATATATAAGATATTAACATTTTATTTGTCATGCATATCTTCTGATTGCCTGTATGTGAAAACATAATTCATCACATCATAAGCTGTCTGTTGGCCTGGTAATGGTCTGTGCCTTCCACAAAACTGCTTTTAAAGCATTTTTAAAGACATCTAGCAAAAAAGGGGCCCTGTGTGTATGAGCTAATGCTATTTGGGAGAATTTGGGAACTCCTGTCTTAATCTATAATGATAACCCCAACCTTAACCCATATCATATATATTATGTATTAGTTGACTTAAAACTTGTATTAACAATGTAAATATGCAAAGAAACTACTAACTATACTGTCAGACAACTATAGTGTTGTAAAAGTAGCTACAATATTTACCTGTGAGATGTAGTAGAGTAGAAGTATAAAGTAGAATAAAATAAAAAGTGCAGCAAAATTGTAGTAGAGTGGGCCTGCTTGGGAAAATGTCCTTAGTTCCAACCTACAATTTACAATTTAAAGGCGCAGGATTTCATGCTTCTTTTCTGACTTTGTTAGGAAAACATTCATGTGCCAGCATCACAGATGCTTTTCAAGCCTTTTACACAAGTCAGCATCAGGAGCAGCTTCAAGAGCTTCCTGGAGATCTATAAATGAAACATAACCTACACTGCCATCTAGTGGTCAGATATGAAAAACTCACAGTCAATTTTGTTAATTATAACTCATCCATGAGTTTAACTTTTTCAACCTAATTTCCACCAGCCTGTTCAGCTACATAAAATGTCAACAATTCGATGCTTTTAGATAATATAATAATAAAGATAATAATATTGATTAATTTGGTTTTTTTTTTTAAAACATCTGGGACTGATGTGGTAGAAATATAGGCCAACACAATAAGTGGCACTGTGTGTGATATGACCACAGTGAAGATGTAAACAATACCAGATGCACCTATTTGTGAGAATAACAATAAAACTATGACTGAGCAGACAGACCGGTTTGATAATCCATAGCTAAAGATATAGTGGACACTTCAGATCACCCAAAAAAGAAACAAAATGACCAAAAAAGACACAAATTGACCACAAAATGATAAAAAAAAAAGACACAAAATGACCAAAAAAGACACAAAATGACCACAAAAAGGTTAAAAAAGACACAAAATGACCAAAAAAGACACAAAATGACAAAAAAACACACACAAAATGACCCAAAAAAGAAACAAAATGACCAAAAAAGACACAAATTCACCACAAAATGATCAAAAAAAGACACAAAATGACCAAAAAAGACACGAAATGACCACAAAAAGGTTAAAAAAGACACAAAATGACCAAAAAAGACACAAAATGACAAAAAAACACACACAAAATGACCCAAAAAAGAAACAAAATGACCAAAAAAGACACAAATTCACCACAAAATGATCAAAAAAAGACACAAAATGACCAAAAAAGACACAAAATGACCACAAAAAGGTTAAAAAAGACACAAAATGACAAAAAAACACACACAAATTGACCCAAAAAAAAGACATTAAGTGACCAAAAAGACTAAAATACATTAACACAAAATCACCCAAAAAAAGACATTAAGTGACCAAAAAGACTAAAATACATTAACACATGAACACAGTTCATGTGGAGACAGAGCTGACTTACAAAATGATTTGGCGACCCCCAGAAATCATCTCGTGACCCCAATTGAGGTCCTGACCCCAAGGTTGAGAATAGCTGCTCTATGGATGCAAACCCAAACACAACAGGAACTCAATCATGTATTTCTCTTCTTTTAACATTTTATTCCACATTTCACTAAAAGTGGGTGCTGTCTCTTAGAAGGACCAGTCTAATGATATATGGCTCTGATCACCTACTATTTATAACCCAAAGCATCAACAAATGTAATTAACGTGCGGGTAACAGCAAGTTAGGCTACTCTAATTACATCGGTAGGGTGAATCAGACCTGTCCTAGTTCAGGTTCGGTATTAGAGGATTACATGTCAGCTCATTTGGATTATGTAATGAGATTGTTAAAATAAGAAACTGCAATTAGTCCTGTTGACATTTGAAAAGAAATGTGAAGTATGAATAGAGAAGAATATATTTACATTGTCAGGGATGACTTTATTACATCAATTGTTATTATTATTATTATTATTATCATTCAGTTTTATAAATTATAACTGTTTGTTGTTGTTTGTGTTATTGATGGTGTATGGATAGATAAATAAACTTAAAATGAACGGCATACAAATACAGGGTCTCCCATAAAGTTGGAATAATTTTGTTTTCAGACCCAATCCTCTGTTTATTGTGGTTTCATTTTCATTGTTTGGAAGAGATTGATTAATAAAGTTTGAAAAGATATGCCCTTTATCTGTCAAGAACAAATCACATTGTCACAATCATTTCATGGAAAGAGGTAAAAAACAACATTTTATTCCAACTTTATGAGCCACTGTGTAGCTTTTGCCAGTAAGCTTCTGTTCAATTTTGTGTAATTTTATTGGGCCAGCTGTAAATTCTGCATGTGCAAAATGAAATTGTATTTGCAGTGAACATGTTTTAAGATGTATAAAGAGACAAAATTATATTTTTTGGAACTCAAATTTTTTGGGGTGTGTCTGTTTTTTTTTGTGCAATATTTTCAATCCAGGTAATCCAAAAGTATTCAGATTAGATTACCTATTATTTTAAACAAATCCAATGGATTGGGTTACTATATGCTTATTATTAGCATCTTATTATCACATTTTTATGGTTTATATTAAATTATTATTTTAATTCTCTTATCTTTTATAATTTTATTCACTCATATTCTGTTATTCAGCATGCATTAGTCTCCATGTCCTTTTTATTAAAAATGTGTTGTTGTTGTTGTTGTTGTTGTTGTTGTTGTTGTTGTTGTTGTTGTTGTTTTACACTGGATTAGTCTGAAAGGTGCCATTTAAATAGCATTTGGTTGATTGATTGATTGATTAGAAACATTGCCATGTAATTTGTATGTAGTAAGTGACTACATTTCAAAGTGTTCGGACCCAACACTAGTAGTAGTAGTAGTAGTTCACTGATCTATGCTGTTCTTGTTTTAATGGCACTATAATTTGTCTAATGCAGTTTAAATGTTATGTGGCTGTATGCAATTGTGTTTTAAAATGTATGATAAATGACTGTTTCCCTTTGCAGTTTGACTGGCCCATCTTACCTGAAACTGCTCATGCAAAAAAAGTTGTCACAACCGACCTTTTAAGAACTGTAGGGCCTAAATAATTATATTTTATTACATAATTTCAACATAAAATGATCAGAAACAGTCATTATTAATCATAAAAACACATGGAAAAGGCATATATGGTATTGTGTCATTGTCCTAAGCGATTTACCGAAAAGTGGCCCAATGTAGCTGATATCACCCTAGGTGTCTTATAGACGGAATTGTCCAAAAAGTGAAAGTGAGGAGCATTTATGGGTACAAGTCGGGAACTGGCCTACTTTACTTATTTCAAGGGTGCTGAATCAAAAAAAAAAAGGTTTATATATATATATATATATATATATATATGCAAAATACCAACTTTTAAGGTGAAATTAAGCATTATTTGTGTCGTTTTTTAAGGCCGACATAAATATTCAATCAATATCACTTTTAAATGTTCCAGTTGGTATTTTGCATATATGTATACATAAAAAAGGCACTGAGCCTCCATATCCTTGCTCTGACCCTAGACTATAGATCCAGAAACTTAATTTGCTCATTTTTGATTGCCTACTTACAAAAAAACTAAGGGGAAATGGTCCAATGACTGTGCAAGATGGGCAATTTGGTGGCCATTTGATATACAAATTAGAAGGTCAAAAACTAAAAATTTCGCTTGGGAACCATTTTTTTGGGACTCAGCACCCTTGAGATATGTCAGGTAGGCCGGTTCCTGACTTGTACCCATAAATGCTTCTCACTTCTTATAGTAGACCTTTTTTTCTGAAATCCGTCTAGACTATTACAGCAGGCCTAATTATCTGGGTAATTAACTGGGGTGCAAAACTCGACATAACACCGGGTCGGTGGGAGACGCACGCCGTGCAGGGTGGATATGAGAGGCCGCTGCATTGGTCTCAGTCCCCAGGGCCGGTTATTCCTACAGGCCACCAAGGCGGCTGCCTAGGGCGCCAAATTGGCAGGGGGCGCCCCCTTGTGGCGCCCTTAAGCATACATCTTTGTTTTAACAACATTGATTAACGAAACATTTTTTAAAAAGCATGGGCAATAAAACCCTCATTGAATTAAATGAACATGCCCCAACCCATATTTCGAATGAAAATGTAATATTATATTATATAAAATATGATACGTGCATGGGTGCCGTCACTCGTCAAAGTTTCTAAAAATTAAAATGTTGAGACCATTATATTGCCTGTATGTAGTTCATGTATCAAATATAAATGTACATTTAAATTTCATTTTTATGTTTATTTTTATTGCATTTGTATGTCTACATTTTATTTATTTTCAGTCTTTGCCATTCTTAATTTGATGAAGATCTGTGTTTTCTTATTTATTTATTCGTATTTTCAATTCAGTTGTTGTTGGTAAAGTTCCAAAGTTTCTAAAAATAAAAATGTTCTGAGACCATTACCTTGCCTGTAGTTCATGTATCAAATATTAGTGTACAGCATAATACATATAGGGGGGGGGGGCGCAAAATCTCAATATCGCCTAGGGCAGCCAATGGGCTAGAACCGGCCCTGTCAGTCCCGGTTATGCCTCACAGGCTCTGCTTTACGCCATATGTTGTCCAGAATAACAGTTACATTTTCCTGCTCCAGTGTTTACCATAAACAAAAGAGAGTAAAAGAGAGTATGTGTTTAACGGGGTCGAGTCTCTTTAGGTCAGGGGTGTCAAACTCAAATACACAATGGGCCAAAATTTTAAACTTGAATAAAATCGCGGGCCAACATTGAACAAATTAACCTTTTAATATATACCAAACATGTTTTGCTTTAACATTAAATATGGAACCAGCAACGCTTATAAACATACAATATATAACTAAATAGTGCAGACATGCAAAATCAAATTTCAAATAAAAAACACATCAATGTCATTAATTTATTAAATAAAAATCGTATGCCTCTTTTCTATTTGCATCCTTCTGATTTAAATATCAAAATAAAGTTTTTCAACAGGTTAATACATTTAAAAATAAAATAACAATAATAAATCTAGTATTAGCAGTAAATGCGCCGTATAATACCGGCAGGTCAGCTTTTATAGTACAATAATTATATAATAATTTGGTATTGCCTTGCGGGCCAAATAAAATTACACTGCGGGCCAAATTTGGCTCGCGGGCCAGAGTTTGACACCCCTGCTTTAGGTGCTTCTTCTCTTCCTCGCGGTGACAGGAGTGAAGTGCCCCGCCCCTCTCTGCGCTCCATAGGCAGGCAGGCAGCACAGCCGCCGCACCGCGCGAGCCCAGCCGCTGGTAACGGAGAAGATGGCAGAGCGGCAACAACAGAAACACGAAGGCAGGGTAAAGATCGGCCACTACATCCTGGGAGACACGCTCGGAGTGGGAACATTCGGGAAAGTGAAGAGTTAAGTCATGCTTTTTTGTCAATATCCACCTTAGCGTGTGCGTTTGCGTGTTTCAGCTGGAGTAACGTGAAGTAGCCTCCCCCCTCAGCGGACTGTGTTCAACTTGCCGGCGGTCAGTGCGCAGTTTGCGCAGCTGGCCGGTTTAACGGAAGCGACGGAAGGGATTTAAAGCGTAAATGTACTCCGAGAATCTGCCAGCTTGAAAGTCACCGAAGCCCCCTCTGTAGCTACTGTTATCAGCCATGGCAGGTGAAACTACCTGGAGGACAACAGCTACAAAGAAATGCACAGTCATATTAACGTTTATGTATTTAAACAAGGAGGAGTTTATGTTGGTTATATGCCTCGTGTTGCAGTAAAGGACGCACGTGAAGCTTTACAGTTTTCCCTAAACCCACCGCGTGAGCTGAGTGTTGACTTAATGTTTATAAACGGGTCTCTGCTCTCAAATGTTGTCACTTTCTCCCGGTGTTACCATGTGGAGTGTCTAGTAAGTCGGGAAAAGCTTTCACAGGAGTAAAGTTTCCCTGGAGAGGCCTGCCACAGGATAACATCTCAGTTTTCTTTGCTAGTTTTCGGGCATGACCTTGTGAGCTTTAAGTCAAAGCTGTGTGTGGTGTGCGCAGCTTGGGGGATGTATTTAAACACACCTCAAGTCAGGGCTTCATTTCTAAGCAGGTGTAAATTCTGAGTGAGATGAGTGAGTGAGATCATTTTTGCATCCTAGCAAGTAGTAAAATCCACGCAAAAATCTATATTGGGTTTTACTGATGGGAATGGTTGTTTGTCTAATTGTAATAATTACATATTAGGGTTGTCACGATACTAAAATTTTCAACTCGATACCGATACTCAGGAAAATATTCGATACTCGATGCCATTTTCGATACCACAATGATAAAAACAAAGACCCCAAAATGTAACAGAAATATTTTTATTAACAAGAAAAATGCAACATGTTAAAATTAACAGTACCACAGGTTAAATATTTATAATAAAAAACAGTTGTGCAAAAAGAAACTGCAATTTTTAATTTTTTAATTTTTTAAACTGCAAAAATTTTTTTGTAAAGCACTTTGTGTTGCATTTTTATGTATGAAAAGCGCTATATAAATAAAGTTTGATTTGATTTGATTTGAATTATGACAAGCTTCAGATACTCGATACTTTTGAAAATGAGTATTGTATCCGGATACAACGTTTTAGTATCAATACTTTTTTGAGTATCGATACTTTTGACAACCCTATTACATATGGGAGTTTACATATATTACATTATTTTATTTCTATTTTTATTTATTTCTATTTCTTATTTCCTTTAATTATTATTATTATTATTATTATTATCTAAATCTATCTTCTTATATGTGTTATTGATACTTAAGTTGTCACCTAAACAGTGAAATTGATATGCATACTTTATTATCTGAATTAGCTGCATGTAGCCCTTTGCTGCTGTACTTTTATTTTAATGTATCTATCTTCTAATCATAATTAATCTACTTATTTTGTTTGGGGCATCTTTGTATATTTATAACAAGAAATCAATAAGCAGGTAAAAGAAAAGAAAGAAGACAAGGGCTATGGTAGGGCAAGCATTAAAACCACAGGGCAAACATCATAATAATAATAATAATAATTTACTGTTTTGTTGAACCTAGGGCTGTCACAATATCAGATTATAACAACACAGTTATTGTGGCAGAAGAAAACGATATTATCAAGATATCTACAGAAAGTTTGAAAATCTCCAGTCAAACTAATCTTTGTTTATGGTATGTTTTGTCTGTAAACAGATGTCTACAATAGCATACAAAAGGGAGAAAGGGAAATTAATTCAGTATAGGGCTGGCCGATATATCGATATAAAAAATATGTTGATATATTTTTAAAGGTGATATGGAAAATCGATATAGTTCTTTTTTCCCCCTTTATATATAAATGCTGCCCTTACTAGGGTTTGTCATATTTGGTTCTTTTGTAATGTTCGTTATTTTTTTCTCTTATAAATATATTTATTTCAGAAAAAGATTGGCCTATTTTATTTCATAGGCTGTTTTTATTTAAGATATTTTTTATTTATTTAAATGTGAACTTTATGGAGCTTTGATTTAAAAAAAAAAAAAAAAAAGGTACTCCTGTTGGTGTACAGTATTTATGTTCACTTAAAGAAACGGTTTCATTAAAACGACTTGTGACATGTCATATATTTGACTGTGACTGAACATTTGCTCTCACTTTGCGATAAAAATATGGGGATGTATAACGTATATCGATATTCAGCCTAAATATACCGGGATATGACTTTTGGTCCATATGACCCAGCCCTAATTCAGTATTACATTTTTCAAATGTCATGGTTATTGGGATGATCCGTATATCTCGACATCCCTAGTTTAAGCCTGCTGTTCAACAGATAATCCAAATCAAACTTTAACCATCCTCCATATATCTTGTGCCTAAGCCTCTATGTGGTTTTTAACCCTTTATCGGGCGAAGAAGTGTATTTGGTAACTTCAGCGGATATCCAAAATAAAAAATTTAAATATTTCGCCAAAAAATTGCAAATTTACTAGATTAAAGTGGCAGATGTACAAGAAAAAAAGTTGCAGATTTAAGAGATTTAAAGTGGCAAGTCTGCGTGAAAAAAGTCACAGATTTACGAGAAAAAAGTGGGAGAAAAAGCTTTCTTCTCGCAGATTCACCACTTTAAATCTCATAAATCCGCACAATTTTTCTCATAGATTTGCCACTTTAATCTCGTAAATTTATTTCTCAAAATATTACTCCCCTACCCCGGATCCATATGTTTTTTTTTACACATTCTGGCAGTATGTAATATCCTCCAATATTCTCTAGGGTTGAAATTTGGAATTTGCAAGTATTTCAATGAATGCCCTATTAAGGGTTAACCTCTGTGTGCTCTGTCTGCTTCATATCTGCATTCTCTTGTTTTCAGTTGGGGTGCATCAGCTGACGGGCCATAAAGTGGCTGTAAAGATCCTAAACAGACAGAAGATCCGAAGCCTCGATGTCGTCGGGAAGATCAAACGGGAGATCCAGAACCTCAAACTGTTCAGACACCCTCACATTATCAAGCTGTAAGTAGGGAAAGACGACACATCCTTCTGACAGATTGTAAAACTCCGTGCTCGGTGCTGTCACAGAGATATAACTTCACTCTGTTAAATTAGTGGCAGTTGTAATGTGGGCCTTGTAGAACCTGATAATGTAATAAATTCCAGATAATGTAATAACCCCGATAATGTAATAAAAATCTTCACTTGAGTCCATTGAAAATGTAATAAAACCTGATAATGTAATAACTGGTAATACCAGTTATTACATTATCAGTTATTACACCTCCCCCCTCCAGGTATTACTATGTAATACCTGGAGGGGGGTGATTGGGAGGAACGGCCTGCCCGATCTAAACCCGAGTGGTGTTCTGTTATTGGACTTCTGTGCTAGTCATGGATTGTCCATAACGAACACCATGTTCGAGCATAGAGTTGTTCATAAGTGTACCTGGTACCAGAGCACTCTAGGCCAAAGATCGATGATCGATTTTATTATCGTATCGTCTGATCTGCGGCCGCATGTTTTGGACACTCGGGTGAAGAGAGGAGCAGAGCTGTCAACTGATCACCACCTGGTGGTGAGTTGGATCAGGTGGCGGGGGAGGATGCTAGACAGACCTGGCAAACCCAAACGCATAGTGAGGGTGAACTGGGAACGTCTGGCAGACCTTAGGCCTGCAGACCCTGCAGACCCTGCAGACAGGCAGGCCTGTCTGCAGGGTCTTCAACTCACGCCTCCGGAAGAATTTCTCCAACATCCCGGGTGAGGCTGGGGACATGGAGTCCGAATGGGCCATGTTCAAAGCCTCAATTGTTGACGCGGCTGGTAGGAGCTGTGGCCTGAAGGCCATCGGTGCCTGTCGTGGCGGCAACCCAAGAACCCGCTGGTGGACACCAGCGGTGAGGGAGGCCGTCAAGCTGAAGAAGGAGGCCTTTCGGTCTTGGCTGGCCGAGGGGTCTCTGGAATCAGCAGACAGGTACCGTTCGGCCAGAAGGGCTGCAGCTGTGGCAGTCGCTGAAGCAAAAACTCGGGTATGGGAGGAATTCGGGGAGGCCATGGAGGAGGACTTCCGGTCGGCCTCAAAGAGGTTCTGGAAAACCGCCAGGCGACTCAGGAAGGGAAAGCAGGGCTTGGCCCAAGCTGTGTTCAGCGGGGGAGGAGACCTGCTGACCCGACCTGGGGATGTCCTTAGACGGTGGAAAGAACACTTTGAGGAACTCCTTAATCCAGCCAAAACGTCCTCCGTAGAGGAGGCAGAGTCTGAAGACTCAGGGGAAGACTCATCAATATCCCTGGCGGAGGTCGCCGAGGTAGTTAAAAAGCTGCCCGGCGGCAAGGCGCCAGGGTTGGATGAGATTCGCCCTGAGATGCTGAAGGCTCTGGACATTGTTGGGTTGTCATGGTTGACACGCCTCTTCAGTGTCGCGTGGAGGTCTGGGACAGTGCCTGTGGATTGGCAGACCGGGGTGGTGGTTCCCATTTTCAAAAAGGGGGACCGGAGGGTGTGTTCCAATTACCGTGGAATTACACTTCTCAGCCTCCCTGGGAAAGTCTACTCCAGGGTGCTGGAAAGGAGGCTCCGGCCGATTGCCGAACCGCAGATTCAGGAGGAACAATGCGGCTTTCGTCCTGGCCGTGGAACAGCGGACCAGCTCTTTACCCTTGCGAGACTTCTGGAGGGGGCATGGGAGTTTGCCCATCCAGTCTACATGTGTTTTGTGGATTTGGAGAAGGCTTATGACCGTGTCCCTCGGGGAGTCTTGTGGGGGGTACTGCGGGAGTATGGGGTGCCGGGCTCGTTGCTACGAGCTATCCGGTCCCTATATAACCAAAGTGAGAGCAGTGTCCGCATACTCGGCACAACGTCAAACACGTTCCCTGTTGGCCTCCGCCAGGGTTGCCCCTTGTCTCCGATTCTGTTCGTGGTCTTCATGGACAGGATCTCAAGGCGCAGCCGGGGGGAGGAAGGGATCCGGTTTGGTGACCTCAGAATTGCATCTCTGCTTTTTGCAGATGATGTGGTTCTTTTGGCTTCATCAAGCCGGGACCTCCAGCACTCACTGGGGCGGTTTGCAGCCGAGTGTGAAGCGGTTGGGATGAGAGTCAGCACCTCCAAGTCTGAGGCCATGGTTCTCTGCCGGAAAACGGTGGACTGCCCCCTCCGGGTGGGGAGAGAGGTACTGCCTCAAGCGAAGGAGTTCAAGTATCTCGGGGTCTTGTTCACGAGTGAGGGTAGAATGGAGCGTGAGATGGACAGGCGGTTTGGTGCAGCGTCAGCAGTGATGCGGGCGTTGTACCGGACCGTCGTGGTGAAGAAGGAGCTGAGCCTGAAGGCAAAGCTCTCGATTTACCGGTCCATCTACATTCCAACCCTCACCTATGGTCATGAGCTTTGGGTAGTGACCGAAAGAATGAGATCGCGGGTACAAGCGGCCGAAATGAGCTTCCTCCGTAGGGTGGCTGGGCTCAGCCTTAGAGATAGGGTGAGGAGCTCAGACATCCGGAGGGAGCTCGGAGTAGAGCCGCTGCTCCTTCGCGTCGAAAGGAGCCAGTTGAGGTGGTTTGGGCATCTGGTAAGGATGCCTCCCGGGCGCCTCCCGTTAGAGGTGTTCCGGGCACGTCCAACTGGTAGGAGGCCCCGGGGAAGACCCAGAACACGGTGGAGGGATTATATCTCTCGCCTGGCCTGGGAACGCCTCGGGGTCCCCCAGGAGGAGCTGGACGTTGTGGCTGGGGAGAGGGGCGCCTGGAATGCCCTGCTGAGCCTGCTGCCCCCGCGACCCAGCCCCGGATAAGCGGACGAGAATGGATGGATGGATGGGTCAAAAGTTAATAAACATTCAACTTTGACCTATTGGTGACGCTAGAGCTCTTGAGCTAGAGTTAATACACAGTATCACCACTTGAACCCAAGTAATGGGTGGTCTGCTGTTAAATTATTACAATATTGGGGAATTATTACATTATCAGGACTTGTGAAATGAAGGCTAACCTGATAATGTAAAAACCTCCCATTAATGTTATACTTTATTACATTATTGGCAAAAAAAAAAGTGTATTACATTATTGGGAAATGCACTTTATTACATTATCGGGAAGTTATTACATTATCAGGTTTTATTACATTTTCAATGGACTCAAGTGCAGATTTTTATTACATTATCGGGGTTATTACATTATTGGGAATTTATTACATAATCAGGTTCTACAGGCCTTTTGCTATGTTGTGTTTCCTCTGTTGTGGCATGCTCTGCGTGTTCTTGTTTGTTTACTACAGCTGGGCTGCACTGAGCATGCCCATAGGGCTCCCAGGAGGGAGAACACATAAACATACCAATGCACTTTAACTTCTGCTTTCTCAGTTAAGACAATAAAGCTGCCTTAGTTCCTGCATTACTAAATCCTTCTCTTCGTCCAGGTGTCTTGGCCCTACTTGTGTTTTTCTCTCTGACTTTGTGTTTCTTTCAGTCCTTTTCCGTCTGTCTCCCTGGCCTCTTTCTCCTTGTCAGTCCATGTCTCTTTCAACAATCTCTGTGTTATTTTTAGGTTAGGGTTAGTCCACTGTGAGCTACGGCAGATATGTGAGCTCTCAGCTCATAAGCTTCAGCACTGTGGGGACAGTCTGTCACTGACATATACAATGCTTAGCACATTTATTAGACCACCGGTTTGTGCCACAGCTGTCCTAAATTAACAGCATTAGCAGTAACCAAAATCATTTTTGTGTTTCTGTAATGGTTAATACACCAGTATGTAGAAGCTCTTTAACTGAACTGATATTTTTAGTGCTAAAATATAGTTATAATGATTACCGGTATCTTAATTATTAAAGTTACTGTTTTATAAAAAAAACTTTAAAAATAGTAAAGTGCATCATTGTTTCTGGATTAAGTTGTCAAATGGTAGTTATTTACTTGCTTTCATAACAGAAAAATTAGTTTTAGTGGTTGAATGTTCAGCTTGATTCACACACATTTTAGGCACAAACACAGTTCATATTTTTAAGAGCAAACTTAAGACTTATCTTTTTAATTTGGCTTTTACTTGAACCATTTTTAAATATTTTTCTGCTCATGCATCTTAGTGTTACAACATTTTCTCTTTTATATATATATATATATATATATATATATATAGTATATATATATATATATATATCGTGCTCTACTTTCTACTTTTTAATTATTTATTTATTCTTTTCATCTTTTTATGTAGCTTTTTTACTTTTTATTGTAATTATTATTTACTTTTGTTTTTATTTAATTTTTATCTTACCTTACTTTATTTTTATTTATTTTATCATATTCATTTCTAACCTGCCTCCAGTGTTTCCTCACTGCTTAACGTTGAGATGGCGCTTTGTTTTTAATGGGATGGGTGGATGGAGGGTGTTTGCTTGTTTCTATGTGAATCACTTTGTGTTACATTTCTCTTGTATGTATTGATTGATTGATACACAGTCTGTCTGTCTGCATGGACACTGGGCTGAGCAAAGCAACTGTGTGATATATTATCCCTGTTTGCAAATCCAGCATGAAGTGGAATGAATTAGAATAAATGTCTTAACATTTCCCTCTAGTGCTCTCACTGTTTAGATTTCCTAGAATGTGTGTGTGTGTGTGTGTGTGTGTGTGTGTGTGTGTGTGTGTGTAACACAGAAAGAGAAAGAAATTGTGATTCTGTTTGTGTTTATTTCTCCCACGGTGCTGACTGTGTTGTGCTACACCCGGCTCAACAGGAATGAAGTAGATTATGATAAAGTACCGAATCTCACAAGAGCAGCCATTCATGAGATTGGGCCTGCATTTTAATATACCTGACCTTTATGAAAATAATGCCCGCACTCAGCAGCCATACATCACAGCTTAGCCTCTCCTCTCTGTGTATTTGTTTCTGTTTATTTATTCTGTGGTTGTTTTGAAGTAAATACATTTGGTTATTGATGATATAAAAGCCTGTTGGTGTGTTAATAGTTCAATTAGGATTTAGGGATATGATCTAATAGACGCTCGAGTGTTAATTAATGTACAATATGTTCATTTGTGTTTAAGGTACCAGGTGATAAGCACACCCACAGATTTCTTCATGGTGATGGAGTATGTATCTGGAGGGGAGTTATTTGACTACATCTGCAAGAATGGACGGGTAAGACGTTTCAATCTCTTTGATGTTACTTTATAAATACAATAAGTTGTATAAGCCCTTATGATTTCTTTCAAAACTTTATGGATTTACTCTTACTCTGTAGAGACATCAAAGCACTTTCTTTATGCACATTATTTAAATGTATTTATGCCCATTTTTTAAAATCAGGGATGTACCTATATTTTGCACCATAGTATGTATTTTTTCCGCCTTTTAAAGAGATAGATTTTTTTAAAGTGGGGTTGTATGAGGTATGCATTGTTTCCCCTAAAAAAAATTTCAGCAGCAGTGCTGCTGTGTCCGTGGCCATGAGCAGTGTTGCTCACTCCTCAGTAAGGAAAGTAGCTATTGGCTGTCCAAAAAGTCCCTAGAAGTCGCTAGTCATCGCTTAATTTGCATAATTTACCATGTGCATGTACTTGTAATGGACGCTGTAGGAGAGAGGAATAATGTTGTGGGGAAGACAAAAAGTGAGTAAAAACACCGTAAAAAATGTTTAGAACTGCAAGTGCACTATCTTCTGTCACAATTTCAACCCTCCTCCTTAATCCGGCCTTGGGACCGGCTAAAGTGACCCAAAAGAGACACGGACTGTAAACCAGCCAGCGGCGACTTCGCGCTTGCGCGATTTGCAGACTGGATGCTAAGGGGTTAACGTCCCCTCCGGCTCTGTGACTGCAGCTGGGAGAGACTGCTGCGGGAGGACTGGGCCGCTTCAAGTCTCCAGTAACACCAGAAAAAGTCACTAGATTTGTCGCTAGGGGGTCTGAAAAGTCGCTTAATCTAGCAGCAAAGTCGCTAGCTTGAACGTTACCTTTTACATTGATGTCCTAAGAGGGTCCGACAGGATTTGATGCGCTCGTTGATGACTCAGAACAAGTCGAAAATAACGTTGTGTGTTGTTGTGCTCACACAGTACAAGTAGAAATCATTAGTGGCACATTGATATAAGTGATCATGTGAAATTTCAGCAACGGCAAACGTATTTCGTACGTAGGAGAAACACTGGGTATGTATCCATAGTCAGTTTATTACCTACAGTAGATTGGAGAAGAGAAACTAAGCTATGCACTGCCTTGGACGGGGGCAGCAACTGACGGAAAAAAAAATGTATGTCACTTTTTACTTTTCATTTTCATTTTTATATTTACACACACATATATATATATATATATATATATATATATATATATATTACACACTGCCTATGGATAAGAACCTCATACAACCTCACTGCAAAAAAATCTCTTTCTCTCTCGCTGTAAACTTAATTAATGCGTTGGATACTTTCATAAATCATGAAAATTAGTTTGACAACAGTCAGTGTTCTTGCACACCATCATAGCTGCACCTTTCAGTCAATGTTTACCATTTAACATTTGTGATTTAAACTTTAAGTGAAGCATGGTATCCCACACACACACACACACACACGCACACACACACTCACTCAGTCCAGATACTGCCCGCTACATAGAGATGACCTCTCCTGGGGATTCTGTTTATTTTAATAGAATAATCCGACTTGAACTTTCCCTGGGCCCTGAGCCATCACAACCCCATGACCAACCCTGAACATGATACATCTGCTCTTAACAACACAACACACCATTCTTTCCACACAATCCGAAAAATACTCAGTCCAACCAATGTCCGTTCACATCGTGTCTTTCAGGTGGAGGACACAGAAGCTCGCCGTCTTTTCCAGCAGATAATCTCAGCTGTGGACTACTGTCACAGGCACATGGTGGTCCACAGAGACCTTAAACCTGAGAACGTCCTGCTGGACGCCAGCAAGAACGCCAAGATAGCCGACTTCGGTAGGATCATCAGAGACCGGAGTCACAGTTAGAGGAAGAGATGGAAGGATTGACAAAACAATTGTTAGGACATTTAAGAGAGAATGTATAACAGAATATGTTTATGAGGGAATAAGAAGGACAAAGAGGCAGAGCTGAATGGAATTACAGTACTTGGACAGTTTGATTAGAGACAAGTGAACATTTGCTGCAGAGTTATAGGACAAAGCGTAATTATACACCTAATTATACACTTGTAGAAAAGTGTGAAATCACCATCATGCACCTGTTAACCTCATTATTAGATGAAAATGAATTTCGCACTGAGCACAGTTTCCTATCGGTTTTGGCATAATTGTTCTAGCTGATTGGCCGAGAGACCGTGCCTGATGCAATCGGCCATGAAATAGAGAAATATTTTCACAAACAGACGAAGGCCCTTGTGCACAGCAGGGTGTGTGTGGTGGAGAGAGGTCCCCTAGCAACGGCCAGGTCTCATATCATGTCTGGCAGGAAGCCTTGAGGCCCAGTGTCATCTGATAGGGAAGGAATCACAGGGGTGCGGCAGAGGGGTGTACAGCAGGAGAAGTGTTTTGGCTGAGAGCAGCAGACACTGTAGAGGCAGTGTTAAAGGCACAGGGATAAAAGATAAAAGGGAAGGTCAGCAGATCGCAGTGCGTCTGGTGTTTAGCGTTTGGCCCTGGCAGGCAGAGAGAAGCTCATCCAATTAGATCAGCTTTGTGTTTAGAGCTTAGAGTCTTGGCGGGTAAAGGAGGATAAAGATATCAGCGGTGTACACAGTCTATAACTCTCACCCTCCCTCTGCTGGGCCATGTGTAGTTCAACCAAAGGATCAATTGGACAAGATGGTCTCACAGGAATCCGTGGAATAGCCACGGATTCATTTCCGTGAAACTGACACGGATTTCGCTACAATGCAAGTTAATGACAGTCATATCCCGTGGCTATTCCAACATACAAAGTCATTTTGTACATTCACTGAGTGAATATTTAGAAAATAAAACATATATTTCTCGCTAGAAATGTGGTCAAAATCCATTTTTATGCAGAAACTAAGTCAAAATATTGATTTTTTCACTAAAAATGAGTGAACTGTCCGCCATGTTTTTTGTCCTGACCGGCGGGACCTTGAAAGTCACGTGACTTGGAACAAACCAATAGGAAAAAATATCCATGGAATAATCATTAACTTGCATTGTAGAGAAATCCGTGTCAGTTTCACGGAAATTTGAGTTATTCCGTGGCTATTCCACGGATTTTGAGTTAGGCAAACCCGTGGCTATTTCACGGATTCCTGTGAGACCAGGTTCCAATTGCAATAATATGACAATAGCATACTGCTTCATGAGCCTGTGTTATTGTCAGTGAAGACTGAAGGGTGTTAATGTGTCTTTTGGTCAACAGGTCTGTCAAACATGATGTCAGATGGGGAGTTCCTACGGACGAGCTGCGGCTCACCCAACTACGCTGCTCCAGAAGTTATCTCAGGAAGGTGTGTGTGATCACATGTTACAATGACAATCATATATCTTACTTAAAACACAAAACTCAATGTCTCAGAAAATTAGAATATTACATAAGATCATAAAAGAAAAAGGATATTTTAAACACAATTGTCATGCTTCTGAAAAGTATCTTCATTTCTATACATCAATACTTGTTGGGCTCCTTTTGCATGAATTACTGCATTAATACTTGGTGGCATGGAGGAGATCAGCCTACAGCACCATGTTGCTTTTATAGCAGCCTTCAGGTCATCTGGTGTCTCTCACCTTCCTCTTGACAACAGCCCATAGACTCCTATGAGGTTCAGGTCAGCCCAGTTTGCTGGCCAGTCCAGCCCAGTAACACCATGGTCATTGAAGCAGCTTTTGGTACCTTTGCCAGTGTGGGCAGGTGCCAAGTCCTGCTGGAAAATGAAACCAGCATCTCCACATGAAGACTCTAAAATGTCCTGATAGATGGCTGCTATGTTGACTGTGGACTTCAGAAAACACAGTGGACCAACAGCAGCAGAGGACATGGCCCCAAACCACCACTGACCCAGGACTCACATATTGAAATTTTTCACAATATTCAAATTTTCTGAGAGTTTTGTGTTTTCATTATCTCAAAGCCAGAATCACCAAAATTACAAGAAAAACAGGCTTGAAATATTTCACTCTACATGTAATGAATCTATATAATGTATGAGTTTCACTTTCTGAAATGATTGGCAGAAAATATTGAACTTTTTCATGATATTCATTTATTTTTTGAGATGTACCTGTACTATGAAAGTATTAAAACGCTCAGACAACCTGTGTTCAGAAACTGTGCCTTTAAACAAGCTGTCAGGACTTATATATAGGTAAAACTACAGTGCCGTTACAGTCAGTGCATGTTGTTGTCACATGTCACATGTTCTCATCACTGTGTCAGGCTCTACGCAGGCCCAGAGGTGGACATCTGGAGCAGTGGGGTGATCCTGTACGCCCTGCTGTGCGGCACTCTACCCTTCGACGACGAACACGTCCCCACGCTGTTTAAGAAGATCAGAGGAGGCGTCTTCTACATCCCAGAGTACCTGACTCGCTCGGTGGCCTCGCTGCTCATGCACATGCTGCAGGTGGACCCTCTGAAGAGAGCCACCATCAAAGACATCAGGTGCTCAGCCTACGCTGTCAGTTCAAGCGACACTTCTTAGTGCCCGCCTTTATCTTCTGGCTCATTAATTTCCTCTTGTTCCTTTTTCTCCCTGTTGATTTTTGACACGGTCACACAAGAGAAATGATTGTGATGTGTTGTACAGGCTTCAGTGGCTGTACTGTGCTGAGGATTACTGTCCCAACCAGGCACAATTTTCATGCAGCTTTTTTCTCTGCCCTCAATACTGCATTGCCTACAACTCATTAACACTGTCAGATGATTATTGTTTTTAAAAAACAGACTGAAGAAAGTTATTCGGTGAATCTGGGAGAAAAAAAGTTGCTTTTTTCCCACTTTTTTTCTCGTAAATCTGCGACTTTTTTCGCACAGATTTGCCACTTTAAATCTCTTAAATCTGTGACTTTATTTCTTGTAGATTTGCCACTTTTATCTAGTAAATTTGCAACTTTTTTTCTCGAAATATTACCTGAAGTTACCGAATATAGTTCTTTGCCTGATAAAGGGTTAAAGGTCCCCCATCAGAAGTGTCACTACACAAACACACTGCTGTGTTTGACAACAGTTTGATTTCATGCTTCAAGTTTAAATGTCACGTACTGCTGTGACATGTAGAGAGTAATCAGTCACCATTAGGTTTGGTTTTGAAGTTAAGAGCTATAACTTTGACTATCTATTCTGTCCTCCACAGGGAACATGAGTGGTTTAAGCAGGACCTGCCAGGCTACCTGTTCCCTGAGGACCCCTCGTATGATACTTCAGTCCTGGACGAGGAGGCCGTCAGGGAAGTGTGTGACAAGTTTGAATGCACTGAGTCCGAGGTTATATCCAGCCTTTACAGCGGGGATCCACAGGTACTCTATACACATTCTCATTTTTTAGGAATAAATGAGCATTGATCAGTTTAATGGGATGTTAGTTTTGGCTAGCAAAAGAACAAAAACAAAATGTATGTTACTTACCTCAGAAAAATGAGCAGCGACTCCTTGGAGTGTCTGTTAGTCCAACCAAAACGCTGAACAAGACATTTTTACTGTCATTAAGTGAAAATACAATGAAAGGGTCAAAGTTATCAGACCAAACCGGTAACCATCCTTTTTCTAATATCTATATAACTATAACTATCTATATATTGACACATTGCCATGGATACGCATTGTTCTGCTTCTCTCCTGATGACAGTTCGCCTTGTTAGTGACCTGTCAATCAAAGGTAGCCCCGCCCCAAATCATACGATTCTTTATCTTCTATTTTCTTCTAAATGGGGCCATTGTTTGAACTATTAACATGAAATTGTCTTGAAGAAGATTTTGTACTAGTGATTGAGACCATAGTGAAAAAAAATTTCAGAGGTAATAAATCAAGTGAGAAGTTTTCTCATTTTGCATTGAAATGAATGGACAGAAATGTTTTTGCAGCCAAACTTAGCACCCCCTGCTGGAATTTGTTGGTAGAATGCAGCTTAAGGCACTTCCTGGTTTGCCTCCCTGCTCAGACCCGGAGGTTGCCGGCTGCTATCAACACTAGCCAAAAGACTAACATTAGAGTTGTTGTAGGTTTTAATAATTCTCCCTCTGACCATGCAGGATCAGCTGGCAGTAGCCTATCACCTTATAATAGACAACCGGCGCATCATGACGCAGGCCAGTGAGTTCTACCTGGCCTCCAGCCCTCCCCAGGGCTCCTTCATAGAGGAGGGCATGCCGCTGCCCCCCGGGGTCAAACCCCACCCAGAGAGGATGCCTCCGCTGCTGGCTGACAGCCCCAAGTCTCGCTGTCCTCTGGATGCTCTCAACACCACTCGGCCCAAACCTCTGGCAGTGAAGAAGGCAAAGTGGCACCTTGGTATCAGGAGTCAGAGCAGACCTTATGACATCATGGCTGAAGTGTACAGAGCCATGAGACAACTCAGCTTTGACTGGAAGGTAATGTGATACATCATACACAGATACTGTACATACAGGTGCAAACATGGGTCTACATATGAAGGAGCTTGTGTGTTATTTTGTATTGTAGGTGGTAAACCCGTATCACCTGCGGGTCCGGAGGAAGAATCCAGTAACGGGAAACTTGGTGAAGATGAGCCTGCAGCTGTACCAGGTGGACAGCAGATCCTACCTCCTCGACTTCAAGAGCATCGATGGTGAATGACACAAAACTCATCTCACAACATTTAAGATAAGATAAGATAAGATATACTTTATTCATCCCAGCAGAGAAATGTAGGTGTTCCAGCAGCTAACATACACACAACACAACACAACACAACACAACACAACACAACACAACACAACACAACACATGTATACATACATATTCCATCTATACAAAACATGAGCCCGAATACATAGCCTAGTATAGAAGAGGTGGAATGGATGGTCCACGTGCATTAGTAGCTGTTACTCATAGATAACAGTTACAGCAAGTGTGCAAATATACAGGTGTGTTAATAAACAGGTGTGCAAATATATAGTTTGATACATACAGTATAGGCAGCTTAAGCTAAAGTTTAAATAAATATTTTTTTAAAATAAATAAATAAATAATAATAATAATAATAATAATAATAATCTTCTGTCCTTACTAAAAGGGGAGTCATTATAAAGTGCAATTGCAGTAGCTAAAAACGTATTCTTAAATCTGTCCTTTTTGCAGCCTAGCTGCCGTAGCCTCCAACTAAAAACACTCTTTTACACATTACACATTAGACTGTGCAAAGGATGCGTGTTATTGTCCCTAATACTCAACAATTTCTGTACCATCTTTCTCTCCATCACCACCTGCAGGGACTCTACAGCAGTCCCCAGCACAGAGCCAGCCCTCCTAATCAGCTTGTTAAGCTTTTTAGAGTCCCAAGCCCTTACGCCGCTGCCCCAACTGATGGCTGCAAAGAAAATGGCACTTGCCACTACAGAATTTAGAATTGGCAATAAGACAAATCAAAGCAACTATCATAAGCACTATGAAAGCAACTTTTTCTGCTGTTTTAATGAGCACTCTACATGGCTCTGCCTTAGTTTTGGTGATAGCACAGATGAGTTGGTGGATTTGAAGCAGCTGAGCAGGTGTTTATGCAAATCAGGTGGCAGGTGGCAGGTCTGGTTCTTGTTTTAGCCTAAACATTGACTTTCCATTTGAGTCTGCTTAGGCTACTCTTCTAGAAATACAAGCACAAAGAGCTTTTCACTTTCATATGTCTTCGCCTACGTTTTAAGATTTGGCACAGATTTAAATAGACTTGTACAAAACCTGTTTCCTCCACACAGATTCAAAATGATAGGATGCCAGGTTTTTGGAGAGGTGACCTTCTCCCTCTGCTTGTTGTTATCTTCTATTTTTGAGATATTTAACTTTTCCTGACTGGTTAAAAGCGAAAAAAATTTGGAGCTGTTATTATGGTTTTGAAAATTGTATTAGTAATTATTTTGAAGCAGTCTGTAATTTCAGTTTTGATTTCAGTTTAGTTTTTAGTTTACTTGAAGTGTTATAAAAAATATAAAAATTGTAGCAGCTCTTTAGTTTTTTTTTAGTTTAGTCTTTTTTCTTTTAATCATTGTTTTTATATTTTTTTATAGACAACAAAATTATTTTTTTCACTGCTAGTTTTAGTCTTACTTTTTGTTGATTATAATAACTCAACTTTGGAGTATTTTAATCTTTATTGACATAATAGGAGTTTGTTGTAAATGCATTTCATAATGCACATGCAAAAAATTTAAACTCATTTATTTTGGCAGTAGTACAATTCTTGTATAATTGTAGAATAATTATATAAACACTGGTAACACTTTACAATGACCATCATTTATAAATGGTAAACAGATAATTTATTAATGTTTAATCATCATTTATAAACCGTATATAGGCCATTTAAAATGGTAAATACATAATTTATTAATATTAACTACTAACTACACCATTTATAAATGGCAAAAAAATGGTATATTAATGTAAGTTTATAGTTAATTTACCAATATCAAACAATTGAATTATAATTAATAGTTTATTGATAGCTTTAGTTGCACTCATTATAACATTTTAAACACCATATTAAGTATGTTAATGATTTTATACCTTTAAGAAATTAGTTGAAAACATTTAACGATTAAATATGTATAGCACTTTGTAAATGGTTAATAATTGGTTTATAAACCATCTATAAATATCACTTAGATGGTTATTGTAAAGTGTCACCAATTATTTTTTTCACTGCTAGTTTTAGTTTTACTTTTTGTTGACTATAATAACTCTGCTTTGGAGTATTTTAATCTTTATTGACATTATAGGAGTTTGTTGTAAATGCATTTCATAATGCACATGCAAAAAATGTAAACTAATTTATTTTAGCAGTAGTACAATTCTTGTATAATTGTAGAATAATTATATAAACACTTTATGACATACTCTTCTGTGAATGCTGATGCTACTATCCTCTGCTGGTGTAACCCCCCAGATGACATCATGGAGGCGGTGGGCTTTAAATCGGGTTCATCCACCCCTCAGAGGTCCGGCTCCACGGCCGGTCTCTACAGACCCAGACTGAGCATCGACTCCGCAAGTCCAGCGATCGATCTGCCACAACTCAGCTCCTCCCTGCCGGGATCCCTGTCTGGGAGCAACCCTCTCCTCGCTCCTCGTCAGGGCTCACACACCATGGACTTCTTTGAAATGTGCGCCAGTCTGATCACCACGCTGGCGCGCTGAGGCCCGTCGACTCCTGACCTCGCTGTAACCTGGATGTCTGCGCTGATCCGGGACGTAGGGAGTGTAGATGTTCAGAGTGACTTCCTCTCTCTGTCTCCTTTCCATCTCCACTTCAGTGGTATTGGACACAGCAAAATCTGTAGTGTTGGTTTTTCAGTGTTGATAATTTTGAGTTGGTGAGTGTTGATTTTGGAGTTGTTATAACACTTGTAGTGATCAAAAAGCTCTGCCAGCGTTGTTACATGTTAACACCTGAGTTAGATTCACTTCAGTTGGAGTTGATTTTCAGATTTTGTGACTTGTGTGTTCGGTTAAAGACAGAATGCACTTTTAATGTATCGTAAAACAAAACATGAATGTTAATTATCACATTAGTGAAAGGAAATTACATGATTTTAGGGTTAAATATACACTGTAAGGTGTCAAAGTCACACAATGTATGTTAAAAATTAACACTCACAGTGTAAGGGAATAACACGATTTTAGTGTTGAAATTACACTTTGTGTCATAAAATAACAAGATGTACGTTAAAAATTAACAAAAAGGAAAAGGAATAACACAATTTCGGGTTAAAAGTGCACTTATGTGGTGTCATAAAACAACACCAAGGGTGTCAAATATTTCACACTATTAAAGAGTTAAAATATTAACACTTTTCAAAGTGTCATTTTAACTCAGAATCCATGAGAATTATATAAACTCAGAAAAAGTGTTAAATTTAACACTCTGTGAGTTGAATTCACACTCCCGGTTTTGCTGTGTAATATCTGTCACCTCAGATTAAGGAGACATAGAGAGGAAGAAAGTCAGATCAATAGCTTCTTTTTTTGTTGTTTTCACACAGTTTTTGGGGTCTTTGAGTGTAAACGTCAGGCTGCAGCTTGTGAAAACTGATCCAGGCTCTGGTGCGAGGCAATGGATCACAGTTCACTTCAATCTATTCTCAACTGCTGAAATGTCATCACCCACCACTAAACCAAAAGGTGGGAAATCCTGCTGAGTTTGCCCCAGACACTGATCAGAGGTCAGTTCTTGTTTTATATTTTAATCAAGGCAGTGGTTGTTAAAATTGGCATTTAATCTGTGTCTGAGGGTTAAAATTTAATTTCAGGTCTTTTATGGTTTGTAAAGAAACAGCTTTTGTTATCCATGTATATTATATTTATACTACAATCATATTACGTAGCTGAAAAGGTTGACTAACGTATACCAAATAACAGACTTTATACACCATAAAGAAGATAATTATTATTTAGATATCAGATCCATATTTATTTTTGAGAGATAGTTTTTTAGGCACTATAGTTGTATTATTTCAGCACTGCATTAGCGTGGAGTTTTATGCTAATTTTGAATAGATGATAGAAGACTAATGAACCTTGATAGACAGCAGGATAGTGGGGCGGTAATACTCTGCATGGAACCTACTAGTCCTGCATTTAGTGTTGAAGCACAGATACACACAATCTCACATCTGGGATTTTCACAAACTCCTTATTCTCTAAAAATGTTTATGCATTTCAGAAATGCTGTGCAAACCGTAAATATCCCTTCGATTTTTCACCCACAAAACCGTTATTTTAACTTTCATAAATATGCACCCCGCTTCAGCTCGGTCCTTAACAAATGACAAGCTGAGCAACTGTTAATATGCTGCTCACTCATGCATGCACAGAATCTTAATTTTAAAAAGCAAGCAGGCCTGTGATATCAGGAGGACAGTCATGGCAGCTGGTCGGTTATGTAGTCAGCTGAAAAAGACTGAAGCCATGTGCTGTTTGTAGAGTGTAGGAATTTATACGGCTATAATTATGGAAGGTATTAAAGGTCTACTATGCAGGGTTTTCCTTAAAAAACAACAAAATCAATGTATCAGAATATTTCTGGTCATCACTCTTTGGGCACAAAGCTACAAAAATACAAGGCACAATGGAAAAAATTAAAATGCAGCGAGGCGAAAAACTCTGTAATCTGGGGTTTGCTTTCCCTTTCTTTGAGCCGGGGAGGAGGGGCCAAGTTTGAGGGTTGTGTTAACAAACTGTAAGTGACTATTCCTGGATAGTATGCCTTTAACGGATATCTAAAATGAGTAATAAATGAGTAATAGATAAAATAATATTTCGAGAAAAAAGGTGCAAATTTACATTTACATTTACATTTAGTCATTTAGCAGACACTTTTATCCAAAGCGACTTACAGGAAGAGTAAAAACAAACAAACAGATTAAAGTGGCAAATCTACAAGAAAAAAAATTGCAGACTTAAGAGGTTTAAAGTGGCAAATCTGCACGAAAAAAGTTGCAGATTTACAAGAAAAAAGTGAAAAAAAAGCAACTTTTTTCCAGTCCACATTCTGGCTGTATGTAATATCCTCCAATATTCTCTAGGGTTGAAATTTGAAATTTGCAAGCATTTCAATGAGTGCCCTATTAAGGGTTAAGTCTTCTAAAATATAGAAAAAATGTGCATCAGGAATCAGAGTCCAATGTGAGGTCTTGAGTTTAATTTCCTTGATGAATTACCTCCATAGTCAGTCAATTTTCAAAATTGCTGCTAATCGTTTGAGCAGTAATAAACTTAATTAACCCTGCGTCCTTGTAGGTGAATAGATAATGAGGTGATGATGATAATCGATGATAAATCCCTGTGAGATGGTGTGTATCTGCTGCAGGACAGTACAAGCCACAGAAACCTTTTCTCCAGTTGCCTTAAAGAATGCAACGAGTGTGTGTGAGCCAGTGTGTGTGTAGGGGAGATCAGAAGAGTTGAGTGTGTCACATGTTTTCTTACTGGCGTTGTTTGAAGGATCTTAGAAGTGGTTGGTAGAAAGTGACGAAGGGTCAAAACATAACATAAGTTGCTGTCTGTGTGTGTTTCTTCTGTTTCAGTCTGCACTTTAAAACTTTTACTGCATCACACTCTGGTTGTGGATACACAAGCTTTACTGATGGTGTTTCTGGTCCTACGTTGCCACCGTGTTACTATTTTTATAAATGTTCAGCATTGTCCTGTCAGATCGTTATTGATGTTGTCATACGATAGTTTTGCTAAATCGTTGCAGACTGAATGTAAAGTGAAAGTGGTGCTTCGGATGAATCCTTCTGTCTTTTATTTCTTTGGGTTTGTTCTCAGTTTTTTAAAGCTGAATTGTTGCTTTAATGGAAAGTACTGGAAGGTTGCCTTTCTACTCTTCTCAGTAAAACAGCGGTTAGAAGGAATAGTATGCAATCTACTTTAGGAAACCACCAAAATGGCCAATATTATTATTATTATTATTATTATTATAACCTTTGCTTCTGAGGTTATGTTTTTTGGTTTGGTTTATTTGTTTTTCAGCAGGATTACAGAAAAACTATTGGTCCAATTTTCATGAAACTTTGTTGAAAGGTGAAGCATGGGCCAAGGAAGAACCCATTTGGAGCAGGTCCAAATCACAGGGCGGATACAGTCATTATTTTGCACGTGTGTTAACACACGTGAGGCCATTTTTGCTGCATTCATATGTCGTCACAGTGAGTTCCCAAATGGAGAAATTCCGTGAACATCCCATTAATTCGCTTTAACACTTTAAAAAGTTTGGCAAAGTTTTGGTACTCTTCGCTTGGCTCACATGATCCTTTTCCTTTGCTGTTGTGCCATTGTCACGGAAATACTGTAAAACAGTTATCAAGTTGTTGTTTAAAAGCTCTGAGCAATAAAATACAACACATCTTCTTTGTAGCGTCCATAATGTTTCCACATCACGCCTTAAAGGGGCTTATAGAACCTGATAATGTAATAAATTCCCGATAATGTAATAAAAATCTGCACTTGAGTCCATTGAAAATGTAATAAAACCTGATAATGTAATAACTTCCCGATAATGTAATACACTTTTTACCAATAATGTAATAAAGTATAACACCAAGCACCTTTAGACTTCAAGAAGCTGTTGAATGCATTCGTTGTCATGGATACCTCGTTTGTGAAAAACGGATGAACAGGTCAAAAGTTAATAAACATTCAACTTTGACCTGTTGGTGGCGCTAGAGCTCTTGAGCTAGAGTTGATACACAGTATCACCACTTGAACCCAAGTAATGGGTGGTCTGCTGTTAAATTATTACAATATTGGGGAATTATTACATTATCAGGACTTGCGAAATGAAGGCTAACCTGATAATGTAATAACCTCCCATTAATGTTATACTTTATTACATTATTGGTAAAAAAGTGTATTACATTATTGGGAAATGCAGTGTATTACATTATTGGGAAATGCACTTTATTACATTATCGGGAACTTATTACATTATCAGGTTCTACACCACTTTAAGAACATGAATAGGAATGTCACTCTGAACTCTAAATTTGATGCATTCTGTTTTTGTTTTATTCTAGATTTTACAGTGTCCCAACTTTCTGGGAATTGTATTTAGGATATAGTGTGGTAATGATGTTCTGAACAGAGAGGGAAGCCCTGCCTCCTCCATGTGTGTTTTAATCTGAGTTTTTCTGTTCATTGCTGACAACAAACAACAACTCGCTCTAAATTCAGAGCAAAGTCGGAAGAACAACTTCCCAACATGGGAAATGGGACCATCAGAGGAGAAGATGAATGGCCTTGGCGGAGGTCTGCACTCTCTGAGAGCCATTCTAGTAATATTTTATTTATCATTTTTATTTTAGCAGGCTTGTGGTAGTTGTTGCCAGAAGGCCAAGGGGCTGGGGATTTGAGATAAAACTGTCTTTACTTAACAAAATAATGGGAATAATTTGGTCATGTTGGTGGTTTACTCACATCAGAATATTCATCCAGTTAGTATTCACTGAGAACTTTATCGGACCTACAATAACTTGATGTAGACAGAGGTTTTAGTTTGTTGTTCTGAATCATATCGTCTGCATTGTTTGAAATGGAGTCAGTCATTTTTTTGCCTTATAAGAGCGTTGTGAAGACTTTTGGTTCAAACAGTAAAAGCCACAGTGTGTTACTCTGCTGAAACCCTTTATTACACGACTTATCTCTCTATGTAGGGTTGTCTTTCTGTCTGTGAATATACTTTGATGTCAGGGAGGAAGTGTGCTCTCTGCTGCAGGACACATGCCACTGCACACACAGCTTTTATAAACACTAATCCACATTCTTCAGTCAAACCTCTACACTACACTTTATTGCCGTGTCTTATATGATCTGTCCTCTGTATAGTGAGCTACGTTGGTCACATCAGGATCACATTACGCATCCATTCCTGATTCTGCTGCTCGTGACGACGATAGAAAAACACAGATCAATGAAGTGCACTATCTCGGAGAGGTCATGGGTCGTGTTATAACCAGTATTTACTGTCAGATGTAGTACTGTATCATTACAACTGTATGCAACTACCAGTGGCATGTTCGTCATGTAAACTCTAATGTGTCAGAGCTGGGAAACACACGCCAGGGGAGTCAAAACCAGACTTAAACGTGTTGTACCAAAGTGAGTATTCAACTCTCTGTTTATCTGTGGAGGGGTTCTTATGATTAGTGTAACCTTAAATACCCCTGTGTGTGTCGTATGTGTGTTGTGTGTGTGTGTGTGCACACTGGTTATTGTGTATGAGAGTGTGTTTCTGTGTGAGTGTGACAGTGTGTTTCTCTCCCTGTCTCTGTCTGTCTGATTGGGGTTTGGATTTTCTCTTGTTATGCACTGCATGATATTGCTGTTATGATTTGCACTTTAATGAGTATTTATTGAAAAACAATAAACAAACATATAAAAGAAAAACCTTCCTGTCCTAAAGGCTTTGTCAGCATTACACACAGACCCATCACAGAGGATTAGTTTTGTGGTTTTTTTTCTTTCATTTCCAGTCAAAAAAGCACCCTTAGATGTCAACAACAGTATTTTACATGAAAACGACCTCGGGTGATCATCACTTTGTCTTTCTGTAACACTTACTATTCTTCAGCTTGAGGGAAAGTCGTAGAAGGAAAGGCGGCGAATAAAAGTGACACCTGCCACACATCCGCTCCATAAAAATTAAAAGAAAGAAAATAAAGTTTATGGATGATGCTTCTCTCCAGAAGGTGCAACTACGACCATAAAATTTGTACATTTTATATATGAGATTACGCTCTGTGTTGTTTATTGGTATGCCATTAAAGATAATTATTTTACCTAATATGGTAAAAGCTTGGCATTTAAATACGATGACAAGAGCAGTTACATAAGCAATTGCAAAATCTATAATGATCTTTCACAAAATAATCAAGGTAAATAAAAGTAGAAAAAGATGCTCATATACAAAAAAAAAACACAATAATACAAACATTTGTAAAAACTGAACAACAAACAGGTAAATATTGGAGTTGGAGGAGGAAACTGTTAATCAGAGTTTTATAAATGTAAGGCTTCTATCGTGATATAGAGGTAATTATATCTTGATAACTATATCTAATACAGTATAGTAAGTCCACAAATAAATAGTCTGTGAATTAACTGCATGGTAAAGCCTATTTTGTAAACTCCATACATGTGCAAAGATCAGAACATTAAGCTTCGCCCAAATCACAAAAATATTGCTGTAACACAGTTCAGCAGCTGTTTTTTTATCGTTTTTTTCTATCACAATGATAAAAACTGAATAAAATATATATGATAGACATTTTCCGGTAACGCTTTATAATAAGGTCCTTAATAACCATTAATTAACAAGTAATAAGGCATTGTTCTCGCTTTAGATCTGGTAGTTGCAAAAAGCATAGTTAACTTATAGTTTACTTATAATAGATGAGCAATAAAGTATATATTTATATCAATAAGCAAACAAAATAAGATTAATAAAGGCATGGCAAAGACATAATGGGTGGGTCATGGCTGTTTGTAATGCCATTATTAACACTTATATAAGCTTATAAACACACAATAATGTTAATAAGCATCTTGTAAGGACTTACAAGGGCCTTATTACTTGTTAATTAATGGTTATTATAAGGACCTTAATATAAAGCGTTACCCATTTTCCTATTGTTTTGACAATATACGTCATCATAATGCCCAACCCCAGCATGCAGTATAGAATTATAAAAAAAAATTAAATCACATCACTTGTGGGGTAGAGCTGGCCACACACAGGGTTTATAATTATTTCTGATGACCAGACCCAAACTCCGTTAAGACTTTGGTCATTTCTATCAGCTATAATGCTATTCAATCCTTTGCTACCAACACTGTAAACTGGTAACAGGTAAACTAATGTCAAAACCCCGGTGGATTGGAGGTTGATCCTGAGAAGAACTACAGATTACTGGAGCATGGATGAAAAGGATTAGAAAACAATTCCCCCTCTCTCCACTGCCGGTGTTTCTCCTCAGGATGGTGTCTCAACCTTTCCATTGTCCTTCTCTTATTTCCACCAATTTAAAGGCACAATAAGTAGGAAGAATTGACCGTTTCAGGCACCAAATGCACTTGGAACAAGCTTTTTTCAGCTTGCTATTTCACCTTAGTATGTAAATTTGCAATTTCTTTTGGTTATGTGTTTGCCATTTTCTAGTGGATGTTTATGATCTGGCACCTGGTCTGAGGGCTACACACCCAGTGCCCAAAGACTGACACCCACAAAGAGAAAATACAGGCAGGGGGCACTTTTTCTGCAAATACAGACATCACTTCTAGTGGGTTATACGTGTTGACTGAGAGGGATTATATTTGTTTGAGTCTGTTTTTGTTTTTAAGAAATCCTACTTATTGTGCCTTATATATATATATTTGTGGTGTGAAATTTTCCCTGCAAAAGCCTCCAGGGTGTGTTTGTGTCTGCAACAGTTTGTAAGTCCTCTCCTGGAATCAGCAGGTCCAAGGTTTAAAAAGTCACTCAGAGTCACCAGGATAACTGTTCTAGTCTGGTTTTTCACTGAGGCTTAACAAAAAAAAAATGTTTAAAGAGTTCTAGCGGCTGAGATGGTGTCGAGAAATCTCACTCCTCTTCATCATCATCATCATACTGATCCATAAATGCATTCACCAGGTAAATAAGGTCATAGTCAAGAAGATGAAGATACTGTCACAGTATTATGTGACTAGCACGGGTCACAGTGTGAAGAATAACAATGTAGACGAATCTTATTTCCTCTGCCTGGCTGCTGTTTATCCGGCTGAAACAAACAGGAAACACACGTCAGTATGTAACATGCATATTGATGAGTGATGAAGAGAGTCCAGGTGAGTCAAACTTACCTTATTTTATGATAATTACTCCACAGTCAAGTCAGCATACAGGGGAGGAGGAGGTAAAATGAGCGTTTCCACTTCCGGAGGTGAATTAACTTCAGGCCTTTGAAAAAAACAACAAAGCAAACCAAATTGAAATTACTCAACATTTTCTCTACAACCGTCCATTCTCCTTTGTTGTCTGGAAACTGTTGCACATTTTGTAACCAGCACGGACTAAAAAGAGTGACCTCATTTTGACAGTGAATAAGACACCATCGCAGGGAAAAACCAACTCGTTCGCCTACCAAGACACAAGCCCACTAAACTTCCTGATAGTAGAGGAGTAGATTCCACGTCTGTCTCTCTGTCTCGGGACACAAAAAGACTAAAACTCTCACTCTTTTCAAGCCCTGCAACACTTTCCATGCAAAAAGGACATGTCTGTCTACAGGTTGCACAACATGTTCTGAATTTTTCTTTGTGTGTGTGTGTGTGTGTGCGTGTGTGTTATTAGCATACTTACAAGGGAGCTGCTGCTTCCTCCTTCACAGGTTCAGGACCTGAGTTTTTGAAACAGAGTAGTGTGGTGTTCAGTTTCAAAAATCTATTTATCAAACACATGAAACGCTTTATGCTTTTCAATGATGAAATTGATACTATAATACTATCAACTTTATAAAAATGGAATAATCATCTTGCGCACCATTTTACATATTGTTAGCCTCATAGCATAATTGCCTCATTTTTTGGCCAAATTGTGATATCTGCCTAACTTTACTCTCCTACCACTGCTGCATCTTTCTGCCTTATTGCCTATGTTCTCCCTATCAGAACACTTGTTAGAGTCCAAAATCACTTTCTGCCTTAGTCATCTCTTTGACTCAGGCATTTTTGCCGCTACATACAAACCAAACTACATTATTTCTATGTAAGAGAAAAATTGCCTTAGTCAGGGCATAATCTGCCTAAGTCACTTTTATCTGTTATGAAAACGATGTGTTTAATTTTTTATGCAAACTTGTCCACACTTCTATTTGAACTTACTGTTACAATATCAATTAAAAATACCAATGGGCTTACTAAAAAATTTGTTTTTTCTTGTTTTCCGAAAACGTTCAAATATGACTTAGGCAAATATGCTATGATGCTAACGATATATCATTTATATCACACCATATACTTTTTAAAATGTCAGACATCACTTGTGCATTTCCATACAAGACTTCTATCTAGTTTTTTGTAGATTTTAGATTTTTCAGGCATCACTTACTTGTCTCTGGTTCACTGCTGCTGTACAAGAAAAGAAGGAAATGCAAAAATTGAAATCACATTATCTGTGTGTATGTTAGAGTGAGATAATGTGCGTGTGTGTTTAGAGCAGGTGCAGAGGTTTATGCACCGTGCCTACCTGGCAGCTGGCTCTGCAGGTTTTGGCGAATGGAAAAATGTGGCCAACTTCTGAAGTGCCTCATGTCTTGCTCTGATCAAAACACAAGTATACATGTATTTATACTGTATATTCACACTCTACTGTATAAATATATGCATGTGTGTATGTGTGTGAACTCACTGGGCATGGGTGCCATCTGCGCTGATGTCACTTTGACTGTGCTGGTGGTTTATGCTCAGGTCTTGTAAGTTGTTTCCTGAGAAAATAAATAAATTCCACAGATGAATATAATATCAACAACATTAGTCATACCATAATCACCAGGTGTTGTTACTGAAGTCACCAAACCTTCGGCTCGCCCTGACACACTTCTTCCTGTTTACACAAACAACCTGCTCACCTAGTGATGCAGTGAGTCACCAGGTGAAGTATGCACACAGGACTGAGAGGTCAGGGAGTCTTTAAAGGCACAATGAGTAGCGTTTTCCATTTGAAAACAATGCATAGATTGAGAATAGTCTCTCTCAATTATCAGGTATGATCCACTAGAAGTGTGTGGTGATGTCTGTACCTGCAGAGACTCTGTCCTCTGACTCTATGTTCTCTTTAAATGTTGTCGTGTTCAGGAACTGTGTGGGCGTGGCCTGGCTGGCACTTAAATCAGTGTTATCTGAGTCGGAAGCTGGACACAAATATCATGCCTATTATGCTGGGCTTACACAAAACAAATTTCACAGTCCCAGACTAAAAACTGGAAGTCTTTAGTGAATCTAGGAGTTTTACTGGAGTCACGGCGCTCCCGCCATCTCCATGGTTAAGTCGAAGTAAAACCACTTCCACAGGAAAAAGTAACATCACAATAATGTTAGTAAGCTCAGTCCTAAATAAAAAATATAGTGATGTCATATATTTACAGCCACAAGCGGGATTTTTGGGGGCGCTGTTTCTTAGTAAAGAGAAAAGTAAGGAGACCCAGTAAAAATGTATAAATAAATGTATACATAAATAAGTAATAAATAATTGATGATTAATGTATGATTAACTAAATGAAAGTTGATAGAGCTGATAAATATAATTATTCAATTAAACATATTATAATTAAATAGTACATAAATGTATATCATGAATTCATTACTGTTACTATAAAAAACCTTTACTGTAAAATAGTCAACTTTTCATGTCAGAAAAACAGAAACCTCTTTTCAGCTTTGTGAGGGGAATTTTGTGGCGTCTTCTCCTCTTGTTGTTGTTGTTGTTTTTTTCAATACAAACCACTGCACACACTAGAGCAGCTGGAGCCAAAAGCTGCTTCTCCTGCTAAAAGAATCTAGTTGTAGTCTTGTAAATAGTTTCCCTGCAAGATTCACCGTCTGTCTAAAATCTCAGTCTGAGACTAAAAACTCTTAACACTTGACTTTAGATGTGAGCAGGTGTGAGCTGATAGGTTCCCGGGAGTCTTTTCCAAATCTTTTCAAAGTCTTCTGGTGTATAGGTAGCATTAGTTAACAAGACCGAAGACATCTGAACTCCCTGGATATTTGTCTTTGAGTCGTGGAGGAGAGGCTTACATTGAATGTTGTGTTTAGACACCACAACAGACAAATCCTACTCATTGTGCCCTTATATAATGCTTACAACTGGAATGAATCAGGATTATTTTAGTCATTGACAAAATCAGACAAAATAAATATATTATAGTGCAATATAAAAAAGTTATATTGATGGATTTCTTTTTGCACCTATTATTACTCTTTAATAATAGATAATGATGCTCGAGAAACGATCCTCGACGGAATGAAGGAAGTCTAGTGAGTTAATTAGTTACTGGCTGCCTGCAACCTGTTTGTTTGTTATTTTTGGTAATTTAGATAAGCAGTTCCTGTTTGCAGTGTACTGGATGCACAGACAGCTGTCACTGGACATGATTTTAAGGTAAGCTTTCTGTCTTTTTTAGGGCTTTATTTTCGCACCATGCAAAACTTTAAAATATGTAACGCACTATGCAAAAGTCCTGGGCAAGTGTCGAGAAAAGGGTGGTCACACCAAATATTGATTTGATTTAGATTTTTCTTCTGTTCACTCACTTTGCATTTTGTTAATTGATAAAAATAAATTATTAACCTTTCTATTTTTGAAAGCATTCTTATTTTACAGTATAGTACTGTATATCTGTGTGTTTGGATTTGACTGAGTTAGAAGTAAGTTTTAAAGTCCCATAATTGTCTCCATGAGCTGCGTGTCACAGCCGCTGCTGCTCAGACTGCTGACTGTGTTAATAAATGGGTCAAAAACTGCAATAAATAACCGCCTGTTGCTTTAAGAATGTCAGCGTGCACCTGTCCCTTTCACCTTCCTACCTCATTTCTCTCCACATCAGGCATGCCTCACAGTTTGTAAAACCCCTGATTTAGTCTGATTTGAGAGTGAGCTCAGAGGAAAAGCTCAGTTTTACCCTTCTTTTATTTGTTATTTACAGAAACAATCTGTGACACACAGCCCAGTTTTGATATGTCACAAAAGAGAAGAGTTGTAGAACCTGATAATGCAATATATTCCCAATAATGTAATAAAAATCTGCAATTGAGTCCATTGAAAATGTAATAAAACCTGATAATGTAATAAAGTGCATTTCCCAATAATGTAATACACTTTTTACCAATAATGTAATAAAGTATAACATTAATGGGAGGTTATTACATTTTCAGGTTAGCCTTCATTTAGCAAGTCCTGATAATTTAATAATTCCCCAATAATAATTGTAATAATTTATTAACTTTTGACCCGTTCATCCGTTTTTCACAAACGAGGTATCACTGGAACCCTTGGGCCAATCCGTGCTCAATGGGGGTTTTCAGCCATATTGGATTTTCTGCTATCTTTGATTTGATCAAAAACCTTCCATTAATGTTATACTTTATTACATTATTGGTAAAAAGTGTATTACATTATTGGGAAATGCACTTTATTACATTATCAGGAATGTATTACATTATCAGGTTCTACAATAGTGTTTGCATGAACTGGTGTGGAGGTTATAATCTCGGCTACAGTGTCGTTTCGTCAGAAGTTAGTGCTTAAGATGCTGGTGAGTGGATACTACACTTGTGTAAACCAATTATCAACTGATCTGACCTAAAAATCAGGATCTTATAGTAACACTTGTCTATTGTATCTTCACACTTTCATCAAGATAACACATGGAGGAGACACAACATGACAAATACTGTAAATATTTGTCTCACACACTTGCTGAAAAAAGTCTGTTTGGAATTTCTTACCCATATCTGGCATCGAAAGAGTCCTGGTGTGGCTCCTGCAGAGGAAAAGACATGCACAAGACAAGGCATTAGTCTTAAGAAAAATTACTGGTAACACTTTACAATAACCAACTAAGTGATGTTTATAGATGGTTTATAGACCAATTATTAGCCATTTACAAAGTGCTATACATATTTAATCTTTAAATATTTTCAACCGATTTCTTAAAGGTATATGAATCATTTCAAAATCATTAACAATATGGTGTTTAAAATGTTATAATGAGTGCAACTAAAACTATTGATAAACTATTAATTATAATTTATTGATTTGTTAATGGTAAATTAATTATAAACTTACATTAATATACCATCTATTTGCCATTTATAAATTATCTAGTTAGTTAAGCATTAATAAATTATGTATTGACCATTCTAAATGCCCTATATACGGTTTATGAATGATGATTAAACATCAATAAACTATCTGTTTACCATTTATAAATGATGGTTATTGTAAAGTGTTATCAAGATACTTTGCCCCTGATGACTAATCAGAGATTACTTTTAATGTCAGTGATAGGTCTAAAAATAAAGTGTTAATACTGAACATTTCTATGCAGATTTAGACTAACTAACATTTACCTACATTTGTGTATCTACAGTGTCGGGAGCAGGAGAATGAAGTTCTTCATCATCAGCGGTCCACTCCTCACTGTCGTCTGTGACTGAAGGCATCAATATCAAACAGATGTAGAAAAATTTAACATTTGATGGTATTATTAGGATTAAGAACAGAAAAATTGCAACTGCTCACAATTTATGAGGTCAATAAGTATCAAACGGGGGTTCTTATGTATAAAGTAATTTGCCTTCCTGCATCTTTACCTAACTTTTTTCATAGTTACTTTGAGTTTAATTCTCATTATCATGCACATCTTACAAGAAGAAAGAATGATTTACATATTCCTTTCTGTAGGAACTCTTTTGCCAAATTCTCATTTGTTTATCAAGGTGCTGTGGAATGACATAAAAAAATCTAACAGAATCATGTTCCTCTTAAAATACTTTTAAGACCAAGCTCAAAAAATCCCTACAGATGTTCTACACCTTTGTATTTGTTTTGTCTATATTTTGTTTATATTTTTTATTTTCATCTAGCTATGTAATTTAAGTAAAGTATAGTTACTTATAGGTTTAAGAGGGAGGGTCGCGTATAAGCCCTTTGGGCTTTTTGATCTTTCCTGCATTTTCTTTAACTGTTTCTTGTACTGTTATTTCCTTATGATTGTATGTTTTTTTTAAGTGCAAACAACAATAAAAAAAATAAAAAAATAAAAAAAAAATACTTACAGCTCTCTGCTGATAATGGATAGTGGTTTGAGGCCCTGAGGAAAGAAAAAGAGCTATAAATCATACTTTTAACTTACCAGTGTTATGAATAAGATTAGATTAGATTCAACTTTATTGTCATTGCACATGTCACAAGTACAAAGCAACGAAATGCAGATAGCATCTAACCAGAGGTGCATTAAGCAGTAATTGTGAATCATATTGCAAAATATACAGGAATGAATTGAATAAAAATGCAGTATATATAGGTATAGATTATATAATAAATAATAAAAATAAATAAATGCAGATCTAACTGTACATTAGTGCAATTAGATATAGATATATATATATATATACATACATACATATACACACATATAAACATACATACACACATATATAAGCTGCCCACTGTGCACACATACCTGCTCCCCGTGCTGGTGACCTCCTCCTCTGGAACATTGTTGTTGTTGACGTTGCTCTTGCGGGTGATGGCAGCCTTCTTTCCCAGCTCCAACATCTCCTTGATGTCCAGCTCCACATGATCCACTGCGATATACCCGTCTGCAACACTCACACAGTCAGTGCTGGGACCCACGTTCAAAAGCTACACTTCAATAGTTAGCTATGTATACTGCAGAGCCTACAGAGCCTAAGTGCAGTAACTACACAAAGGGTAAAACTGAGAAAAACGGCTTTAAAGTTTTTTAACGTTTTTTTACGGGCCAGCCAAATTGGTTATAAGTAGGTAAGTGATATGACACTTATTTCTATATGTATTGATGATGTAATTTTTATGATAAAAATCATGATAATTTATTTGACCTTTGACCACAAAAATGTAGTTACGACACTCGTATTTTGCTGTAAAAGGTTCTAATGGTAATGCTTAAACAGAGTGCAGTAACTACAATGTTGTTGTCTTCTTTCAGCTTTTATATTTTGTTTTCAGTGAATAAACATTTTCAAATTGATTTTGTTATAAATGTATTTAAAAGTGTTTAACAACTCTATTCAAAGATTTGTCTATTTTAGACTTAAAATCATAACGCAGTGGTTCGCAAACTGGGGGGCGTGACCCCCAAGGGGGGGCCCAGGGTTATAAAAGGGGGGGTGTGGCAAGGCTAAATTGAAATAATTTTCATTGTTCTGCAATGCTGGTAAAAGCTAAATCAGATCATGACTCTCCAAATATTACAAATACAAAAAACAAAGATGAAAAATATGACAAGACCATTCTTGTTGGTTGTGCGTGTGTGTGTGTACTTAATCACAATCTAGATAATAATTTCCCTATCAAATAAACTTATAATTTCTATTATTCTTGTCTTCACTATTTCATGAAGAAATACAAGGCTTCACTGTATCACAGTCAAAGTGAAGTTACTGCAGTCTGCTTTGGTTTTGAGTTGGATTTTGTAGTTACTGAAATTTTATATAATTATTTCTCTGAAATAAAGCAAAATTAAAATCTAAAACTTTGTCACAAGATCAAACAGACATCAAGGAGTTCATTTTTAGTTAGAACTCAATTTAGACCAAAAATGTAGTTACTGCAGTTAGGCTTTGAAGGGCAGCATAAGAGGATGCAAAAATACTTTTCTTCATGCACCATCTTTCCACTGAGGTGAACACATTTCTTCTGATAGTAAAATAGTTTTTTTGTTTTGCTTTCAACTCACAGTTGTTGCTGCTGTCCCTGGCCAGCCATTTGCCTTTGGGACAGTTGGTTGTTCTGATGATGCTGACGTTGTCGCCACTGTTGACGGGCAGATCGTTCTTACGTCCCTTGGTGGTTACAGTTACTGTTGCCTGGTACATGGCCTCCTCCTGCCCAGTGATCTAACAAATACAGAGGCAAGTTAACATCAGACATTCACACAAGTACAAATGCACAAACGGAAAAAGATTGAGCTCACATATACAGTAGTTGCTATGAGGGGTTTCTCAGCAGACGTTCTGTCACAGGTGTAATTAACCCTTAATAGGACACTCATTGAAATACTTGCAAATTCCAAATTTCAACCCTAGAGAATATTGGAGGATATTACATACAGCCAGAATGTGTAAAAAAAACAAAAACAAACGGACCCGGGGGAGGGGGGTATTTTTTTTTTTAAAAGTTACAAAGTTATGAGAAAAAAATCTCAAATTAACGGTAAAAAAAGTTACAAATTTGTGAGAGAAAAAAAATCTCGAATTAATGGTAAAAAAAGTTACAAATTTGTGAGAAAAAAATCTCAAATTTGTGACCAAAAAATTGCAAATTAATGGTAAAAAATTGACAAGACTAAAGTGGCAAATTTACAAGAAAAAAAGCGCATTTATGAGATTTAAAGTGGTGAATTTGCGAGAAAAAAGTAGTTTTTTCCCCCCACTTTTTTCTCGTAAATCTGCAACTTTTTTTCGCGCAGATTTGCCACTTTAATCTAGTAAATTTGCAACTTTTTTCTCAAAATATCTACGTCTGTGACGTAGCCTGATCTTTGCTGATTAGCTGGAAGAAATCCATGTGGTTCCACGACCTCACAGAGACACATGGGGACCCAGTTTTGATATCCACTGAAGTTACCGAATATAGTTATTCACCGAATAAAGGGTTAATAACATTAATGATGGCTGATTTCACCTTAGGGGAAGATGTGCTGTCTCACCGCTATATAAAGTAAATACTGGGAAAATATCAAAATGCTCAATTTGGGGAGAAATGCACACAGCCTCTATTCACAAACGGTGTCTATAAAGGTAAGGTTCATTAGGCTGTGATGTCACAACTATACAATTTATAGGTAGAAAATGACACTACAGTGCTGCAGAATACCTGGAAACACTGACCAATCAGAGCAGACCTTTTTTGGGAGGAGGACTTAAAGAGACAGGCACAAATATGGAGCCACTCAGACGGGCTGAACATAGGTACAGTACTGTGCAAAAGTTTAAGACAGGTGTAAAAAAAAAAAAACTGCTGTTAAATAAGAATGCTTTCAAAAGTAGAAATGTTAATAGTTCATTTTTATCAATTAACAAAATGCAAAGTGAGTGCATTTTTTCACACCTGTCAAGACTTTTACACAGTACTGTATATTCAGACAGACTGTATGAGATAAAAGATCTATTTCTTGAACATTTAAGCATGTAAATTTAAAGTACAAACCCAAAACTACATAAAGTATAAAGTATAATAAATAAAGTATAAACCAGAACATTTGCACAATATGTCCTCTTAAACTGAGACATCATTAATAATTCCACCTGTTCTTTTCCTTCTGACAAGTAAGAATGTGTGCTGTGAAAAACATCCTTAAGGGCTTCACAGTTAATGACATCAATGTTTTATTACGATGTGGAACGCATTGTTTGCAATATACTATTACTGCTGGTGTTTAAACCTACAGTAACTGCCTTTTCTTCAACATTCACTTGTTCCTGAGGGAAATATCTGCTTCATTAACTGCTAAATGCTCCACTATATTCACCAGATAGGTGCTAACTGTGTCTGTGTGCAGTTTGGTGCTGGACAGGTAGTGAACAGGCGGTTTGTATGCTTAGAACAGCTGCCTGCTGTAAGAGTGAACATGAATAGTGAAGTTACAGCATTGCTAGTTCTTTGAATATGTCCTATTCTTTCTGTTTGGAGATGTTGCAAGACCCTCTGGAGAAAGTGGCATCATATATGATAATATGTTAACCCTTTATCGGGCGAGGAACCATATTTGGTAACATCAGTGGATATCCAAAATGGTAATATTTCGAGAAAAAAAGTCACAGATTTAAGAGATCTAAAGTGGAAAATCTGCGTGAAAAAAAGTCACAGATTTACGAGAAAAAAGTAGGGAAAAAGCAACTTTCTTCTCGCAGCTTCACCATTTTAAATCTCATAAATCTGCAAAAAAAATTCTCGCAGATTCGCCATATTAAATCTCAGAAATCTGCAAAAAAAAATTCTCGTAGATTTGCCACTTTAATCTCGTAAACTTTTTTCTCAAAATATTACCCCCCTCTACATATTCCACATTCTGGCTGTATGTAATATCCTCCAATATTTGAAATTTGGAATTTGCAAGTATTTCAATGAGTGCCCTATTAAGGGTTAATATAATATATTGCAGAAGAAAAGAAGTCTATGGATCATTTGTCAGAAAATTCCCTAACAATGAAACAGTGTTTACTCAGATTCCATTGAGCCTGCACATGTTGCTCAGCTCAACTCTTCCACCGGTGAGGAATGAATCCAGACAGGTTTGTATGGCGAGGCGTAGACCCCACCCTCCCCCGCTGCTCCTTCCATACCTCCCTTCACCGTCAAAAAAACATCACTCACTTTGAATTTCTTCTTCATCTCATTCTCCTTCTTTTCCTTTTCTTTCTGCTCTTTCTTTTCCCTCTCTTGTTTCTCCTTCAGCTCCTTCTTCTCCTTTTCCAAGCGCTGCTTCTCTTTCTTCTTTAGCTCCTTCTCATCTGGCCCTTCTGCCGCGGCTTTCTTATCAATCCTGCGGAGGAGAGAACGAAGGATACGGTCGTGTTTGAAAGGGACGTGTTTAAATGGCAGAGGAGATTATAAGGGAAACAATGGTGGACCAAACTCTCATCGCTAACAGTGTCTGGGGGATAACTGAGATAAAAAAGAGAAGTGGGTCAAAAAAAATAAGGCCTTACTTGCCGAACCTGCCAGTCTTGCTTTTCTGTTCATTCTGTAAACAGAAGAAAGAGAGATAAGGCTTCTTCATTTCACTCTAAATCATTGGATCTCCAACACTTGTCATGAAGAAAAATGTGTTTTTAATTTAATTTAATTTGAAAAGTGAGTCAAACTACTTACTGCTTCCTGTTGGGCCTCAGCATACGGATCTGTGGAAACAAAGTTATGTAAAAGAGGTTTAAAAAGTCAACTCAGAACATGTGGAAACAATAAACAGTAATATTAAGTTTTTATACAATCAAGATAGAATCTCACATTGTGTTCTGCACTACTTAACCCATAAGAACCCACGGTGACACGGGTGTCACAAACATTTTAAATGTTCTAGTGATGTTCATGTATGTTTTCTCAAGTACATAAGTGTGTTTTTCAGCTACAGTAGCTTGTTGAGAAGCCATCCAATGAGGCAATGTTATTTATATTTATTTATTTATTATTATTTTGTTACTGAAAACAAATCTGAAATGGACTTTGTTGTCTAACAGCACTTTTAATGTCACAATTTTTATAAATGTTGTGGAGATGCAAAGAAAAAGGCAAATTTGTGTTTCTGTAAGCAGAAAAGGTGTTGATTTTATTCAATTAAAAATAAGAAATATCATAAACATAAATACCATAAACGCCCAATGTGACATATATGTCAAATCACAGATCTTTGACATTTAGGGGTAGTATTTTTTTTTAAAAACCCATCATAAATGTGTTCTATGTGGTCTACTTGTTCTGTGGTATATCCCCTATAATTTTCCTTTAAGGATTACTGGGTCTGGGTTCTTATAGGTTAAACTTGATCTCTAGAACTGGAGAGTTTAGTTAAATGTCACATAAATGGAGGCCTTATTATACAGCCAGATATACGAAAATACAGTAAAGTTTTAATTAGTTAAGTGATTTAGATATCTTATCAATATAAACATTCTAATGTGATTATATCTGGTGATAAGAAAGTCTAATTTCTACAGGAGACAGTTCAATCCAAGGCTCTTCCTGTTGTTATTATGAAACCCGATAATCTTCCTGGTAGACAGATTTGTCAATTTGCCGATCTGCACCATAGACTGATCTGCACACCAATCGGGTGTAACACAGGGCGGGTCTTGCCAAGAAAAGTTGTGGGATTCATCATCAGTTGTCTTTGAACAAGACACTAAGCACTGAAAGTTGCAGCCAGTTTCTTGCCCAGCAGCTCTGCCACCATCAGCGTATGAAAATGTGTGTGAAATAGAGGGAAATTGTAAAGTGCATCGTCTGGTAAAGTAGAAATTTGGGTAACGCTTTATAATAAGGTCCTTAATAACCATTTAACAAGTAATAAGGCATTGTTCTCGCTTTAGATCCGGTAGTTGCAAAAAGCATAGATAACTTATAGTTAACTTATAATAGATGAGCAATAAAGTATATTTTAATATCAATAAGCAAACTAAATAAGATTAATAAAGGCATGGCAAAGACATAATGGGTGGGTCATGGGTGTTTGTAATGCCATTATTAACACTTATATAAGCTTATAAACACACAATAATGTTAATAAGCCTCTTGTAAGGACTTACAAGGGCCTTATTACTTGTTAATTAATGGTTATTACAAGGACCTTAATATAAAGCGTTACCAAAATTCGCTATTTAAATGTAGTTAATTTATCGTTTATTATTGCTAATGTGTTAACTGAAGGAGTCCTTACTCTTTGGGGGGCCTTTGCGTTTCTTGCCACCGTCACCCTTTCCTTTCTTCTTGGTGGCAGACGTAGTAATGTCCTCATAGACATTTTCTGTACTCTCATATACACCGTTGCCCATGTCAGCTTGGACCCTGTTTGAGTCAGAGGGAAGGACTTATAAATGAAGTTATCAGAGATTAGTTGAAATCTGAGAGAGCGGGGTTATTCATGTGTCTTACTCTGGCAGAGGATGAGGCTCCTGAGAGACGGAGACGAAGGAAGATTCTGGTAGTTGATCATCTTGGTACCCGTTCTCAAACACCGGTCCGGTGCTGACCTGAGCTCCTGGAGAAGACGGCACGTTACCATAAACCTCTGGCAGGTTTGGTCCATCTGGAGTTTCTGGACCTGTGTAGTCCCCGTTGACCCACTCTGACTCAGCCAGAGACAGAGGCAGCTCTGGAGAGTGAGCACCTGAGGGCACATCGTCAAACTCTGGGACATCTGTGGTGTCCGTCTCTGAGAACTCATGAGGAACAGGGATCTCTGCAGACGATGAGGAGAAAAAACAATATGAAACAATATTAGAGGGTTCCAAAAACAGACAAACAGGAGCGCTGCTGGTGTCCCTAAATACACCGGTGCTCTTGCAATGGGTAAACAGTGAACTCAAAAGAAGAAAATGCAGGCACTCTGGTGGATTGGTGGAAAAGTTAAAAACCCTTTATTTTACATGGGTTGCATATAAAAAACACCAACGCATGTCGGTGTATACACCCATGTTAAATAAAGGGTTTTTAACTTTTCCACCAATCCACCAGAGTGCCTGCATTTTCTTCTTTTGAATATTAGAGGGTTGTTTAAAGTTGATTTTTATTGATTGATTGATTTTCTTTATTTCGAACATGCAGGTAATAAAAAAAAACAAGTTTAAATATTAATAGATGAATGAATAAAAAACAAAACAAAAAAGCAAAAAAATGGAAAAAAACAGACACTTTCTGCAAGCTCGAAAGGGGGTAGGAAGAAGTAAAAAAACGTATCTAGTCCTACCCCTTAACGGGTCAGTATATACATATATGAATAATCGATATAGTCACATACAAATATTATAAATAATTATATATATACATATACTATAAACAATTTATATTACATTGTGAATACCTATACATGTATATTGTAAATTACTATATATATATAAATATTATAAACATAAATACAATTACCATGTATATTACAAAATTACAGTCTACATATGAAGCTGTAAGTAGAATAAACGGTGTAATAAAGGGTTACCACACCGTTATCTTCCAGCAGAGGAGGAGGGATGAAGTCACTCAGGTTGACTGAGGGAGGTCTGTCTGGTTTCTCTGGAGCAGGACCCAGAGTCTCAGGGTCTGGGAGGGACTTCTTGGGGGGAGGAGGTGGAACCACCAACATCTCTGGAATAATGTCAGACCCCTCCTCAGTGATACCCTCCAACAGTGGAGAGGCTTGCCCTGCGAAACACAACAACATGTTAATAAGTAGTTGTATATATTGCAGTTTGAGAGACATTTTCAGTCCAGGATTAGTATTTGAACACATTGCAGTAAAAAACACTTCAGTTTTATTGAATCAGTCTGGCATGTGGGTGACATGGGTGAGGGCTGGGTTAACACTAAAAGGAAAAGAAATATAACAATAACATAATAACTCCATCATAATGGACTGGTTTCCTCTTACAGGTCTTGGTAATGACACCCATGAGAGAGAGAAAAAAAAAGAAAAGGGCTCAATTAACCCTCCCTTACTGATTTGTTTACTTATATTTTTTATTTCTATGTTTATTTTATTATTATTTTTCCTACTCTCTTTTTATATTATGTATGTAGTTATTTAGCTTATTTATCAGCATCATTATTATAATAATATATAATATAATAAATAAATAGTAATATTTATTTATTTCTCTTCCTCCTTCTCGCAAATACCTGCACATTCTCTGATCACAGTTATTAATATTTGAATATATGACACACTTCACAACACACTACAGTACTCCCAGTAACAAAAACAACGACTAAAAACCTGTTTTTACCATTTTCACATCATGAAGTCTGTTTCATGTGTCTCGTGTTTAAGTCAGTCTGAATATTTTGCTACACCTGTTTGATCACGTTTGCCACACTAACAAAAGAAAAAGAAAAAGTAAGAAACGCTTCATCTGAAACACCTGAAGAAGGTTTCCAAATAGAGCGGAGGAGGGATGAAAGAGCAAGCTGAGTGGAAGAATTTGATTTGTGAGCAGACCAAACCAGTCAAACACTGTGTGGAGGTTGTTGTGAAATAACTCTGCAGAGCGGAGATAATGCAATTACAAGTGAAAACCCTGAACAGTTTAATGAAAAAACGTACAGCACACTTCACTAAAAAACATCTTCTTTGTATTAGTTCTGTAACTTTGCTTTTCTTAAAGACAATTCTTTAATTGAATGTATTTCTTTTATTCGAACTGACTTGTAAAGCACTGTGTTCTAGAAAGGTGTAATATAATTAAATTAGATTACTTTTCCTCCTTTCAATGCAAAATATATACGTTACAACTTGTTTTCACATTAAACTGTCCTTAAAATGAATCACTTTCATTTGCACAAGATGTGTGTTAAAAAAGAATCATCTTGCATTATGAAAGAGCATTTCTACAGAGAGTTAGCATAAATATGCAAGTGTATTTCTTCACTTTAAGTGACAGCAGACATAATGACATGATAAACAGAATGCAGTTATTTAAAATTGATACATGCATGAACACAAACATGCACAATTGATAAGCAGTGTGTAAAGGAAGCCACTCCAAACAGCAGCAGACCCACTTCTCATCCCGTTCATGTCACTTTAACAGACATTAAAGTGTCAGTCACTGCAGCTCTCTGTCATAATGATGGACATGCTCCTGTCATTGCTCCTCCTCTCTATCATTGCTGACATACCTCTGCAGCTCTGCCCTGCCTGCTGCTCAGTTGTTTCTGGCACAACAGAGGAATGTCAGGACTGTTCTCGTTGTGTGTCTGTGTGTGTGTGTGTGTGTGTGTGTGTGTCTATAAAGCTGCTTCTCCAAACCAACACCCGAGGCAACCCTGTGGCATAAACCATTCTATACATACCAGATTTTCTCTATAGCAGAAACCCTATACCAACAACTGCTGTTCTGTAGCTGCACTGTACGTACCTGATGCCACGGTGATGAGATATGCTGCTGTGTATTTCATGTTCAGTGAAAGAAAATGTAAAAGTTGGAAACAAGAAGCAGAGAGAAGAGTCCAGACTTACTGTGGTCCAAGCCGTTAACTGGTTTCGGGTAGGCGTTCCCCTCATAGTCAATGGGTGGGAGCTCTGGGAGAGAGCGGGTGGGACTCGGGGGAAACTCGTCAGGAGGTGGGGTGATGGAGTAGGATGGGCTGGGGTTTGTTGGCGGGCTGAAACCAGATAAGAAAAAAGTCGACTTTAATTGAAAATCATCAAATCATCTGAAAACTCAATGCTTTGCAACTTCCGCTAAAGAAGTGTTGTTTACCTGGCCTTCCTGCGCGCTTTCTCCAGAGCAGCAAAGATCCTCTGGTCACACGGTGAAGTCTTCCTCGCTGGGAAAATGTCCTCGGCCCTGGAGAGTGCCGAGAGTGCTGAGATGGGGCGCTCCGGTTTGGGAGACGGAGGGATGGATGCAGGGTCTGTCACTGTAGGAGGAGGCGTCTCCACCGCGGCGATATTCACAGCCTCTATAGCGGCTTCGGCTGCAATCTCAGGCTCAGGAGGTGTTGGAGAGGGAGTGGAGGCCACTGGAGGAGGAGGGCCAGAGACGGGTGGAGGGGTCGGGGCAGCACTGGGTGGATCTGGGATTATTTCAATTTGGCTGGCAGGCCTGGAGACAAGCAGGGCGGGGGTTTCTATCTCCACCGGAGTTTCACTCTCTGGGGTCGCCACCACAGGAGATGGGATCTCAGGAATAAAGGCGGGTGGTGGGTTGAAGGCGGGAGAGGCTGGGATAGTGGAGGGTGGGGGTATTTCCACCGCAGCATTGTAGTCAGGTATAGTGATGTTTGGGAAAAGAGCCTTAGGTGCAGAGATTTCAGGTTCTGCTGCTCCGTCACCAAACGCTGACGGGACTGGGATAAGTGGAGCATGTCCCGGAACAGCTGAGCTGGGGGAGTCTAGGATGGGATCATCTGGGGTCTCCACTGACATTCTTTTGGACTTCCTAAAACCCATGAAGCCCTTCTTCTTTGATGTGGTGGGTTTAGGTGGGGGCGTGGCCGGCACCAGCTCTGCAGTGCTCTCCTTGGCTGCTACAGGAAGCAGTGGGAGCTTCTTGTCTTTACCGTTCTTCTGCTTCTGATCTGCCAAATCGCCATCGAGCTTCTCTTTACTTCCTTTCATCGTCTTGTCTTTATTCTTTTTCAGCTTCCCTTCACTCTTGTCTTTGCTCTTAGAGATGAGGGGCTTCTTGCTCTCCTTCTTGTCATCCTTGAAGACCACTCTGGGGGCAATGGCCGTCTTCCCGTCCAGGCTCTGGCTGATGGAGGAGAGCAGAGAAGGGCGTGCTCCTGCAGGGAGGTAGTGAGTAGGGCTCTGGGGAGGAGGGACAACCTTAGGTTTCTCTGGGAGAGCAGGTTTGATTTTGGGTTGCTTCAGGAGGGGGTCTTCCTCCTGGAACTTAGCCCTCAGGGCCTTAAAATCCATTGTGACCTCCTAATGAAAGAATCACACAACGCAATAGACTGATACTAGTACCAGGTAAATACAAAATTAACAAATTAAATGTTCACCTGATGTTTGAGTTCACAAAAACAACTCACTGCTTTTGTTTTTCTGTATGGATCTGATTTGTGGCCTGAATTTCAACACAATTTGGATAATAAATATAGTTGGTGGATAAATGAGTTTGTTCAACGCACAGACAGAAACTCAATCAGAGCTTATTATAGATTTATGTGATGTCATTTTGACAGGAAGTAGACTTAAACCTGCTAAGACAATCTAAAATATCATATTTATCGAGTATCGTGTCGTTATTTTAGAATAAATCGTCGCTAAACAGACTTTACGGAAAGATTTGAGGATGTAAAGGTCAACATACCTGATCCATTGTGTTTTACTATCCACCGAAACGACAAAAAAACCCGTCTCAGTCAACTAAGTTAACTCCAGTGAGTTTCTTCATCAGCTTCTCATCATCATAGTGTCCGATTAAAAGTGAACAAACAACTTAGAACGAAGCGTCCGAACTCGCTGCGTGTTTCTGCTCCGCGCTGATCGAGACAAGTGTGCGTCCCATGCGCACAGGAGATGGTTTCAGTGGAGGAATGAGGTCGAGTGGGAATACTCACTCTCATCTTTACAAAACAGTCCGTCTCGTCAAACGGGTCTGAGCATTTAACGCAACACACTGACTCTCAACAGCTCATGGATTTTTTTTTTTTTTATCCTTCAGGAATGTCGCCTGGCTGGCACTGCGCGTACGCGTGAATGTGACTCACCGCCATGAAACCTTGCAGTTGTTTTTCTTATAACTGTTAAATTTTCAGCCCTCGATCTTTTTCATACTGCAAGAGTAAAATCTTTGAAAAGCAGCGTGTGTTTGTTGGTCTCCAGGTGATATGTCATTAGATACACGGTGTGTGCTCTGTAGCTTAAGTTGAATCTTAGAGGTAAACAGAGGAAAAGGAAACAAAAGAGGTCCTTCAGCATTCCAGGCCTGTCACATAGAATACAAAAGTATTTAAACAGGCATTTGTAATATGACATAAATACACCACATGCTACAGGCACACAGCCTTCATAAGGCACTTTTAGAGGATATTTTGTCTTAATGCCAACAGGAGCTTGTACTGGCAGGTGTGTCAGAGCTTAGTAAGTCATACAATAGTTGTTGTAAGACTTACAGGCCTGTTTTCATGATTAATAAACAGAAACCCACCAGTCTGGTCTGTGTAGAAGCACATTGGTGCTTTAAAAACCATTTGAAACTGGATTTTAGATTTAAAAAAAATATGCTAAAAGGTCAGTTTACCTACAAAAAGACACATTTCCACTTGGACATAGATCAGAAAATTCTGGTATAGGGAATATACAATGTGGGTGAACATAATTTAATATATAGGACTTACTGTAGTGGAAACAAGAAGCAAATACTCTACTGCAACTCCAAAAATAATGTGGCAGTGATCCCGGACAATCCACACATTCACTATTGACAGCTTTCACAGGAGGAATAGTCCCAAAGAAAACGGCTGACTGTGAGGTTTGTGGATTATCCAGTAACTGGGACAGGGTTTTTGGAAATACACACTGCTGTCAAATTATTTTTTTTCAATGCCATGAGCAGCAAGAACAAAATTCCATTCAGCTGCACAGGGTGGTGGCAAAAACCTTCTCATGAAACTGAAAGTGCAACCAGTGGATTACCACTGGTTCTACTCTCTCCTGTATAATATGAATTAACAAAGTGTAATTAAGTTGTATGTTTTTCCATATGGAGAAGTGGAGGAGCAAGTAAGAAGAAGGCTCAAGTTGTTGTTTTGCAGCAGGTTGCTAATTATGACAGTTTGCATTAGAGGCTGCCAGTGTAGCAGTATGTGACAGGCCATTAAAGCCGTGTTAAATTACAACAAAAATACTGTGGCGCTTGCTTTACACTAACTAAAGACTCACTGGGGGTCACCTCTGCTTGGCACACACCATTAGGCTCACTGTCTCACACACACACACACACACACACACACACACACACACACGCACACACACACACGCAAAGTCAGATTACAACACATAAATAGACATATCAGTCATTTGGGATGTGTTTATTTGTAACAGTAATACATGGTGGAATACGTAAATCAAGAGAGAACCAAAAAATCATCTAAAAACCCACTGTAGAATGTCATATTCATAAAGATAAAAATAATGTGTCAATTTACATTAAGAAACTGTTAGCTGAGGTAAAGTTAAAATAGGTCTAGAAATGTTATGTACTCAAACAGCAACGTTTCCCTTTTTATTCTTTGCTCATCTTCTAGTTGTCAAATTTTTAAGTTAATCAACATCATAGTCCAAAAGAGTTTTCGAGTGACATGGGGACTCTGGCCATAAAATAGGGAGTCATTGGCATCACAGTTGATGTAGTTTGTAGCAGAGGTTTGCTGCAGTCCACACACAGACGCTCGGACAGCAGCAGTTTGGCACCTGACCAACAGACAGACAGATGGGCAGAGCGTCGCTGCATCTGAAAGACTATTCTGGGGAAATGGGATGGAGTGAGTTAGACTGTGTCTGCAACATAGAGAGAGTAGGTTTGCGGTGCAGAAACACAGGGCGGCTATAGTGCATACACAGGCCGACTCTAACATAAACTGCAGAAAGCTCATCGGTTTGGGAAGGACTTAAAAAGACCAAAGGGACGAGGTGTGAATCAGGATTAGTAAGTGAGGTTAAGACAGAGACTCACAACATCCATGCACAAGATAAAAAAAACAATATCAGAGGTCAATGAAACAAAGTAGGAAAAAACAGGATAAAGAAAATATATGTTGGTATTGCTTGGGTTAAAGTCAAGAGTTTGCATAACTGAAGCCTTCCTATTTTATGGCACAGAAGTCCTGTGGACAGAATGGTTGTTGTTATCATTATTTACAAAATGAGTTTGGCAAACCAACGATCAGATGCCTTAAAGCCATGTTGACTCTATAACTCCTATAGAGCTGACCCCAGCGGCTTGATTGACTTATAAAATAAAAATTCCATTTTTCAATTTCTTCTTTTTTGTTTTTTTTTAAATCGGTATTGTACAAAAGCTATAGAGAATGAACAGTTCGATCACAGAATCTGTTGGACTTGCAACGCTTCCCCTCTCAGGGTCCATTCCTCAGTGTGTCCGGTCCTCTGGCCTCTGTGTGAGTCTGTCTGCGAGGAGAGACGTTTGGCAAATTACTGTGTGTATGCATGTTAGAGAGGGTGAGAGATGAGTGTGTGTGTGCGTGTGTGTGTGTGTGGTATATGTAGACTGATTGCTATATGCACAATGTGTGTGTAGTCGGTGTGTGAGTAGCTCCCAGAGAGTCTGTTTCTGCATAGTGATCCAGCAGACACTCACAAGAATGGGGAGACAACGCCCGAACCAACCAAGCAACCAATCAGAAGCAGTGATCCCAGTAACGGGCCATCCCTGATAGGCTCGTTAAGAGTCTAGCTCCTCCTGTGGGATCTCCTCGCAACAGATGCAGATTCTGTCCGTTAAAGATGTTAGTTCTGATCCCGATGGGCGAGCGAGCGTGCGTGTGTGTGGGTGTGTGTCGGAGACAGGGAGGCACTGCTTGATTCAGTCCCTCCTTTGGCAGCACAGTCTCTGGCCAGACACAGGAGGCAGAGGGAGGAGTGTGAGAGCGAAGACAGGGGAGGAAGAGGGAGGGAGGAAAGAAGGGAGACAGAGAGAGAGGAGGAGCAGGTTATGTCTGTAAGGCTGGGTGTGAGAGTCGCCACAGGGAGAAGTGAGGAGAGGAGAAGACAGCGCAGTGGAGGGAGAACTGGATCCGTCTCGGTGATTGATATCCCTCCTGCCTGGAGTGAATGACCAAGAGGGCTCTCTCCTCTCAGGAGGAGAAGAGGCTGCAGAGGAGGAGAAGCACATGAGGTGTAGGAGGAGGAGGAGGAGGGAGAGTGGAGGCTCCTCCTGGGAGGTTGTTAGCTTGAGGAGGAGAGAAGGGCTTGGCCAGGCAGGGAGATGTGCCAGACACGCACACATGCACACACACTAACACACGCACAAACACACGCATGGGCTGAGGGTTCTCCTCCGGTTCTCTCAGTGCTGGTCAGGTCTGTCTTCCTTTGTGTCTCTTTATTTCTTCCCTTTGTTGATCTGGGCGTAGAGAGGGTCCTTCCCCTTCTGTGCAGGAGAGAGAAAAACATCATTGATTTCAAACAGACTTCTCTTAATCATAAACCTGATTTACAGTGGTTGTCCTCAGCAGTTCATTTAAACATGCACAATTAAAAGGGAGGACCCCAGTTTCTGATTCATTCTCCCAACTGTCTAAACTGCAAGAATCACCTGCAAGCCCTGACAAGTACGATCCAGATCTGCAAAGGTTTCCAACTTCCTGTCCATATTAGGGACCACCAGGTGGCAGTAGCACACCGCTCTGGAGGAGCAGTCCAATCATTTCTCCTCTCACCCCATTCAGAGCAGTCACTGAAAAAGTCCCCCCTCACTGCCGAAACCTTTTTATATGTGTGCGTGTGTGAGTTATTGTGTCGGAGTGTGTCATTGCGCGCGCACATGCATATTCTCTCCCACTCCGGGCTCCCTCCAGGACCAGTATGAATCAGAGGTATAAACTAGCGCCTTGAAAGACCAGTTATGAGTCATCATGTCTGTATTTCTCCCCAACTGAGCCGGAAGACAACAGCAGATGATGGAACACCCTGCAGTCAGAGCACCAAGCCTGCTGCAGTCACTCACAATGGGCCCGTTATTATCGTACACATAATTACAGCCAGCCACTCAATCTGCCATGCAGACAACTTGATTGGAGTCTACTGGCTGGCCTATTATATTCTGGGAGACGTCTCTCACTCTGTGCAGAGAGTTGGGGTCTACCAGTAGCTGCCACATGAGGAGACGGTACCTAATGTTCACAGAATCACATGGAAACTGAGGATGTGAGCTGGCTGCAGATACAGGGATCTCTGAGGGATCTCAAAAGTGAAATCTGCCACCTTTTTTCAATTTTCATCTGATACAACAGTTTCTGCTGCCACTGCTTGCTGCCCATGAAGTTTAGACGTTTAGAGGTAAAGACATCTATGTGGGAATGTTTAAGGCCCAGAGTAGACAGAGGACAGGATTTTTCAACTCAAGGCATTCAGGGCGCTCTGGCAAAAACCTGAGGAGATGAGCACTGGAGTGTAAAAAGCTTCACTCACAGAAATCGCTCTGTCTGATCCCACTTGAGAGAAAAACATATGAAACTAGAAGACCCAAGAAATCCTTTGGTAACAAACATTTAATGATATCTTGTCGGGAAAGGGGTAAAATAATGCTCCATATTTAGGGAAATACGGACATTTTCAAAGGGGCCCTTTGACCTCTGACCTCAAGATAACTTAACGGGTTCTATAGGTACCCACAAGTCTCCTATTTAAAGACATTACCACTTTATGCTAATCCTATGCAGTTTGGTGCAGGAACCACGCCTTGGGCCACAGGAGGCTCTGGGAAATTATAAGTCTGACATTTTATGGAGAAAACAACTAATTCATTCATTGGAAAATAAGCAGCAGTCTAATCAATAATGAAAATGGCTAACTGCAGCCCTGTTAAAGCAGATGTTGATTGAATGAGTCGTCCATTGGTTGGTTGTGGGCATAAATGAAATCAATTTTATGTTCAGATTTGCACAAATGAAGCAAGATTTGATTCATGTTGTGTCTGAATGCAGCTCTCCTACTTGAACAGGTGGCATCTGGGTAAAAAAAAAAGACATTCAAAAGTGCTGCTTCACGCTCAAAATCACACCAAAACCCGACCTGTTGCATAATCTGCATCAGCGTCTATCTGAACACTATAGTGGGGTTAACCCATAAGGACCCACGGTGACACGGGTGTCACAAATGTTTTAAATGTTCTAGTAATGTTCATGTATGTTTTTTCAAGTACATAAATCTGTTTTTCAGTGTTCTATAGCTACAGTAGCTTGTTGAAAAGCCGTCAAATGAGGCAGTGTTATTTATATTTATTCATTATTGATTTATTATTATTTTGTTGTCTAACAGCACTATTAAAATCACAATTTTGATATATGTTATGGAGATGAAAACAAAAAAGACAAATGGTTATTTGTTTTTATTATGGATTTAATATTATTTTGTTACTTAAACAAATCTAAAAAAGAAGTTATTGTTAAACAGCACTATTAATGTCACAATTTTGATATATGTTGTGGAGATGCAAAGAAAAGGGCAAATTTGTGTTTCTGTAAGCAGAAAATGTATCTAGTTTATTCATTTAAAAATAAGAAATATCATATACATAAATAGCATAAACGGCCAATATAACGTTTATGTCACATTACAGATCTTTGACATTAAGGGGTATAATTTTTTTTTTAAAACATCAGAAATGTGTTCTATGTGGTCCACTTGGTCTGTGGTATAACCCCCATAATTTTCCTTTTTAAGGATTACTGGGTCTGGGTTCTTATGGGTTATCCATTGGTTGGTTGTGGGCATAACACAAATAAATGAAATCAATTTTATGTTCCGATTTGCACAAATGAAGCAAGATTTGATTCATGTTGTGTCTGAATGCAGCTCTCGTACTTGAACAGGTGGCATCTGGGTAAAAAAAAAAGACATTCAAAAGTGCTGCTTCACGCTGAAAAACACACCAAAACCCGACCTGTTGCATAATCTGCATCAGCGTCTATCTGAACACTATAGTGGGGTTAACCCATAAGGACCCACGGTGACACAAACGTTTTAAATGTTCTAGTAATGTTCATGTATGTTTTTTCAAGTACATAAGTCTGTTTTTCAGTGTTCTAAAGCTACAGTAGCTTGTTGAGAAGCCTTCAAATGAGGCAGTGTTATTTATATTTATTCATTATTGATTTATTATTATTTTGTTGTCTAACAGCACTATTAAAATCACAATTTTGATATATGTTATGGAGATGAAAACAAAAAAGGCTTGTTTTTATTATTGATCTAATATTATTTTGTTACTTAAACAAATCTAAAAAAGAAGTTATTGTTAAACAGCACTATTAATGTCACAATTTTGATATATGTTGTGGAGATGCAAAGAAAAAGGCAAATTTGTGTTTCAAAAACACACCAAAACCCGACCTGTTGCATAATCTGCATCAGCGTCTATCTGAACACTATAGTGGGGTTAAAGTTGGGAGGCATATTTTAGCCGAGGCTTTGGGCTCCGGGATACAGAGCTGTAACTGTGTTGCTGGCCAAGGCCAGACAGTCAGCAGAAAGTAGCTGCCAGCAGCCCTGAGAGAGGTGACAAAGAGGCTGAGACAAGCAGTGACAGCGAGCACACACTGCTCAGCCCCTGCACCAGAGCCGCAGCCCGCCACTGTCATCCTGCATCATCTAACCAGCGCTGCCAAGCGGGGCCGCTTCAGCTCCATAAACCCCGGGCCCAGGGAGGGTCGGGGAGGGGGCCGGGCCGAGGTATGAGCGATGTGCTGGCGTGGCACCAGCCTGAAGGCCAAAATATCTGGCCTGGCTCGTACACGCGTGGACGTTTATGTGTGTGTGTGAGAGGTGGGCCCTGGGCGGGGGAGCAATGTGAGATTGCTCAGTGAACCGTGGAAGCAGGCCATTTCACGGCTGAGACTCGGGAGCGTTCGCTGGACATGATGAGATCACCCCAGAAAAAAAAAAAACACTTACACTCCCACTAGCCTGAACACATGTCTGTCTGAAACACACAGTGGGAGGGGGAGGACAAGACAGGCGGTCATGGCCAGCAGCGAGCACACACATATTTTTGGCTCCAATATGAGCGCAGGTGGTGACAGTATCGATCACAGGTGTGCTTGTCTGGGGAATAGCTGGGCCCATTGCACAGGTGTGTGTGTGTGTGAGTGGGTGGGTGTTTGGGGAGTTGTCTAAAGACGATGCGATTGAGCAAGTAAACACCATATGGGAGCAGCGGCATTGGACCAAGACCAAAGCAGTCCACCTACTACAGAGGAAAAACTCGCTGCTTCTGGCCATAACAGCCAGTCTGCAGCCAGACTCACCACTCACTACTCTACAATCCGTCCTCCCACTTAAGGCCCACATCCACCTGCTGCCCTGCAGGCTCAGTGTGAGGACGCCGGCCAACAGGAGACAGAGGCTGCTCAGCCTCCCTCCTCCTCCTCTCCTGGAGTGGGGAAGGACTAGAAGGCTTCTTGGGTTTTTAATTAATGCCAATTACGCCGGGGCAGTCATTAATCTTGGCACCCCAGTATTAGCGGATGAAAACAAAACCATTACATTTTTCCCAGTGTGAGTGCCAGCAGCTATCATTAAGCAGCCACACTAGGGAGCTGTGTGGGTGAGGACACCGGCTGGGGAGGCTGGGATCAAAATGTCTCTCTTCTTCAGTGTGTTGTGTCCCTCTGTCTCCTTGAGTGGGCAAACTGCTGCTTGACATGTCTCTGAAAGAAACATCCAGCCTATGAAAGTGTGTGAAAGTTTTCTTGTCGGATGACAAAAAGTGTGAAAACACACACCTCATCAGTTCTCCGAGTTTGATCGTCCCCGCTTGTCTTTCTTAGTTTGATCCTCTTACAATAATGCACACATTTAAAGTTACATTACATCATGCAACATACATAATGCATTAAAATGACAGCCCTCATCATTTTTATATTAAGCTAAACATCCGAGATCAGCATATTGCACACAACACTGGCAAATCCCAGATGACGTCCTGCTCACTGAAGTGCACAGTTTCTGATTGGCTGTCACACACTATTGGCTTTCCGAGTGAGACGTGTGCTATTTAGGGAAGCCGGCGTGATTTAGGAACACGTCACAAAGACAGGACACAATGAGGGCACAGAGCACGATGGTCAAAGTGATCATGCGGGATGAAACTTGTTGTACTTTGTTTCAAAAACTCACAATGCCACTTTATAATACATACTTACAAAGCTCCAGGATAGGCGACAACAACAATTACCGACACATAAAAATGAAATGCAATGAAATACCAAATGAAGGTAAAATGATGTACCTTGGAAATGTAACTGAAAGTGTAACTGGTAATGATAGTTATATAGTCAAGATACTGCTGATTGCGACCAGGAAGACAATAACAAGGAACTGGTACAAGACTGAATCTCCTACCATAGAACAATGGCTAGGGATTGTAAGAGAAATATACTGTATGGAAAAAATAACCTACCAACTTCGACTGAAGGAAGATGTTTCTATTTCAAAGTGGAAAAAATGGGTGCTGTATGACATAACGAAAGACATGTGAACTGTAAACTGTATGAATCTGATTTTGTGGAATATGGATACCCGCAGCCATGAATGTTGATACTGTTTTATTAATGTTAAGTGTTTTTTCTTTTGTTGTGTATGTCTCTTGTGTACATGAAAAAAAAAACCTAATAAACATTACAGTTTAAAAAAAAAAAAAATGAAATGCAAGCAAATACTCATACATGCACATCACACACATGACAAAGCACTCAAACACATGCCTTCCTTTGATCATGCACCACAGCAGGTGAAGGAGAAATGAGGAAAAACAGAAACTATTGAAACAGATAAGTGCAGGGAGGTGAAGGAGGAGGAGTAAAGGGGGGCAGGAGAGGTCTCGACACCTACCCTGCCCTGCTGCTATCTAGCTCCCAGCCTCTGGACTGGCCTGGTCTGGGCTGGGCTCTGCTGTCTCACTGGGGCAGGGTGACCCAGAACCACACGCCTAAAGAGGGGAAGAAGGGGAGGAAGGTAGAGAAAAGCGTGGGAAGAGAAGTTGATGGAGGGGCGTAAGAGAAGGAAGTGAGGGGGAAGTAGAGAAAAGAGTAAATGTGAAAAAAAGGATTGCAGTAAAGACTACAAGAGTAGATGTAAACAGGAAGCAGAAGAGAAAAGAAAAGGTGTCAGTACTCTGAAGGAGAAATAAGGACACTTGGACAGAGAACCCACAGCCCACGCAGTCTCTTTGACACATTTGCAGTACACACATACATACTTAAACACACACACACACACACACACACACACACACACACACACACACACTCATTTACAGTTCTCCATTATGAAAGCTTTCGTTCTATTGAACTGCCGCTTTTGTCCCAAACACTTCCGTTTTTCACACCTCATCCCGCAGAGAGTGGGAGGCTGTTTTTTTTCCCTGCCTTCGCTCCATCCTTCCTGTCTGTCTTTGTCAACTTTTTCCACTGCGCTCGCTCTCTCAGTGCCGCCAATCACCAATGCACATTTCTCTGGGTTGTGTAGAGCTCCTCTGTGTTATTCGGGCCCGCTGACATTTCCAGCAGTGTGAAAGTCCTCTATTTTTTTTTTCCAATAATAGCTGGATTGGCGGCATAAAACTAATGTTTCACGGCTGAGAGCAGAGAGCAAAAGAGAAGAAAAGAGGCAAGCGTGAAAGAAACACAAAAAAGACAGAGAGAGAGAGAGAGAGAGAGAGAGAGAGAGAGAGAAATGGCAGGGAAAGAACTAGAAAAGTCTTGTTTCTTGGAAGGTCACTAATTCTACAAGGACTTTGGTCAAAAGCAAAGGGAGTTTCTCCGCCCTCCCTAAAAATCTCTTTATCTTCTCATCTTTCCTTAATTTCTCCCACTTTCTCTCTTAGATTGTGGTGCTGCTGCTAGAATAAATATTAATTGCCTCTGGAAGAAGAATTGGGGCATTATCCCTCGTCTATCTCACCAGAGATGAGTCTGTCCATATAGAAGTAGTGATGTATGGACGCTACCTGCCTGGTATTAATAACAGCCTAATGATGTCTCTGACAATCCCACCAGCTAATTTAACGCTGTGGTGACCATGCATACGCACATACACACTGAACCGCATACTTATGCAGGCACTCTACTGCTCATGTTCACTCAGAAACACACACTTTTTGCACACTTTCGCACTGATACAAACACACACACACACACACACACACACACACACACACACATATACACACACACACACACACACTAAGGGACACAACAGCATCGTCCCCCTAATCAGCCGGAGTGATTACCTGGCCCGCCAACACTGCTACAAAGGCTATTTATCAGCAGATCTCAACACACTGCACAGGTTATAGCAGCATAAGGAGTGAGTTATTAAAGGCACACACACACTTGACTTATCCCACTTCTACCATCCTCTCACACACACACACACACACACACACACACACACACACTTACAGCATCTTCCTCTCCACTGCGACTTGGGCTGCCCTCTGCTTCCCCAAACGAGTCATCTGTGGGGGGGTCTGTGGCGTCGGTGGGGGGGTCGCTGACATGGGAGGCTGAGGACTTGGAGGGAGAGCTCTGCCTGGGAGCTGGGGTGGGTGCTGCAGGGGGAGGACAAGCTGAGTCAGATGGAGCTACAGAAAAAGCATACTTGTTACTGAGGGTGCTGTTTAGTCCGGTTAAATCGGACTCTACAGGTGCATCTCAATAAATTAGAATATCATAGAAAAGTTTATCTATGTTGGTAATTCAATTCAAAAAGTGGAAATAACACATTATATAGATCCATTACACACATAATGAAACACTTCATGTCTTATTTTATTTTAATTTTCTAAAATGATTATGGCTGACATTTAATCAAATTCAGTGCCTAATGTAAAAATGTAATATTACAAAGACCAATTTTAAAAAGTATGTTTAATCTGAAAATGTTGGCCTCTGAAAAGTATGTCCATCTACATGCACTCAATACTTGGTTGGGGCTATTTAATAATAATAATAATAATAATACATTTATTTGTAATGCACTTTACATTACAGAAAATCTCAAAGTGCTACAGGTTAAAAGCATAACAGTCTAATTATAAAAAGGATAAAAAAAGGAAAAAACAGCTAAAAACAGAAAACATACATACATATATTTGTCTTGAACTACTAGAAATGGACTTTTCCACGATATTCTAATTAATTGAAATTCACCTGTAGTTCCTTGTCCCCCTTGGTGAGGTTTGTTTGGGCAGATATGACCACAGTAATTTAACTTGGGTGGTGCGGACTAAAACAATCGTACCGAGAATACCTCCTCAAAGGGTCTTCGTACTGTTGTTTTAGTCCAAACCAACTCTGAAGCAGTTTGTTTGTGGTGGGAACATGATCCGACACTGATCCGACCAAACCGCCAGCTGTACGCTGCAAGTTTGAGCTAAACAGCTGCTGTAGCCAGGTGTGCTTTGCATTCTGGGATGTGGCAGAGCACACAAACTGGAGCAGCTTGCGAAGTAGTAATAGCAGCTAACCGGGGGATTTGTTTAGCAACGTTTCTCTAACAGAAACATGCACTAGTCCAGATCACAGAACTTTTTTCCTGTTCTCAATGTCTTGCTCCCACCTCAGACACATCTGCCAGCAAAGTGAACATTCCCCCTTGAATTTTCTTTATGTGAAAAGAAACCGAACCAAGGGGAAAACACTCCCAAGTTTACAAACTCATCTACTGATTCAGACCAGAGCAAACAAACTATAAGTGTAATAGGGTTGTCAAAAGTATCGATACTCAAAAAAGTATCGATACTAAAAAGTTGTATCTGGATACGATACTCATTTTCAAAAGTATCGAGTATCTGAAGCTTGTTATCATAGTTGCAGTTTCTTTTTGCACAACTGTTTTTTATTATAAATATTTAACCTGTGGTTCTGTTCATTTTTACATGTTGCATTTTTCTTATTAATAAAAATATTTCTGTTAAATCTTTGTTTTTATCCTTGTGGTATCGAAAATGGTATTGAGTATCGAATATATTCCTGAGTATCGGTATCGAGTTGAAAATTTTAATATTGTGACAACCCTTAAGTGTACAAACGTCCTTATAAAACAGACAAACATGAATAGATGGAGCTCCTACGTGAGTTGGTGGATGGTGTCGTGGAGGTGACTGGTGTCAGATTCATTTGAGAAATGTCAAAGTCGTCACAGTCGTCCGTGTCCTGGGCGGTGCCCACACGGCTAAAGTAAGTGCTGAATGCCTCTGAGGTTCCTGCTAAGCCGGGCTGGTCAGCCTTCTTCGCCGGCATGGCTGGAGGCTTCGCCAGCTGGAAATCCTGAAGGAAGAGGCAAACTTTGGTCAGGAGGGCCAACATTGATTGATTGATTGATTTGATTTGACCATTCTTTATATAAAAAATATGGGTAACACTTTACAATAACCCTCATTTATAAATGGTAAACAGATAGTTTATTAATGTTTAATCATCATTTATAAACTGTATATAGGCCATTTAGAACGGTAAATACATAATTTATTAATGTTTAACTAACTAAATAATTTATAAATGACAAATAGATGGTATATTAATGTAAGTTTATAGTTACTTTACCATTAAAAATTATAATTAATAGTTTATTAATAGTTTTAGTTGCACTCATTTTAACATTTTTAACAGCATATTAAGTATGTTAATGATTTTTAAATGATTCATATACCTTTAAGAAATTGGTTGAAAACATTTAAAGATTAAATATGTATAGCACTTTGTAAATGGTTAATAATTGTTTATAAACCATCTATAAACATCACTTAGTTGGTTATTGTAAAGTGTTACCAAAATATGAAACAGCAACCTGTGCCATACGTAATATAAATAGATAAAAAATAGTCAGGGATGACACAATAAAGCCCTAAGGCTTATTTCCATTGTGGTCCCTATAAGGCAGGAGACGGGGGCAAGTAGCAGCATGTCTTACATAAATCAAACAAGTATCATTCATACATAGATACATACATGCATCAATCATTCATAAGCCACATAAAAACATAAATTACAGTTTCAAATATACACGACAGATACAGATTGCCAACATTCTAAGATTGGGCAGGGACTTTAACACTCTGACTCATTGTTTGGGCATTCAAGATGGAACCTATTCTTTATTATTTATGTTTTCTTCATCATCTTCAAGTGTCTCAATCTTTAATTGTATATGCTCCGGCAGCATCTCTGCCATTTCCCAGTATGGAAACCCTGTGAATATCTGGTCTTATCTAAATAGATTTCTCTCCTGTGTTTATGTCTTAAGAACACGATAATCTTTCTTTTTTTCATTTGAAGTTGGAAAAAGTTTTGGCAGGTAAAAAAAAATGTTTCTTTCCATATTTTTCACTCCTGTCTTAATGCCTAGAACTAGGTGTCAGGATAAAATGGATAAATGTGGAAAAATGATCCTGCCAAAAAAAAGGGAAAAGAGAAATGTTTAGAAAAGGCCCAAGTGAGTAGTACAAAAACACTTCGAAAAACTATCCCGGCAGAAAAAAATTGCAACGTCTGCAAAGTGTCCAGTTCATGACCGTTCTGGGTCCTCTGCAGACTTTTCTTTTCTTTCTCTCCCCTTGTTACTGTCCTGTTAGCGCTTTACTGTGAGATATAATGCCCCTAAAACAACAGTAAAATAATGAGAAGCTAAACATGGTTCACGGTTGATATTCTGCAATTTTGCTGCCAATTTTTCTCCTTCTTTTGCCTCATGACTTAAGACAGTGATTCCCAACAGGGGGGGCCCGACCCCCCAAGGGGGGCGCCAAAGATCCACGGGGGGGTCGCGAAGCCCTCTTGATTTTAAGGGATGTAATAAATCTAATGTGTTAACTATTGATGAGTCAGCATTTAATTAATTAGTGGGACAAAAACAACTAAATAAGCTACATTAAACGTTTATTCATTTATTTAAATAGAAAAATCACTATAGAAAAGTTAAAATAAAGGCTATATCGCGAGAATAAGGACATGTGTAACATCCCTACTGCAGTATACACAGGAAACCTCACCTAGCGGTAACCTCACCTAGCGGTAACCTCACCTAGCGGTAACCTCACCTAGAGGTAACCTCACCTAGCGGTAACCTCACCTAGAGGTAACCTCACCTAGCGGTAACCTCACCTAGCGGTAACCTCACCTAGAGGTAACCTCACCTAGCTGTAACCTCACCTAGCGGTAACCTCATCTAACAACAGAAACACAGAGCTAATGGAAAAATGGCAAAGTGTCAGGGAGACGAAAATGCTGAATATCTCAAAAAGAAAAAGAGAGGGTACCATGAAAGTCACATTGAGTTCGGCTTCATAGAATCAATGGACAATGGGGGGGTTGCCAAAGTTTACAATGGTAAAAATGTGGGTCCCTCAAGAAAAAGGTTGGGAACCATTTACATTTAGTCATTTAGCAGACGCTTTTATCCAAAGCGACTTACAGGAAGAGTAAAAACAAACAATCAAGGTATACTGCAATAAGAGCTATTTGTGCATCAATAAGTGCTGGTGACAATTCTTTGAGGAGTAGAATTATCGTGTGGTCTAGGAGAGAAGATGCTCTCTGAAGAGATGGGTCTTCAGGAGTTTTTTAAAGGAACCACTGACTTAAGAGAAAAGGTTGTAAGGATCATAATTCTGCTCTCATCAGACTCCTCCCCACCTTGAACATCTCCTTGCCCATCTTCCTCGCCCTCTCCCCGTGCTGCGGACTCGACGACGCCGAAGGGGAGAGAGCCGAAGCGCCGGCTCCGGCACCTGAATGGCTCTCACCGGCCGGAGTCACAGTCGTGACGGGGGTGAGAGTCTGGAACATGGCGGCGGGCAGCGTGCCCACAGGTTGGGCAGGGAGGTAGGCTGTGGGGGGGAAGGCTCCGGCTGCCATGGCTGCCCACTGCTGCTGCGTGGCAGGGAAGATGTTGGCCTGGCCCCAGATGAGAGGTTGGCCGCCTGGCAGCACCTGGGCTACCGGACCGAGAGGAGACTGGACCCCGAAGGCCAGCGGTGTCTGGGCGGCAAACGCCTGCTGGGACCAGTGGCCAGGGGGTACCGCTCCCATTGTCACATAACCTGGTGAGGAAACAGATTGAGGTTAAGAAAAATCATAGAAAAAGTTACCCACAGTACATATCGTCACACTGTTAAAATAATCATTAATTCATTTTTTGTCAAAATAGTTTTTTTTGCCTAAATCATCTCCTCATAGCCACTTATGGTAAAATCGCCTAAATCCTCAGTTGATCAGATCATGTGATTTTACCCCTTTAAGATAATGGCCTATGTCAAGTGTGTGACTTAAGCGGATTTATTATGCCTAAGTTAAAATAAAATGTGACAATTTTTTGAACATGCCTTTGTGACTTAAGCAAGATATGGTAACACTTTATTTTGAAGTTGTCTACATAAGAGTGACATGAGTGTGTCATAAACATGACATGGCATGTGTCATGAACATTAATGACACTTTGAAGTAACATTAATGCTCATGATACTTGTCATGTCATGTTTCTGACAGGCTTGTGTGACTCTTATGTAGACACCTTCAAAATAAAGTGTTACCGTATCTTGCTTAAGTCACAAAGGCATGTTCAAAAAACTGCCTAAGTCATCTATTTCTCTTAAGTTACATAATTTACACACAGCGTTATTACTATGCCAATAGCCATCCTTTGTTACGCCTGGATTCCACTGGATGCGTAACGACTCCGACAGGGGTCTGTCCGCAACGGCTGCGTATCTACGCAGTCCGTCAACACCCACCGGATCCGTCTGTGTCGGAGCTGTTGCGGACAGCAGAGTCCCGAGGACGCACGAGATCTCGCGAATTCACGCCTAATCAATTGATATAACTGGAAGATAATCAACATCTCCTCGTTAATGACTGGAGACAAATCCAGCGACTCCGTCTTAACGAGTGCTAACGAGGTCGGCCGGCTTGTTAACGAGCCGGCCGACCTCCTTAGCGAACCCGAGGTATTTTATTTTGAAAATATACCGGTGTTTTATTTTGTGTCTGTGCAAGACTTCCTGTCCCGAACGATCTGCTCTGTGCTGAATTTATGCGTAGTGCTCCGTCGTCCGACAAAAATAGAAGCTCTGCGCAAGTGTTGCGAGGGCTGTCGGATGGCCATGCGTTGTCGGACTCATTACGCAGCGGATCTGCAGTCGGTGGAATCTCACACATTGATTATAATGGGTGCGTAACGGCTCCGACGACGGATCTGCAGCCGTTACGCATCCAGTGGAAGCCAGGCGTCACATCCTTTTTGAGTGATATGATCAATAAATGTCATATGTTACACTTTTGGTGAAGTTTTTTAGTGTTTCCTGCAAAACTTGAAAAAATTAGTTAGACGATTATTTTAACAGGGTGACGAAATGTTCACTGCTGCTTTTCGTCTACACACAAACAGACAGAGAAGATAATAACCCATGCATCACCAGAGAGCGCTGGCCTACTTCTGCCTGCAGCTAATGTGGTGTCTCTTGATGGTCATGGTGAACTATCATAATTACCTCCAGAATGAGGGAGAGTCATTATAGAAAGGAAGAGCCCGACACACACTCATTAAAATCACTCAAACTCATCAGTGGAAGCTCATTCTATTACACACTCGCTAGTCTCCTGTTCCTGGTCTCCAGCTGTTACCTACAGCAGAGAAAGTTGACATTTAACCTGCGCTGCCCTGCTACACTGACATATGCAGGAAGAAGGGAGGAGGAGGGGAGACGGGTAGAGGTGAAGAAGGGGAATAAAGAAGGAGAACCACATGTATTAGGTGTCAAAGTGAAGAGGGAACACTATCCCACTTATTTTTGTCATGTCATAAGCTACAACCATTCTGGTCATCCTTGTTTGAGTTCTTCACCAAGGCCCTTAATCATCCATGTAACCCGTTCACCATGTTGTTTGGAGCAAGGTTATAATAGTTTTGGATTTTTCATTAGTTTTAGTTTTAATTTCGTTGTGAATTTTTGTTTTCAAATTCAGTTAGTTTTAGTTCGTTTTTAGAGTGAGTTTTCTAGTTTTAGTTTAGTTTTTATTTTTTGAAAATGCTTAGTTTTAGTTTAGTTTTTATTAGTTTTAGTGTTAGTTTTAGTTTTTTGTAATGGGCTATATGTTGGGTGCCAGATTCAAAGAGGTCATAATAAATTTTGACATTTTATCCATCTCAGCCCCAATAAGGTTATTATCTCTTACAGTTTTGGGAATTCTGAATTTTGGTTCGAGTGTAAACATCCCAGTCTCAGTAAACATATTTACCATGTGTTGTATGTTCCAATAGAAACACTGAATTATGAATGAAAAAAGTTGACAAAAACGAAAACTAAGGACATTTTCACTTTAATTTTAGTTAGTTTTAGTTAGTTTTGTAACCTCACTATACAGTTTCAGTTAGTTATCGTTTCTTTAAAAACTCTAGTTTTTATTTTTATTTCAGTTAACGAAAATCTTTTGTCAATTCTAGTTTTCGTTATTTCGTTAGTTTTCGTTAACTATAATAACCTTGGTTTGGAGTGGCTAATCCAGATTATGTAAAAAGTAGTGATGAAGCTAAGGCTATCTCCCTTTCAACATTGTTAGCCAGAAAGCTAATTCTACAGTCTTGGAAATCTGAAAGGGCTCCTACATTTGAAATGTGGTTGAGAGAGCTGGGAAATGTTTTACACTTGGAGAAAATCAGGTACATCATATCTACTAAAGAGCATCTTTTTTTTAAAATATGGCAACCTTTTCTTGATTTAATGTCTAAAAACTGAATTAGTGCTATTCTGTTGCTGTGCCATTTATGTTATACCCTTGTTTTGTTTGTCTCATGTCAAAAACTCTGTCAAAAAAACAAAACATGTATTGTTCTGTGTAGCTCCACCAATTATCTCTAATTTGTATATATACACTACTGGTCAAAAGTTTTAGAACACACCAACTTTTCCAGAATTTAATTGAAAATTATGCAGTTTAATGTCTCAGTGTACTCTGAAATCAATGCACATTTGCAACATTTAAAATTCTTTATTGAGCATGATAGTGTTTTGAAAGTAAAAAAAAGATTCAAAATCACTTTTTATGTTGGACTAAAGGACTAAAGAAAGACACAAAATGACCAAAAAAAGACACCAAAAGACACAAAATGACTAAAAAAAGACACAAAATGACCAAAAAAAGACACAAAATGACCAAAAAAAGACACAAAATGACTTACAAAGACATGAAAAGAATTCAAAAATGGACAAAATAGCCCAAGACTCCATAGAGTTAAGTTGTTAACCCATTTCTTGTTCCCTGAAAAAGGCCTACTTGTATAATTCTGAAATGTACATTATTTTTCAGTTTTGGTTAAGCTTACCTTTTTTTATTTACCTCTGGCAGTTCACCACTTACCTTTGTACCCTTTCAAGCTGTTCATTTGACTTTAACTGCTTGAATTTCAATAAAAAACTGGAAAAATTGGAGTGTTCTAAAACTTTTGACCGGTAGTGTAATTTGTATATATTTTTCTGTTATGAAAACAATAAAAATAAATACACAGAAAAAGAAGTAGAACCACAAAAGCTATCAAATATACGGCATGGTCTGATTTACAGAAGCCCTGTGCATACCAAGGACTTATCTATACAATCATCTCAGCATGTTTTATCACTTTCCTGACCACCACGGTTGCCACGGCCACAGGTAAATCAGCAGCATCTGAGGCAGCAAGCTAATGATGCATTTCATATTCAACACACAACCAAAAGCACCTTTTCTCCTCTTTCCCCTCCCCTCATCTACATTTCAATTCTATTCCGTCCCCCTCTATTTATTTCCACCTCCTCCTCCTCCTCCTCCTTCTTCTTCTTCTCTCCTCTGCCCTCCGACTCTGCAGCTCCCCTTCATCTCCTTTCTCAACGCTCTCTCTCCCGCTGCGTTTGTTTCCCTTACCGCCAGTGTATTTAAGCAGACAATGAACAAGGTCCTACCTGAGGGCACAGACGCGGGATTGAAGGGAGCAAACAGTTCCGTGGGAGGCTGCAGGCCCTGCGAGGGGTCGAGGGTGTTGGCTGGAGAGGCGGGGGTCTGTGCGGGTTGTGATTAGAGGTCGGGTTGAGGAAAAACATCATCATTGCAAATGCTGTTTTTGAATTTCATTAGAAGTGAATCACAAAGCGTGTATGTACGACAGATACTCACCGATGGAGAGGTGATGTCAGGAGGTGTGGACATGTCTCCGAAAATCTCTAATTGGTTGATATTCTGAGGAGAAGAGAAAGTATACACTGCCAGTCAGGAACAACAACTGTTATATAAATCTGGGGCAGTTTCATAGACCGTATATAAAGATGGACGTCTTGACGGCTCCACTAAAGATTGTTGATTGAGTCCAAACTGACCAAACTACATGTCAAATAAATTGGTTTCTTTCATTCTGGGTAGTTCTTAAAATGCTGATGTAAGTTTGTTGAATAAGTTTGGTTTTAATTAAGTTATTTGACGCAATAAAACGGGTATATAACGTCATGATCGACAGCTGTGGGGCTGGTGTAGGGGTTTGAGGTGGACATTTTAAGTAATTTTGTAAAAAAAAATCTATTTGAGGTGACTCGGGGCAGAAATAATGTTCTCAGACGAGTTAATGTTGTGTGGCAGAGAGTCATGAGTTACGTCTATACTTGATAGCGGTGCTACGATTCTCCAAATCCATGATTTGACTCCCAATTGCAAAGTGACAATTACATGTCAGGGAGACCTGTGGAACAGTCTGTTGAGCACTTTAAAACATTATTAAAAACCTATTTATTCTCCTTGGCGTTCAGTCCCAGCTAGGCAAGAATCCTTGGCTTTCTTTTTTTACCCTTTTATTTGTCTTTTTTATCTCTAACTCTGTATTGAATTGAGTTTTTATTACTATTTTATTTTATTGTTTTACTGTTTTTTGTATTTTATTGTTTTCATTGTTTTTATTTATACCTATTTGTGTATGATTTTAATAACTGTACAGCACTTTGGTCAACTGAGGTTGTTTTTAAATGTGCTCTATAAATAAACTTTGACTTTGACTTTTTGAAAATTTTGTGGTCGGCTGTAACAAAGAAATTTCCCCGCTGTGGGATTAACCCATTGAAGCCTGGAAAGCGGATACGTCGTTTTGTAGTATATGTATAAGCTCTCAAATACTTTTTGAATTTCATGTCTATCTGCTACAGAGGCTGAAAAATCTATTATTTAGTAGAAGCGTTGACACTTCTGTTGAATTTCCAGAAAAATTTCAGGTTTTAGGGGCTTATTTTAAAATCGCCCAGAGGTTTTACAGGCGTTTTAGGTGTCAATGGATTAATAAAGTCAAATCTAATCTATCCAGCGGATCACTCCTCACATTTTGGCTTCATCTTTGCACAGAGGGAGGAAGCGATGCCGCGTCATCCATCTTTATATCCAGTCTATAGTCAGTTTACATTCCAGTGCAACATGCATCACACACTGCATGCAACACCACTCTGACTTGGTATGCTTGCCGTACCTACCTGAGCACTGTGGCAGCCACACAGACGAGGTAACAGAAGGGGTGAGGAGAGATGGGATAATGAGATGAAATGATTGATTATGATGACATACCTACCAAGAGTTATCACAATCTTCCAAGGGGTAAAAAAACACACAGTCTTTGTCATCTGATGCACATGAAGGAGCGTTCCTGCACCACCACCACCCCCTGCATCATTACTGTACCCGTGTGTCCTTCTGGACAAGTCATTATGGTTCCCCTGTTGTAGAGGGTGTGTGGTGGGCCTCAGAGGGAACAGCTATCAAAGACAGCAGCCGTTCTATTTGATCTGAATTTGTTCTGTATCACTTTGTTTCCTTTCATAGTCTCCCAATGATCCTTCTCCTTAGTATCTCCATTTTTTCTGCACATTAATAATATCTTTAGGCCTGTGGCAAGTGAAGGAAACTATTTTTAGTTGTAAAAGGAATTTAAGCCTTGAATACATGGTCAGAGATTTGCATAAATCATGGATGCGGATAATTTCTTTTGAGATAATGAATGTTCTTAGAATATATTCCCTCTCGTTCCTTCTCGTAGGTCACAAAGTTCTTTTTACACCTATCAGAAAATGGATCTGTGAGCATGGTGTTTTACAGTCATGGATCTGTATGTTTTTTATTTTTAACCAAGAGAAGAGGGGGATGGGGGGTTTCGTATGTATTATTGCTGCTGCAGAGTCTAGTGTAACAGATAATGATCAAACTAACGAGATCATAAACTAGATGGACTGATAACAGCATGTCCATGGGATTAAATTCACAAAACACATTCTATAAATCAGGCTCTTTAACATAAAAAACAACAAATTCCTATAGTTGTGACTGAATGTTGTTGCTCTGAATCAATACCACAAAGCCTCTGCTGATGTTCTTCAAACAGAAACCACTGGCACCAGAGGAAAATGCCACCGGAGCGAGTGTTCAAACAGCACAGGAAGTTGGACGTTTATAGACTTTCTGTCCACTTTTAGTTAAGTCCCTCGACTCAATATTCTCTGCATGTGTAGCAGAGGGGCGGTGGGGTCAGGTTGCTGTGATTATCAGAGTGTTATGAATGCTTTATTAATGCAGCTCGCCTCTGAGTGTGTGTCTGCCAGCGAGGCGAGGGCTGCCGACCCCCCCGACCCCAGTCCTCTGACAGACACTGTGACCTGTACGTCCACTTCGCCCTGAAAGGACCTCTGCACGAAGCCGCCGAAGTGTTTTTCTCCTGACTATACGGCTCCCTTTTGCACACTGGTACACATGCAGATGTGAATGCACAGTTGCACCCATACATACTCTACTTCTGCCTCACCCTGGTTACTATGCAGCAGCGAGGTAGCATGTTTTATTCAGTCATGACAGGGGTCAAGAGTCAGGGTCAGGGGAACTGAAGTGGTGCTGTACAGATGAGGATGGCAGACAGGACATTTTCTGAGGAAATGCCTGAAGAAGCTGTTCATTAGGGCTGATAGATAACCTTTAGGGCAGTATGGTCCCTGCTCACAAATACTGAATCCTCCTGGCTTTTTTAGAGCATTTGTGGTGTGAACACACCAGGCGGCAACCTCCGGGTCTGAGCAAGGAGTCAAACCAGGAAGTGCCTTAAGCCTGCTTTCTATGTAAAATTCCAGCAGGTGCTAAGTTTGGCTGCAAAAACATTTCTGTCCATTAATTTCAATGCAAAATGAGAAAACTTCTCACTTGATTTATTACCTCAGAATTTTTTTTTAGGACAACACTATGGTCTCAATCGCTAGTAAAAAATCTTTTTTAAGACAATTTGATGTTAATAGTGTAAATAATGGCCCCATTTAGAAGAAAATAGAAGATAAAGAATCGTATGATTTGGGGCGGGGCTACCTTTGATTGACAGGTGGCTAACAAGGCGAGCCGTCATCAGGAGAGAAGCAGAACAATGCGTATCCACGGCAACGTGTCAATAAAGCTATATATAACGCTATATAGATATAAAAAGGACGTTTACCGGTTTGGTCTCATAACTTTGACCCTTTCACTGTATTTTCACTTAATGACAGTTTATTTGAACGTTTTGTTCAGTAAAAATGTCTTGTTCAGCGTTTGGTTGGACTAACAGACACTCCAAGGAGTCGCTGTTCATTTTTCTGAGGTCAGTAACATACATTTTGTTTCTGTTTTTAGCTAGCCAAAATGAACATCTCAGTTAAAGCTAACATGAATTAGCAGCAGCTTCTCTCAGTCAGGTTGAGGTGTAGAGAGGCTGTAGTCAGTGATCAGATCCCTCTCGCTCCTCCACAGTCCAAATATGGTCTGCTTCCCGTATCGGAAACAAGATGGCGACCATTATTTATATACAGTCTATGGTACACACTCTAACACCTTACCTGTGACATCACATCGAAGTCTAAGTCTATCAGATCTGCCACTGCCTGCTGCGGTTGAGTTTGTTCTTGTTGGATAGGCTGATCATGATTATGATGATGTGGATGATGTTGTTGATGATGATGATGGTTGGGAGAGTTTTGATGTCCATTCTGCAATCACAACCCCAGTGTTAGATGGCAGGTGGGATGAAAATGTGCCTCACTCACACACAAACACATTAGTTGATTTTCATACACTCAGAGAGAGGGTGAGACAGAGTGGAGTGTGGAGAGATGAGGCTGATTTTAAGAGGGGAATATAATGGTCTGCAGGTGTTACAGTCACAAAGCTCACCCATGCACACACACATTCAAGCACGGAGCAAAGATCTTCTCTCCAGAGTTAGAGCCCAAGTAAAGATTTAGAAAGGTTTAAAGATCATCCCTACCTTTAGTCTATACTACAGCACTGAGCTGGGGTTTAACCCCCTTTGTGTTTGTGTAAAGCCTGCTCCCCTGTGTCAGGAACCACAGAGTGAGACAGACAGGCAGTCAGAGCAGCTGGATTAACTAACATGCTGTATGTGAGAGCATAAAAAACTATTTCCTTCCTGCTGGCTTGCTCTGTGTCATCACTAGCTGGATCTCCATCAGTGAATATTAATCTAACAATTACAGGATCAGGCTGGTTTTAATGTCTTTTCATTATCAGCAACAAATCCCATTAAAACAAAGCAAAAAAATTGAATTTATCCTACTGTGTTTGTGCCGTCAACAGTGATGGTGGGCCAATGTGCTGATATTTAGAGAGCAGGCAGATATATAATGCTGATATCATGTTGTTGTTGTTTTTTCATTTTATAATATCCAAGATAAATTTCATAATTATAACAAAAAAGACACAAAATTGCTCAACTTGAAGGAACATTTATCGAAACACTGTTATTGTCTGAACTGTGTTAGCTGCAATGCACTTATTTACATTTTTTTTTTTTTTATCAACTTAATAAATGCCCAGGTATTAAAAAATATGTTGAGAAAGGGACAGAATTTTAATTGACCAGTTTATTGTTTAAGTCACTAAAAAATGCCAAGTATTCTCTGGTTCTTTATAAATGCTTTTTAATAAAAAAAATAAAGAGTCAATGAAAAATACATTTTATAATAAATAAAAATGAGTTTAAAAAAAATAGTAGTACCCTTGAACCCTGGCAATGGTTCAGTGAAATGTATAACAGATAAATAATAGGCCTGGTGAGCAAAGGAATCGGCCAATGCTGATCATTATTTTTGCATTAATAGGCCGACCACTACCATACAGTAGCTCACCTTCTGAATTATGAAAAAAGTTGCATGTTATCTGCTCCCGCCACTGAAATATCTGACTGTAAACACAAGCTTGCATATTTCTCCAGCTATAGCAGAATGATAATGACTCCTGCCAGACCTTTCGCCAGCTCTGGCACTGACACATGATGTGCAGATTGGTCTGGCAAAGCTAATGTAGTTGCTGCACTACAATATTGCTGAGTGTATTCTTTTCTTTGGATGAAAGCATGAAGTGTGGCCACCATTAGCTGATACTGAAGAACAATAACAGCTTGCCCGATACTAATCAACTCTGGAAATATTGTTCATTTTTCAAGTGGATGTTTTTCTGAAATTCAGAACTCATACTGGTTTATTTAACCCTTTATCGGGCGAAGAACTATATTTGGTAACTTCAGTGGATCTCTAAACGAGGTTTAGAGATCCACTGAATTCTCCATTTAGAGAGGTTCTCTCTGTTTGGTCGTAGAACCACATGGATTTCTTCCAGCTAATCAGCAAAGATCAGGCTACGTCACAGACGGTGACACCATGACATCTGACCAATCAGTATGATAATAATATAATAATATTAATTTATTGAAATCTGCAAGCAACAGTCGTACAAGTTATTCTTTACGAGTTATTCTTCAATGACTTGTGGGGGGGGGTTAATATTTTGAGAAAAAAGTTGCAAATTTACTAGATTAAAGTGGCAAATCTATGCAGATTTAAGAGATTTAAAGTGCCAAATCTGTGCGAAAAAGTCGCAGATTTATGAGAAAAAAGTGGGGAAAAAAGCTACTTTTTTCTCGCAGTTTCACCACTTTAAGTTTTATCAATCTGCACATTTTTTTCTCGTAGATTTGCCACTTTAATCTTATAAACTTTGTTCTCAAAATATCACCCCCCTCCCCCGGGTCTGTGTGTTGTTGCTTTTTTTACACATTCTGGCAGTATGTAATATCCTCCAATATTCTCTAGTGTTGAAATTTGCAAGTATTTCAATGAGTGCCCTATTAAGGGTTAAATCCAGCTGATAAAATGCAATAGCCGATATGAAATATTTATTTATCTGACAGTTTGTTTGAAACACACAGTATCTAATACTCTCTTAAAGCTACAGTCTGCTGCCTGTCCTTCTTCACACTCTCTCCGTCCATCCGTCTCTCTCTTGCCCTGCCAATTATCCCTCTGTGCCCATTATACACTCTCGCCATCTCTTTGCCCAGCCCTTTATCTTTATCAGTACAGCCGCCGCCTATCAATTAGCCATCTCCAGGGAAACAGTAATTACCTGTGCACATGTGTTCTGCATACAATTATCGCAGCCCCTTTAATTAACGCCACCTTGCTGATCCCCTACCGTCTGACTGATCACACTGGCACACAGTGCATGACACACAACACAAGTGTCAAACACAAACACAAACACACACAGACACACAACTCTGGACAAACACACACAAAGTATGTTTTCTCTTCCTTTGAGTCACTGACATGGTCACTCTTTCACACACATACTTACACCAAAACCCACAGACACACACATGCACACTGAGGTTATTTATGTGTAACCTTTATTCACAGGAAGCTAGGCCAATTAAGACAGATTTTAATTTACAGTAATGACCCACTTATATCGGTCATATACAGTGCCATAAAAAATATATTTCCCCCTCCCTGTTTTCTTCTATTTTTGCATTTTTGTCTCACTTAACACTTTCAGACCTTCAAACAAAATTGAACAGTAGAGTAAACACAACATATAATCCAACACCCAATAACTGTGGATCAGTCATTCACATCACCATGGATGCATTTTGCCCCACTCTTTTTTTTTTTTTTTGCAGAATTGCTTTAGTTCAGCTACACTGGAGGGTTTTTGAGCATTAATTGCCCATTTTAGGTCCAGCCACAGTATCTCAATTGGATTCAAGTCAGAACTCCGACTCGGCCGCTCAAAAACCTTAATTGTGTTCCTTTTGAGCCATTCAAATGTGGACTTTCAGACGATTGCTCCTGATGGCCAGACATTCTCAGAATTTTCTGGTATTAACCAGAATTAATGCTTCCCTCAATCATGGTAAATCGTCCGTGTCCTGAAGCAGCAAAGCATCTCTCAGCATCTCTCTACCACCATGTATAAGTGTTACTAATAGGGTTGGTCCATGTCTACCAGCATGTGTCCACAGTGAAACGCAGAGGTGGACGGTATGATTGTTGTTGTTTATATACTTATATATATATATTTGTTGGATATTACACATGCACCACATTTTTGATGGTGTGCACATTAGAGACCATTCACAGCCCATCCTGACCTGCTCACCAACTCTTTCCTTAGGCTACTTTCTCTCCCTATTAGTGATGTACTGGTCAGGGTTTTTTATTAAGCACCTATCTGATCTGTTATGAAAAACGCAAAAATAATGCATTAATGAACCACCAGGCCTGAAACACTGTGGTTGATTGTTGGAAATTCGTGGTGGATGCACAACCCTAGTTGAAAAAATATCGGTAATCGGCTAAATGAGTTGTATAAGTTTGTCTTCCAAAGGGTTTCATTTTGGACTCATCAATCCACAGAAAATTATCCCAAATGGCTTTGTGTTTTGGTGAATGTGAGACAAGTCTTTTTGTAGTTTTTTCCTTGCAACTTTCCCACTGATATAATTTTCATCCAGCCTGATTGTGTCTATTCTAATTAAACCAAGTCAATAATTCAAGTTTGTTCATTGGTTTAATGAGTAACTAAGGGGGTGAATTAGTTTTTCTCACCGAGCCAGTTGATGTCTGATCAAAATTTTCATTAAATAAATAATTCAAAAAACATATTTTATATTTACTCCGGCTATCTTTATCTTATATTTAATTTGGTTTGAAGATCGGACACTGCAGTGTGACAAATATGTAAAAAATAACTCAGGAAGAAGGAAAATACTTTGCACTGTATATATATATATATATATATATATATATATATATATATATATATATATATATATCATACTAATCCAATGTTTGATCTGAGCTGATGTGTTTGGCTGGTGGCTGGTAATATGCTGACCTCTACATGTGGACTCTGAGGCAGCGAGGCCTTCTGTTGATTCAACACACTCTCAGTTCTTACGGGGTCAAAGGCTCAGTAGATTGAAATGGCCTCTCGTGTGTGTGTGTCTGTGTGTTTTATTGATTTGTCATCATTTAAGAAAGTGACAGAGTAAACAACAGAAGCGATTGCTTTAGACAGGAGGTCGCATTTCTGCCAGTGCTATCATTTCATCCCAGGTGTAGAGTGTACACACACAGCAATGATCTCATCTAACACCAGTGTCCACTGTCAATCCTTCTGCTGAGAGGACAATGAACCTCTCCTGCCAATGTAATAAACAGTAAATCCACCCTTAATAACAAGGGTCAGATAAAAAGCTGCTGCCTCTGCTCACTGTGCAACCAGTAATGTCACAACAGGTTAATGCTGCTAACACCACATGGCGGAATTGGAAAATTAGAAATTGTTGTCCAAAGTGTTCATGTATTATTTCAGGATAGTTACCCCCAATGCACTCACTCCATGGCAAAATATTCGGTAACGCTTTATATTAAGGTCCTTGTAATAACCATTAATTAACAAGTAATAAGGCCCTTGTAAGTCCTTACAAGATGCTTATTAACATTATTGTGTGTTTATATGCTTATATAAGTGTTAATAATGGCATTACAAACACCCATGACCCACCTATTATGTCTTTGCCATGCCTTTATTAATCTTATTTTGTTTGCTTATTGATATTAAAATATACTTTATTGCTCATCTATTATAAGTTAACTATAATTTAACTATGCTTTTTGCAACTACCGGATCTAAAGCGAGAACAATGCCTTATTACTTGTTAATTAATGGTTATTAAGGACCTTGTTATAAAGCGTTACCAAATATTCAACCAAAAATGAACCGAATAGTTTGAAGCCTCATTCTTAACACTAATATTTGAATTCGAAATCAACATTTGAATGCTGTGCAGCTTTTTTTCTCTATTTGTTGTGTTTAAACGTGATATTTCTGCACAGTTCCAGATATAGATTAGACTACACTGCACTATTTGTAGAATTAGATCCTAGTGGTGGCTGCATAGCATTGTTCCTGACTCTCCAATAACGCCAGTGTTGTAAAGTCCAACGATACATTTATTTAAATTAAAAAAAGATAGATCAATCAAACTGTTTGCTCTTCTGCTTGATGCACACAAAGGGAAACACCCATCTGTATTAATGGGGCGGTCTAACAGCAAACTAACAGCACCATAAATAACGTAATATTCACACAAATACATATAACCACTAATAATTAAATAAAATTAAAACCGATTTAGTTCGCTGAATTACTTTATTCCAGTTGAGCATTCTATTAAAGGAGTTTTTATGGACATTCAAAGCTTCATTCAAGAAGCGAAACACAGAAGTTTCAAATGTAAGACAAAAAGAAAAAAATAATTGATATAGCCATCTTTAAACTATAACTTAAACATTGTATAAGCTATGTAGCTCCTTTATTATTAATTAGCTGGATTGTCTGTCTTGGTGTCAACAATCCATTTCTTTACCATTTACTGCCAGAAACAGTAACAGTAGCATCAGAGCCGTTTCAGCATCAGTTTTCTGACTCTTCTGCAGTCCCTTTGACTAAATGTAAGATGTTCTAGCTATCATTTCTCCTCCAGGCGGCTCATATTAACAATAAGATGTGAATGCAGCTTTCTGGCTTTTGATGGAAAAGACCTGCTGTGACATCACTGACTGTGGTGCTACATGCTTGAAAGACTGAGCCCATAGAGAGAGAACAGCACAGCTGCAGACTGTCTTCTGCATGTCTGGATTTATCTTAAAACCAATTAAATTATCTTTAAGTTACAATATAAGCGGTCTGCCACATAACACATTCTTACATTTCTATGATCCATTGTTATTTCTATGATCCTGGGTTATATGCACTCTCTCTGACTGACTGGGAAGCAGAAAAATACTTGAATTTGCTTTATTTAAACCAGAATGGACGGCTAGTCCAATTGGTTGCACAACAAGAGAGAAATATTGGATTTGTTCACGTTCTGACACCTGCCAACGCGAAGGCAATCCAAATAGCAGCATGTGTTGTGGGCTGGGTGAGGAGAGAACAGAAATACTATGGTGTCTGTAAGCTTCTTACCAAAGCTGGGGATAATGTGCAGCCAGAAAACTGCGAGACTGATTCCAAGTCTACCAAAATTCATAGAGTGGGATTGTGAGTGCCAGTAGTGACGTGGAGGAGTCCAGTTTGAGCGCTTTAAGGATTAAAAAACACGGAGCTGGTGGGCTCCGCATGGACTGGGGGAACACTGATCTACGGACCAGCAACATGGGATGAAGTGTTCACACAAATGCACGTACACACATCATATCCACGCACACAAACACACACAAACACACACACACAGGATGGCAGCCTGGTTATTGGGAGTGTGAAGATTTTAGCAGATTAAATCAGGCAACAATATAACTAGCATCTTTATAGGCAGATAAAAGAGCAGCTGAGTTATAGTGCAGTCTGACAGCAGTCAAGGTCATCTTTCATTATAACCATTGGCAGTGTGAGGCGCACACACACACACACACACTTACACAATATAGATTTACACGGCAAATACTTATATGCATGAACATTTTGAGCTACAGTATAGATTCAAATATACGATGAGGCCATGCACATTTACAATCAGACACATCATTTGTATCCATTAAAGGAAAGATGACAGTGACAAAACATGTGTTGGGCGCAATCTGGGATAAGGTCATGCAGGTTTGCACTGGATTCACCACCGGCAAACCACAGCCGCGCATGCTTCACCGAGGAAACTCACACACACATACAGCAGCATCCCGTAAGGAGCAGGCACCACGGAACAACCACCACAGCTATACAGCACAAGCAGAAGAGGAGCACGGCACACTGCACAAGAGCACTGGGTCCCAGCAAACCTCTCAGGGGGATATTAAAAACAGACTGTGGTGTTAACGGGGAGTGAAATCACTGCAAAATCAGCTCTGAGAACATGAGAGGGCCACCGAAGGGGATAGGCTTTACACTCATGGTGGGACAGCTGAGAGGTTTGTCTGAGAGGGGGAGGCAGGCTGAAGCGGGCGGGTTGGTGGGTGGGACACACACGGTCACTCACTGGGTGTCGCTTTGGGACGTCATAGACCCCTTCCTTCTGCTGACTGGTGGGAACCTACACAATCGGGCCAATAGAGTCAGAGAACAGCCAAGAGAGCCTGTTACCTCTGGTTCAATCAAACAATGAAACAGCGTTTACACATCACTGTTAGAGCACTGCGACACACTGTATGCCAAGACCCTGAAACCTGAATCAATCACTAGTGTGTGTGTGTGTGTGTGCAGGGGTAATCAGAATTAAAATCTGCAGAGGGAGAACTCATCTAGCAGGCTAATCAGGAGACTCATCGGCCTGCGGTGATGGTCTCTCTCTCTCTTTCGTTTTTTCTCTCTAATAAAGAATGGATAAGGCTGCTTATCACACCCACAGACATGTAATAACTCAGATTGTCACACACATGGAGACATGTAATATCTCCATGTCACACAGGCTGATAGGTTTGACAGTGTGTGCAATGAGAAGACACAATGAGCTCTGATAGCGTAATGCTAATATGCATGAATTCTGGGATTCCTATGATTCCTTTAGTGTTTAAAATAAAGTTTTATTGGATGTGCCCTAATCAGACTGTGCGGTAAAATGAAAAACAGCCCTGATGAAGAATGTGGATATCTATCTAGCACAGCCTGTCTCATTCTTTCTCCTCCTCTCAATGCCTTGTTACTTCTTTCACATGTTTATTTCCAGAAGCTGCCATCTTTATTCATACATTAGTTCCTCTGTGGCTGGAGGCTGGCTGAGGCTCACGTTTCTTACGCCTGATGTGTGTGTGGGTTTGTTTGTATGTGTGTGTGTGTGTGTGTGCATTTTTCTGTTTGTGTATGTTTGTGCACGCGCCAGCACTTCGTCTATTTTCAATCCATTTTATTTAAAGATCAAACGAAAGGCTGGTGATTAATCTTTCTTTCCACCCGCTTTCTTTCATCTCCTCGGGAAAAAAGAGGGGAGGGGAAGGAGAGGAGAAAGGAGGAGGGGTCCGCCTTCCACACAGGCCAGGAATAACCTCCACATCCCCTCCGTGCACACCGTACCCTCCCCCCTCTTCATCCCTCGGAGGTCTACCCACGCCTCTGAGGAGCGCACCCAGAGAAAGGCTTCTCTCCCTGGGGTAGCTAGCTTTAGCTGTCGGGGCCCTCAAGAGAGTGTTGGCTGGTTGTTTGCGTCTAATTCTCTGATTCTTCTTTTATTCTCTGTATCTACATTTTTATGAGTAAAAAAAGCTGTTCATTTTATGAGCGGGCCACAATATAACCATCCCATTAAAGAATGATGTAGCTATTTGAGAGCAAATGGAAGATAAAAATCTATTTTGTTTTAACACTTTAAAGAGCTTCTTGTTGTTGGGAGCTTAACTACAAGATGACAGGAATATCTATCTATAAAGCAAGAAGCTTCTGTGTGTGTGTGTGTGTGTGTCTAGGGCATATCTCGCTGACCGTTAGTCAGACTGACCTTAGATTTAGTATGTGGCTTGCACATGGCACGAAGGTGTGTATCCTCGATTTTGGAGATTTTTGAATTTTTCAAAATATCATTATTTACATCGGACGTGTTGCGGCATTGCACCGTTTCTGATCGGATGCCTTTTAGGCCTTTTTATTGTGTGATAGGCCTACACCTGGTCAGTAACCCAATTCACTCTGGATTTCCACCCTGACTCATCTCATCTGGAAGTCTATTTAGCCTACCTATCTTTAGGAGTTTTAAAGTGCGCTACAAGGTTCGATTTTCCAATAATATTCTAATAGTTTCCAGCGAATATCAATGTTCAACGTGTATGTGCTGGATGGTGTGCGTAGCTTATGAAAAGTAAGTGTTTTATGGAGTTGCAGATGTTGTAGTGTGGCATTGTGTACTTCCTACGGGCACTGCACTAGTAACTCAGACACAAGCAGACAAGACGGGCTTGTGAGTACCTGATAAATGCTCTCTTCTGATTGGTCGCGGATGGGCTCGTGTCCCGCCTCAAACACAATGTACTACAACGTCAGCAGCGGAGGAAGGAGAGCAAAAAACAGGAAGCAGGAGGGAGAATTGGAAGATAAAGAAATTGAGAGAGAAAAGTGGTGAAATTGCAGAGGTGATTAGTCAAACAGCATTGTCAATAAGCTCTCATTAAAAAGCAGTTGAAGAATAGATCCCGGTGACATACTGAGGAGAGTTAAAGCAGCAGAGATTCCCGAAGCAGCTAGGGAGAGTGATACATCTTTCAGCTAATCATGCACCCGACTGGCAGACATGCACACAGACACACAAGATCGCACATATCCGAGTCCCTTAGACTGGACTTAGTGTAACCCTCCACGCTGTACCACGCTGCCACCGAACAGGGGCCGTCTCCCCACAGTGCACACAGAGAGGAGCAAGCTGACTAGAATGCAGCAGGTGACAGCGGCAATGTGATTGGTCAGAAAGTTACCTGGTAGACCGGGTCCTCCAGGTCCTCCTCCAGTATTGTCTGCGGATGAGCGGCGGCAGGAAATAGAGGGAGAGAGAGATCACACGGGGAGGAGAGAGGAGCAGAGGGGAGAAGACAGAAGAGAGGGAGGAGGCGCAGAGTTAAGCCGGTGGAGTAGAAAGAGTAGGCGGAAAGCACAGCAAGACATAGCAGCTTCCCAGCATTCAGATAATCATTTGGCAATCATCAGAGAGAGAGAGACAGACAGACAGAGAGATAAAGAGAAATTAAACAGTAGATGCAGAGAAGACAGAACAGAGGAAGGTGAAATAAGCACAATGGGCAGATGGTGCCACTGATGAGACTAAAAGTAGGGGCTCTGGATGTCATTCACTTGCTTTCATGTTTTTTTTTTCGGGTTTTACTTGAGTTGTCTGTCAAGAGTGTGTGAGATGAAGCTCATCCTACTTATGGCAGATGCTTAAAGTGAGGTTAAAAAGGGGGGAAACAGAGTAGGTAACAGAGCGGTGGAGGTGGTGTACCTGGTAGACTGCCTGCTCACACTGCTTGTCTTTCTGCGCCTTCTTCTCCATCTCCTCTCTCTGCTTTATCTCATAGATGAGCTGGAACAAGTCCCGCAGGTCCAGGATCACAGGCTCAGCCTAACAAGACAAGGACACATTATAATACATCAACCCATTAAGACACAATATACACACTCACAGCACTCATGAATTGCAGCCATGCCTGTTTATTCTAGTTAAGTGGTGATTAATGTTGACTGAATCTGTGAACCTGGTCTCACAGGAATCCTTTGCTTAACTCAAAATCCGTGGAATAGCCACGGAATGCAAGTCACAATGCAAGTCATATCCCGTGGCTATTCCAAACTGACAAAAAATAAGAAATAAATAACTAGAATTAAGCAAATACATGCTTGAAATAAGTAAAATTATCTGCCAGTGCAGTAAGTAAATTTTACTCTTAACATAAGTCCAAAAAATACTTATTTTGAGCAATTATGGCTTGAAAAGCCCAACTGTACTGACATTAAAATAAGCCAGCAATACTTGAAACTAGCACATTTTTTCTGATTTCAGTATCTGTGGGTAGATACTGGTGGGTAGAAAATGCTTTTGAAATAGCATTCAAACTACATGCCACTTAAACTCTGAATTGGAAACAATATTTTGGGTAACAACTCACCACATTAAACAGTTGAATAGATTGAAAAGCATGAAAAAGCTCAAAACGTAAATCCTCCAAGAGAAGTCTTTAAACAAGACTGAAATCCCTGTGAAGGGTTATTGACTCATTTTTGTTACAAAATGACTTTTTGTTAGGTTTTACTAACTATACAAGACAAAAAAAGACACGTTCTCAAAATAACCACATGAAGCTATGGTCAGTAGGTAAATTATACACAAGATAATTAAGATACTATTTCTAGATATAAGAAGAAAATACTTGGTAATCTTAATGTTTTTTGCAGTGTGTTGAAATGTCATGTTTCTTTTCATTTTGAATATTTCCAAAATTCCCAAACTTAGCTTTGCCTGGAAAGTTTCTGGAAATTTACTGGAAATTTTTCACCCCTTTGCAACCCTAAGATTGACCTTTTGGGTATATATGTCATCACTTCAAGATCTAATGTAAAATTTTGTTATAATTAGCGTATGAATTCTTAAGTTATACCCAAAACCATGTTATGTGAGGTCACAGTGATCTTTGACCACCAAAATCACACCAGTCCATCCTTGAGTCAAAGTGTGTGTTTGTGCCAAATTTGAAGAAAGTCCCTCTCTGTGTTCCTGAGGTATCACATCCAGGAGAATGGGACGGAAAACTCTGAGGCATAAAAATATGATCCTCCTCACTGAATCTCATCTCAGTGAGACCACTGCACCAGCACAGCAGTGTTTCTGATGCAGAGGGCTGCGGCAGAAAAGTTTAGCCTGCCTCAATGTTTGCTGTAACCTGACCCCATCTATTTTCGGTCTCTTGGCCAATGAAATGCATCAGAATACATGTGGGAGTGTGCCAATGCAACATGGGACTTTTCCAGAACTTTGAAATAATTTCCAAAAAAGACACAAAATGACCAAAAAGGACACAGAATTACCAAAAAAAGACACAAAATTATTTTAAAAAAGACACAGAATTACCCCAAAAAGACACATAATTACCAAAAAAAGACATAGAATTACCAAAAAAAGACACAGAATTACCAAAAAAAGACATAGAATTACCCAAAAAAAGACACAAAATTACCAAAAAAAACCCCACTAAATTACCAAAAAAGACAGAATTACCAAAAAAAACCTTCAGATTTATTTTAACTGTTATGCGAATGTCATATATCTGCTGTTTTCCTTGCAATTTTCGAGAACAGGGACATAATCATTGCCAACATGATAATGTCTCTGTGTCTAAGTGTCTGATATTTCAAACTATTACTCAAACTGGACTTCCTGGATCTTATCCTTCATCTGCAGCAACATGCCAAAACAGAAAAGACATTTTTCTAATTCAGTGCTTTTTAGGACGTCCACTTTGCAGAATGAGTCAGAGATACCTGTTTGGGTTGCTGACAGCTGATTATAGATGATTCCATTAGGCCGCGAGCCGAAAACAAAATGCCAACGAACTGAATTTGACCATTTTGCCAGATCTGCAATTAGTTTGTCTAAAATCTTTCATTAAAGGTAACAATGCCTCTGTGACTGATTGTTTTCTGAGCCTCTGTGATTAGTTAAACATCGACAAAGTGTTGAAAGTGCCCAGACTCAGAAAATGAAAGTTCTAGACTATGAATTTCTAAACAAGTAGAACTGCCTGTGACAAAAAAAAACACTCTGTATGCCTGGTTCAGACAGTGACAAGAGCAGATAGTAACCTCTTGTCTTACCTTTTACCACTGTTCTTGTCAGGGGAGCAAAAGTACAGACACAAACAAGTTTGATGACTGAAAACATATCACTACTGTCACAGCAAAGAGTCTAATAGTACAATGGTGTTCCAGACCTGATCAATTATTGACTGGGGCTATGCGGAGTGCACAGACACAGAGTTAACAGACTCGGCGCTGCCTTGCATTAAATAGTTCTATTTTAGTGTTGTCTTTCTGCGAGATGTTCCCAGCCGCAGATTGCTCCTGACAGACACACTGGGGTAAATGGTGGCTCCCACTGAGCCAACAGTGAAACATATTGTCACTCTGTCAGATTCAGATCCTCTTTGCATTTGACAATACAAGCTCTAATCTCCATCTTTTCTTGCCATCTGTCTCACATTCCTTTTCTCTCTTTCTGCCACAAAACTCAGAGGTAAGAGAAGACACAGGGAGCCGAGACGAGCTGTGAATTTTGGAAATAGTAAATGCATAAAGCTTCGAAATGATCCAGGAGGAGTGGCCACAATGCACCATAGAGATAACCTCAGCTCAGCACTCTTGAATCAGATGACTAATTCATAGCCTATGGCAACAGTGGCGAATGATTCCAACAGAAAGTAATGATAAAGGCTTTTACTGCAGATATGTGGTCCTATTAAAATATGCACTGATCAGGGGTTTTGGTTAAATCCTCCTGAATAATATTGCAAAAGATTCGCCCTTTACCCAAATTAAATTCTGGTGTTGGTTAAAGAAAGTCCCGGAGATATCCTCCCACTGAATTTTTAAAGAATTTTACTTCTTGGTTTATTACATTTCCCCCATCTGCCTCTTTATTAAATTCAGTTAGTGAGTTCCTACATTTCCTAAAACAACGTTTAAAGATTGTGCCAGAAAATACAGCTAGAGAGAGTATAAGCATCTGCAGCAGTGATCACATAGTAAAAACTAGAAGGGGCTTAGATTCCAGACATGCCGTGTACTTGAAACTCTACGCACCTGCTTCTTTGGTTTGGTTTTCTTAGTCAAGTAAATAAAAACGAATGCTGCACAAATATTCTCTCATATCATCTACAGACTCAGAGGTAATATAACAGTTGCACTGAGGCTGAAAACTTGTTCAGGCCTACTTTGGAAAATTGTTTTGGGATCAATAAGGGTAAATAATTGGACCGATAAGTAGAATCAATACACTGCAAAAAAAAAAAAACTTGTATTTTTTGGCCTGAAACAGTGATTTAAGTTGGTAAAACTTGGAAATATAAAGTACTGATATTTAGGGCAATAATGTAAGTTAGCACAACAAAGGAAGCCAGTTGTCTGCTCAAAAACAAGTTTGTGAGTTGTTGTTACTTATATCTTTAAGTTGGGGTTCAAAACAAGGGACAATAGTTCTGCTAACTCTTATTTCTTTGTTGTGAAATGTGGAAAGCCAACTTTCCGAGTTGCACTTGAAGTCTCATTGTGGCTGTGATGTGCTGCCTCCAGCTGCAGTCCACACAAAAATGACAAAAATCTGAATTCAGAGTTGAGCAAACTCAAAAGCAAAACTTAAAATATTTAGTTTAATTGTCCAACTTGAAATTTTATCAAAGTTTGTTGCCTTGAAATTTTGAGTTCACCCAACTTTTCTTTTTTTGCAGTGTAGTGGCACTGGTATCAATAAAATCAGATCAATTCCCATCCCTAGTATTCACCACCTGACTTGGATCTGCTTCAAAATTTTGTGAATTCTTCTGTGGTTCATGCTGCACACTTCCACCAAGTTTCATGAAAATCAGGCCAGTAGTTTGTCTCTAATCCTTCAGTAAACAACCAAATCAAAATCATAACGTCCTTGGTGGAGCTCACGATCTCTGACCTCTCTAAGATCCATCTATAATTGTTAGAGCCTGGTGCCAAATGATGATTTCGGACACTTTGGTATTTGGTCCATGATTCTCAGCTCAGACACTTCAAATTGAGACTACAAAATTTTCATTATTGTTTTGCCACCTGTGGCGCCCCCTGCTGTTAAACTGTTAAAGTGTTTGGTTTAGCAATAAAAGTCACTATTAATTAGGCGTCTTAATTTGCGCCTCCTGGGAACGCCTGGGAACGCCTGGGCACGGTGTCTATAAAAGTGAAGTCCTGTTATCCATGCTCCAGTGTTCTCTGACTATCTGAGGCGCTCATTCTCCAGCCTTGGTTGTGATGGTTTGCTTTAGGTGTTGATGTGTTTGTGAGGACGGCAGCGTTACCTTAGTTTCGTTTATATTCTGTTATGCACCTTACAACATTCACACGCCATATCTGCCCTCCTGCACACCTTAAACTACTGATTCCACTGATAATTACACTCCATGCTTTGTAAATTTAGTTGAATATTTGCTTCTGTTAATAAATTGCTTTTGTTGAATTGTCAGCATGGTGTAATCTCTCATTTTGTCATAGCCCAAGAGCCGCATTGTGACAAACTGAACTAAACTGGAAACACAAAAAACTTTACTGTGAGTCACCTACAACAAATGTTCATTTACATTTGTAAAGTTATCCAGTGGAATAAAAAAATAGCCCAGCATGAACCCTGAATGAACAATAGGGGTGTTTCCATTACAGTCCAATACCCGGAATGAGGCGGGTCTCACTTGCTGAAACGCCCCTATTTGAATATGAGCCGTCCTGAGCGGTCTTTTAATTGGACTTTTTTCTGTCCTGTCGAAGAGCAGGGCCGAATAGAACGCTAAGCAGGATGTGACATAGTACTCGACGGCACAACAACACGCTACATTTGTAAAAGCTGGCGAAGTAGCCCCTTTCACAGTGTGGTCCCGCAAATCCCCGCTATATTGCTGGAAAGATCTGTGCCAGCTCTTCGCCTTAGAGCGTTCATAGTGATCCCGCAAAGGCGTCATCTGTCCTTTCATAGTGCAGTCTGGTGTCGCGGAACGAGGTGCACAGTGCTAATAGGCTAACAGTTAGTCCTGTAGCAGTACAGTGTGTATGTGCTGCTGCTGCAGGAGGTGTTCACTTAGCGATCTCTGTTTGTTTACAACAAGCACCGGACACTCTGTGCACAGTTAGCGATGCCGGTTAATTCACGATCAGAATGTTTATGATCAGCGGAGACGATGTGCATAATTAGCCATGCTGGTTTGTTTATGATCAGCGACGAGTCTCGTAAGTGGACATTTGAGAGGGCGTGGCCTGAGACTTTCCCAGCAGCCACTCTTCCCCCTAGGGGAAACACGGCTAATGTATCTTGCACATTGCAAACAGGGAGATTTTGAGTGTTACAATGTATTTGGCATATTTACCATTAGCAGTAAAAAAAATAAAGGTTGTTCTTAGACAGCAGCAAAGGAACACTGTCCACCGACCACTACATTACTTTTTATTTGTGGCTGCTGTATTTGATTTTGTTGTGGGTGTTTCAAAGAGATCAAAATAAAGGATTTGATAACTGGAGATGTAATAACTTCTTTAATAAGTCAAAATGTGTGGCCTTTAAACTCTCTGTAATCTTCCTACAAATTGGATACAAGGCTGATTTCGTCACAACTGGATCTATTCATAATACGATTGTAACTTTTCTAAAAAAAAGTTATATAACAAAGACTGTGTTGAGCTAAGAGAGTGTCTACGAAAGCCTTTCTAACACAATTAGAGTGCTACCATCTGCACTAAAACTCGCTAAATAAAACACGTCCTTCTTGTGCCGAGACTTTGAGTTGAGTGGTAAGCCAATTACTTTCGAATGTACCCCTAAATTGGCCTTTTCGGAACAACCTTAAGTCTTAGTCTTCATGACGACAGAGACGCTTTGTTAATTCACATCAAAGTGGTTACTTTCCAATTACAGCCTCAGCCTCCGCCATAAGCTCTGTGCCTTTCATTGTCTTCTCCGCAACTAATGGTCTGAGTGCTGCTGATGGCGGGTTCAAATCCTGAAAATGTGAGTAAAATATAAAAGTGACCTTTCCTCAGGCTCATGTCAGGTTAATGACGGCCTGGGTGACTGATGAGAGCTTTGCCTTGCTGTTTGGCAGGGTAGCATTTTGGTTGGCAACAATTTGTTAAGGTGTAAATGTTGAGTACAGTGTGGTGTTTGTGTGTGTGTGTGACTGTGTGTATCTGTCTAAGTCACAGAGCCACGGTTCATGGCCCTGGGAGGATGGATATGCCATTAGAGCTGGTGACACACACTCAAACCCTCATCGACTCACTATGGGAAATCAATATGGCTACAGAGCGAGCCAGCTGGATCCAGACTAAACAAGCCAGGCACATAGACACAACAACAGCAACAACAATCATAACAGGTCCAAGAGGGGTACTCAATATCATATAGAGTGTGTTGCTGCAGGACTGATGTGAACCCATCCACACACACACATACACACACAAAACGTAGAGCTCTACAGAGTAAACTGTTTGTTTGATGAGCAGCACAAAGGGACATGAGCCGGTGCTCAAGGGTCCTTATCTAAATGTCAAGAGGTTTGTGCTATTGAGGAATGACCCAGATGAATCATACATTAGCCTACACACCTGCTAAGCACTCTAATGTACACACAGCTGCCTACACACACACACACACACACACACACACACACACACTGACCGACTGCGCAGTCTTGATGGCCACAAAGCGGTGGTTCCCCTCCTTCCCGCAGACGTAGCCGAAGGCTCGGTGGTCCGTGATGTCCTTGGCGATGTAGGAGATCTCGTGGACCGCATGGTGGTGTTGAAGGACCTGAAGAAAGGCGGGACGAAGGAAGGTTAATAAATCGTGCAGACGAAGTCGAGAAAATGCAACTTTTACAGGATTACAGTGCTAATAAGTTCGACAACGGCCTCTTGTTCCAAGGCGCTGGCGAGACGACACTGATGTCATTAAACAATAACTGTAATGAAATCAAAGGACAGGACTAAAATGTAGTTTGAAATAGACAAACAAAATCTCTCCTGGAAATTTATTTATGTTACTTTTCATCTTCTCTTTCCCTCTCTCTCTCATTCTCTCTCAAACACACACAAACACACACACACACACACACACACACACAAACACACACACACAGACACACACACACACACACACACACACACACACACACACACACACACACACACACACACACCCTGTTTGGCTGTTTGTGATTTGCAGCTCAGATTCAGGGGGCTGATTAACACTCCCACCCTGTGTTTTTCATCAAATAATGATAACTTAAAATCTCACATGAAATAAATTTGATTAAAGTGACAAAATTATAGGGTTTTTTTTTTTTTTTTTGCTAGATTTGATTGATTGAAATGATCAAATGAGGACATTTGACACAGGACAGCAAATTGACACTGGTTTAAAGAGAGAAAACATTTAAAATAAAAGTTGACTAAAATGTAATTACTTTTCATTGACTAAAACAGCACTAAACCTTTAGAGTTGTCATTGATTAAACTCTAGAAAAAACTCTAACAATCTGACTTGAACTAAAAAGCATTCTCATTTCAAGACTTTCAAGACACTGAACTGTATTCTAGTGCTATTATTACTTTTATTACAGAACTCACATGTGCATGATAATAACCTGCAACTTTCTTCTAAATTGTACTTCATTCAAGAAATCTTCTTTTTGTTCTTTTTTTTAAAGCATTAAAGGGTGTTTTGCAAATAGTTTTTAATGGAGGATTATTGTGATTAAATCAACTTTCAGTCAAAAATTGAAGTCACTCCTCAACACACAAAGATACAAAATGCAACAGAAAACAAAATAAACCTGTGGGAAGCAGAAAGAGAAACACACATGCAAACTGTCCCATGTGTAGACACAGAAACACTCTCACACGGAGACCTTGTATCCAGTATTAAACTGTTCCTCGCTCCCCTGCCCTCTCTAGTTTAGCCTGGGTGGGGAGTGCCAAGCTGGCATTGCCCGTGGCAGATGGCACTGTTTTTCCCGAGGACAGAGGGGGGGATCAGTGACAATCACAGCTCGGCAAGCTGTCGACTTGATCACTTCATCTGTGCCCTCGCTCGCAACACACGCACACACACACACACAAACACACACACAAACACAGTTCACAAGTTAATATGCAATAGCCCTCTGTTAAGTTACACTAAATGTCTGCTTTGTTGTTATTGTCTGCGCCAGCTGCATGCTGGGAGCTGAGACACACAGTCAACATAATGACCCAGTAGCCCTTGAGTGCATGCTAGGGGTTGCAGCGCTATACATCAGAGGCTAAACACACACATCTGCTCCGTTTTAACTATTCCAGACCAAAGACATGGCAGGAGAGTGACACCAATTTAACATGAGGGCACTGGCACTCTCCCACACACACACACACACACACACACACACACAAACACACACACACACACACACTGAGAGCCCCCAGTAGAAATAGATAATCATTGTATGAGTCATGTCTTCTAAATTTAATAATTAGAGTAATGATTATTATTATCACCTCTGATTGACCTGAAAATGACAGCTAAGGCGGTGCATGTGCACGCGCGCACACACACACACACACACACACACACACACACACACACACACACACACAGAGCTCATTTGCGGAGGTTATTGAATTATCTCGGCGTGGGTGGTGAGGTGACAAAGAGGAACTCTGATTCAAAGGGAGCACCGAATGAGATGACTGCAGAAATTCAATTGCACCACTGCGTCTTGGTAGCAAGAACATCTTGGAGAGTAGAAACAATTTACATACACTTACAGTCACTACCTAGTTTGTCAGGTGCGGCCTGTAGTAGCCTACGTTTAGATATATATAGGTTTAAAAAAGTGCAGAAATTGCTCCACAGGGATCCTGGCAGACTGTTTCCATGAAGGGATGGTGTGGTCTTCCCTGTGTTCTGTGTGGAGGATTTATGGTGCTGCTACTGACTGTTTATGCCAGCAGTTTACCCTGACCTCTTACTGACCTTAAAAAAAATCTATTTTATTTTCATGAATAAAAAAAATACCTTCAAAAATGTTTAATTAGAGTAAAGTAAGACTTCTATGAAAAACAGTTTCTCTAAAAGAAAATTCTGTGACATTGATGAAAAATGAAAAGGAAATGTACTTTCACTTTCAAATTGGGAGAAAATGGACCATCTATAATTAAAAATAAAAATGCAGACCAGGCTTTGGGATTTTTCCTAATTGAGCATTTAATTAAAATTTTGTCACATTTTATGCACATACATAACACAAATTAATTCAACTTGATGGAAATATTTGGGCTTCCAGAGGAGCACTCAAGCAACGCCCATGTCCAGTTTGGTGACCACAAGAAAACGGGTAAAATTACCTTTTTTTTCTCTACACTCTTTACTGTAAACAAGAGTTGTACTGAGTTATTTCTGGCACAACGAATGTCATTATACTCCTTAAATCTCTTTATAATGAGGCGTACATTTGCCAACAAGACTGTGATTTATTGCTGTTTTCGTTGCTGTACTCGTCTAAGTAAAGTTTGGACAGAACAGTGAGATTAATCCCAGGAGGGCGGCCGCTGCTGGAGCCCACATGTCTGGCAGCGTCAACTATCAGATGACGCTCAAAGTTGCTTGAACAGATGCATTCTCTAGGGAAGAGGATTGTTTGCTAAAACAGGTGGGTGTATCAGAAAAAAGCCGAAACTGACTGCGTACTCTCTGTTCTTTTCTCCACAGCACAGTGGATGTGCACTATTAGTCTCTCTCTCACACAATCTCTCTCTCACACACAGTGTCAGTGTCTCTGAGGGACTTTGGGCAGCATGCCCTTCAGCAGTTGCTGGCCACTGAACCAAGATATTCCCTGTTACGCTGGAAGTGGGGAGGGAAGAGGAAAAGCAGCGTGATACTGTGTGTGTCTCTCTCTCTCTCTCTCTCTCCTCCCCGCTCTTCACATCTCCCTCCTGGAGGAGAGCATCATAAGAGGGCCTGTAGAGGGAGTCCAGGTCAGGATGGAGATTAGCAGTTAGCTTTGAGTTTTTATGGGCTCCTTGCTAGAGGTAGCACTACTGTGGTTACTCAAAGAGCTCTCTATCAGTCACTGACACAAATAAATGCACATAAACATCTATCTATCTATCTATCTATCTATCTATCTATCTATCTATCTATCTATCTATCTATCTATCTATCTATCTATCTATCTATCTATCTATCTATCTATCTATCTATCTATCTATCTATCTATCTATCTATCTATCCATCCATCCATCCATCCATCCATCCATCCATCCATCCATCCATCCATCCATCCATCCATCCATCCATCCATCCATCCATCCATCCATCCATCCATCTATCTATCTATAAAAGAAAGAAGTTTCGTATGTGGCTTGCTCATGGCATGAAGGTGTGCATCCTCGATTTTGAAGATTTTTGAATTCATTTTTCAAAATATCATTATTTACGTAGGACGTATTGCAGTATTTCTGTACAGATGCTTTTTAGGGGAGCTCCGCTCCATTGTGTGATAGGCCTACAGCTGGTCAGTAACACAATTCACTCTGGATTTACACCCTGACTCATCTCATCTGTAAGTCTATTTAGCCTACCTATCTTTCGAAGCCTTAAAGTGGCTACAAGGTTCTATTTCCCAATAATATTCAAATAGTTTCCAGCAAATATCAATGTTCAATGTGTATGTGCTGGATTGTGTGCGTAACTTATGAAAAGTACGGTAAGTGTTTTATGGTGTTGCAGACGTTGTAGTGTGGCAGGTAATGTACGAATACATATTTCCTACGGGCACTGCACTAGTATAAATAATATTTGATAATCCAACAGTTTAACGCTGATTTGAACGTTTAAAAAAAAAAAGTGAAGACACAAACATTCATCCAGTCAAGCTTGACCCTCAGCCGCTCTGACCTCAACCCTCTTCATTCCTCTGTCCCCTCTTTTAATATTAAAAGTGGGCTTGTCTTTGCTAATTGATAAAGTTTCAATACAGGGCTGACAATATTATGTGCATATGCATGGTGGTGCATGTAAAATGTGAGCTGTGCATGTCATCCTGAGCTCTCGCAGCTCGTTGAATATAATCGTTGAATATAATGAATATGTGGCACCATCAAAGACGCTCTAATATTATTTTAGAAAGAAAAGATTTTCTATTAGGTTTGCTAAGAGGCTACTTAAAATATTCCTATGACCATAAAATTAAAATTAAAATTAAATTTGAAGTAGCCTAGTTTCACATTGCTGTACAGGGAAAGTAATCCCAATGATACTGAAACACATTGAACATTTCCCTAATTTTCTAACTATTAATCAATCAAGAAATGTTTTCCTTTAGAGGTTTGCTGAAACTTTCAGTGTAATCTTGTTCAGACTGATCCTGACTACAAACATGCAAGATTTTAAATTATTTTAATGTAGAGTTTTGGGGAAAATTAAAGGGAAAGTTAGCTCAATATTTGAGCTAAAAACACTATCAGACATTGATGATTTCCTCAGATTTGAACTGTCATAAAAAAGAAAATATCACAGCCGTCAATGTTCCGACTGTGTTGTAAGTGCAAAGAAAGGACAAATTCTGTCTGTGTGCCAAATATAAGATACTGTTCACTCTTTCAAGATGTGATATATTCTCTTATAAGTTATTGTTTGTATGTAAGGCTACTTGTTATTCTTCAAATGTATTTTGTTCATAGCCTTTGGTGCAGTACAAAAATTACTTGGTGCAGAAGTTACATGCACTAGTGCATATTGCAAAAAAAGTATTTCCACCCATGCAGTATATTTGTGTGCCCGACAGTAAAAGCAGTGTTTTGTCTTGTTTGCATTCTCTGTCTAGCCTCCATATAAACACTTTGCTCCAGGGTCTTTTCTACATAGCTTTCCTTCATGTGCACTTTTTTTTTATTTTTTTACATAGTCTGCCGGCTGAACTGGACTAATTTGATCTTTCTGATTTCATTCTCTCCGGGAGCAGCAGGCCGGCGAGCTCAGCCCTTCACTCTTGTGAGTTCTTGACCTGACGTGGTGCAGCGGCCCTGACGAGACTGACAAAAAGGTTTTAAGAGGTTCGTGCGCACGTGTGTCCATATGTGTGTGTGTGTGTGTGAGAGAGAGAGATGCTGACAGAAAGAGAGAGGGAGAGACAGAGAGACAGAGAGAGAGAGAGACATGCTGGTCTGCCCTCTGCTAGATTAATGTCTCCCCTCTTCTTCTCCTCCATCTCAAGCACCACCTCCCTCCATCCTGCACGACCTTCCCTCCTCCAAGAGAGAGGCCATCCATCCATTCGTTCACCCATACATCCATCCGCCCATCTGGCTGACTGATGCACAGGAGGGGAACGAGACTGTCAAGATCCCTGAACCTCAGCAGAGTCATTCTCTCTCTCTCCCTCCGTCTCCCCCTCTCCCTCCTTCCCTTGCCATTAGAAGTGGTTGAAGGACTGATAGTAAGGACAGCATATCTCTATAGTTAATATTAATGTGCGGAGACAGAGGACAAGGTCTCCCTGTAGAGAGCTTTACTTTGACATATGCTCACTAATTCTCTACCTATCCCTCTAACTCTGTTTCAGTCTGTCTTTGTCCCTCCCTATCATCCTCCCTCCATCCGTCTTTTTCACATCCTCGCTTCCTCTCACCTTCTCCTTCTTGCCCTTTTTCTTATTTCTTCTCTTCTACGCCGTCTCTCCCATTTGACTCTCCACCTCTCCATCTATCTCGGCTTCTTTTCCTTTATGCCTCTCAATCTTTCAGTGGAGGGTTTGAAGCATCAGGAAGGGGAATGAGACGAAGAGGAATGAGGGTTATAAAAAAGAGGGATGAGTTTGGCTGCATGCAATATGGCTGCCATGTGGGAGGCCACTGGTTACTGTGTCCTGGCTGTCTAATACCCTGCACTTCTGAATTATTGCTGGGCACACACACACACACACACACACACACACACACAGGGCGTAAGTGACATCCGGCTCCTCAGGGTGTAAATCTCACACTGAAGCCAGGTGTGGAGCAGCAGACGTCATCTTGTGTCTAAACCAGACCTCATTCACAATCTGATCCAGTGACAGCCAAACACAGCAGACTGAAGCAGACCGCTCAGACTGCATATTTACATAACATACCCAAGATCAGGATCAGGGGGCCTGTTCCAGAAAGCGGGTTAACTGAAAACTCTGAGTATGTTAACCCTGAAATGAGGGAAACTCTGGGTTTCCTGTTCCAGAAAGGGAGGTCACTTCAGCTCTGGTTGGGTTGCCGCAGTAACTGACTCGGAGAACCTAACCTGCTCGCGAGTAGGTTTTCTTCAACATACTCTAAGTTTATCTCTGTCCCCGCCCTCTTTCAGAGACAGACACACTGTTTCATTCCCCCATTGATTCAGTGATTGATATCCACCGAAACCATAGATTATATATAAATAATGGACGTAGTGACCGTGACATCACCCGTTGGTTTGTGGCTCATTGGAAGCCTCGAGTTCAGCGTTACACTCGTTGCTATCTTGATTCCGATACGGGGAGCAGACCATATTTGGACTGTGGAGGAGGAGAGGGATCTGATCACTGACTACAGCCTCTCTACACCTCAACCTGACTGATTCATGTTAACATTAACTGGAGCATTAAGTGGGATGTTCATTTTGGCTAGCAAAAAAGCTAAAACTTAATGTATGTTACTTACCTCAGTAAAATGAACAGCGACTCCTTGGAGTGTCTGTTAGTCCAACCAAACGCTGAACAAGACATTTTTAATGAGCAAAACGTTCAATTAACGTCATTAAGTGAAATTACAGTCAGTATTGATACATTGATTGGGCTAAATTTATAATGTATGTTTGTTTTTTTGTTTTTGTTATTTTCATTTGAAATTAAACAGTATAGTTTCCTTTATATTGTCAGAAGTAACAAAATAAACACAAAATTAAAATAAAAAAAATATTATAAATAATAAAAATGAAAAAATCTTTCCTAGCCTATGATTGTCATTTACTCTTATGGGCTAAAATCCCCAAATCCTGCCACTACCCCCAACCCTCATGCTGTATATGTTGTGCATGTATTCTGATCTGAGAGCAAACTCAGCCAAGCACCTTATAATGGATTATTTAAGAGTTTTCTGGGATTTAATGGTAATTTTCCATTACGAGCACAAATGGCAGTGAAATGGCCCTTTAGTGAGGCCGTCCTCCGACCGCAGCGCTAAGCATCGTGGGGAATGTAGGCGTTATATTTCTTGCTCAAGGATACTGTGACAGATACGGCCAGCTGGAGGATCGGACCTGGACAATAGCTGTCAGAGGATCCTTGAGGAAGAAATCACTACGCTCTATTGGCCACTTTCCCTTGAGCTGCATGCATACTCTGCTCTGCTGCAGCATTCATTCACAGTTTATATGTCCGTAGGCTGCACTCTATCTATTGTTGAGCCTCTGACTTGTCAATATGTCTCTACATCAGTGAGACAAACTATGTCGCTTTTTTCCGGCTATATGGGTCATTCAGGTGATTCTACGATCTCAAGAGACAGTAAAGATAAGATGTATGGCAAACTTATTGACAGAGGGAATCGAGAGCCTGGAGAAAGGCTGGATGCAACAGAAAAGCCTGCATAGCTGCTTTGTTTTAGAGAGTTTCAGTTGGAAATTTATACCAACTGCCATTTATTTAACTAATAGAAAGTAGCCCTCAATTGCTCATCTTCACAAGTCTGCTTCTTGCACATCTGCACATTGCACTTTTCACCTATACCAGGTATTAACTCTCCATTTAGGGTTATTAGCTCTGCAATGAACATGTGTCAGTGATTTTATATATGCGTATGGCGTTTCTTTGACTGTGTTTTATTAGACTTTTATTGGGTCTTATTCTGTTATCGTTGTGTACCTTGTCTTGTATCGTTGTTTACCTTGTCTTGTGTGTCCTGCTGCAAAACTAATCTCCCTTCAAGGGACTAATAAAGTGATCCTGATTCTGATTCTGGGATTGTACAAATACACTGGGTTAGCAAAAAAAGTAAATCTATTGGTATAATAAGGAGGATTAGTAATCTGGTAACTAAAAACTGTCTTCGTACACTTTATTATAGTTTAATTTATCCATATCTTTCATATTGTAATATAGTTTGGGCAAGCACCTTTCCTACTACACTCCACAGAATTTTGGTTCTTCAGAAACGTTTTGTTAGGATGGCAACCCGATTTGAGTCACATGCCACATCTGTACCTTAAGATACTTACTGTTAATGACATCAATATCCCTCAAATATGTGCTTTTATTTTTAAGGTATGTTCAGATCATGAAAACTTTCCAAAGCAATTTAAGAGTTATTTCTAAATTTAATTCTCAGGTTTACTCTTATCCAACATGTCAATCTTTAGATCTTCATCCTCCAAGATTTCTTACATGCAGAGGTCAATTTATTGTTCAATTTAGGGACTAAATTTGGAATACATTTCCCGTCCCAAGAACTCCATCTCTATAAAATGTTTCAAAAGATGTCTAAAAGTTCATTTAACTGCTGTTTTAAAATTCTAATTCACACACAAATACACTTTTATATCATGTTCATTTTTGTTTTTATATTATTTTTGTAATTGTCATTATAACTTGTTGTTGATGTTATACATATGTTTTTTCTATTATCAGTTAATTACCTTCTTATAACTATGAAATTTTAGTTAAAGGCTTTAAATAAGCCTATCTGGGTTTTCTGCCTCTACTTGCACTTTACACTATTTTTTATCTTTGCCATTTTATGTAATTCTAACTGTGCAAATAAACCGAAACCATAGATCCAGTTGGTCAACCAGAAAAGCAGCCATGTAAGATGGAGAATGCGTAGTCCTGGAGCATAATCTAGAACCAGTGTTGTCGCTGTTTTCAGAGAGGCAGACAATGGGATAGCCATGTTCTCTCATCTACGGAGGCCTTGTTCTCAGGGTTTCAATTAGGGCCTCCTGATTTCCCCAGGGGCCCCTCCCTCTCATGGAGATGCCTCATTAACAGAGGAAACACACACACACACACACACACACACACACGCACGCACGCACGCACACACAAACACATGCACTTGCTTCTTAGCTTACCCCTGACTTCTCATCAAAGATCTTGATCCCTCCAAAGGAAACGGTCAGAAACACCTTCTGTTTGTGTTCTCCTTTAGACCGAGCTGCTGCAGCTACACCCTGAGGACAGAGACACACAGACAGACGGACGTGAAGCAAACATCCATGTCAGAAGCAGGACAGAAACATGTGTATGTCATCAAAAAAGCATTTCTCTCTCTCTCTCTCTCTCTCTCTCTCTCTCTCTCTCTCACAAAAAGACATTTTTTATGAATGGCATATTAGGGGCGTGCCATTTTTTTATGGTTAAAGAAATGCACATCATGATATTGGCAACATTCCTACTTCTTGATGTAGTGGTTAAAGTTGTTTTAATCACAAAAAGCTACTTATTCCCTGTAGCTAAACACATGCAGCTTTCAAAATAAGAGCACAGTGTGTTAAGAGAATCCACCACATAATTTACAAGAAGACTGTCAAAATAAGATGTCTTAAATAAAACATACAAGAACCTTTATTCTCCTTTACAAAATGTCATTAAAATATGCCCCCGGAACCCCTAAATGGTTATTTTTATTATTTGCTCATACTCAAGAGTCAAGAGTAATTTTTTTGTACTTGGCAACTGTTGAGATTTGCACTTCCAACTACATGTTAGATTTTTATTTATTTATACAGACTAAAAAAAAAATCATATTTTCTATATCTTGTTAAGTATTTCCGAATATCGTCAAGAATATCGTTATCGCAAAAATAGTCTGAAATATCGTGATATTCTTTTAGGGCCATATCGCCCAGCCCTATGGCATATGCATTTATTCTTGTACTTTTTAATAATTGTCAATTAGTGATGACAGCGAGAAAAATGTATCACAAAGGAGGTGAGATCATTTTCCCCACAGACAGCCTCCGGAGTCCATAGAAGTCTTTGGAGGCATGCTCATGATTCATACATATTTATATTTTACAAACATGAAAAAAGCTATTTAACATCCCAAAACAAATTCAATACTTATGCTAGCTCATTGCATATATACAAATATACATATATAGTTTATTGTTTTCATGTTACTTTTGTTTTGTCTGTGTGTATAAATATTTGTATTTATTGTAATTAATTTAATATTATTTTCTTATATAACATAGGTATATTATTTACTGTTTTTAATATCAATTGCGTTACAATTAAATGTTACATTTTCTATTTATTTAGTTAATTTATTTATCTTTTCTTCTTTTACAGGTGATGCCGTTTTTATCGGGAGATAATGTCTTATTGTCTCTTAAATGGTCATAAATGTTTGTTTTGTCTGTTTGTTGAAAATGAGCAAAATTTCTACAAATGTAATTTAAAAAAAAGTCTTAAAATAACGCATATCCAGAATCAAGTTATGCTTGCTTTATTCAGCTGAATGCAAAAGCTAAATGTCTTATTTGAGGCTGATGAGAGGCATTGTGGGAAACGTAGGAAATCGATACCAACTGAAACAGCAGACAAGACAAGTACAGCAAAAAAAGTCTAGCTGCGACAATACATGACAACATAACAGATTTATAACTCTATGAGTGTATCTAAGGTTGGAACTCCCCTTTACGTTCACACTCCTGCCATTTGCATAGGTGAGTCACAAAAGGAGAAGAAAAGAGAGGAGCGGAGATCAGAGGAGTGAGAGAGCCGGGGCGAGGAGAGGGAGGAGCAGTATGAAAGAAGAGGTGGGGAGATCAGAGAAAAAGAGTTGATGGATTTCCTGTCTGAATAAATGAGGAGGAGGGAAGCTGTTTGATCAATGAGCTGTCTATCCTCTCCTCACCCTTGTACGCCCCGGCTGGATAGAGTTTTCACTACACATAAACAAAACGTAAATGTAATTTTCTCAATTCAAATATCTCCGGCGGTGTGTGGACCCCATGTGTTGAAGGATAGTTAATAATGAATAAGACTCTCTACACACTTTTCTTTTAGAATACATTTGTGGCAAAAGAAGCAAAATCCTGTATGAAGTAGGGGTGTGCCATATCCTATCGTTCAAGATTATACCGGTATATTTTTTTTATGGGTAAAAAAAAATGCATATCGTGATATTGGCAACATTCCGTTAGCTAATAATTAAAGTTGTGTTAATCACAAAAAGCTACTTCCTGTTTGCTTTCAAAATGAGAGCCACACCATAGAATTTACAAAAAGGCTGTCAAAATAAGATGCCTTTATTGAATGAAATTGAATGAAACATCTATTGATGAACTTTATTCTCCTTCACAATATTTCATTAAAATATGCAATGATAAGATCAGTGTATATGATGAAATAGTGGCATCAGAATGTGTGAGAGGCACCAAATTTGGGTTTTTATTTAAAAAAAAGTGAGGTTATGTGAGGTGTTTGCTGACATTTAGCTCTCAAAGTGGACGAGATTGATCACATTGTACTATAAAATGTACAAAATGTTCTCCCACCGGACCCCCTAGATGGTTATTTTTTATTATTTGCTAATACTTGTTTATATTTTTTTGTATTTTGCAACTGTTGAGATTTGCAATTTACACTACATTTAGATTCATGATTGATTTTTATTTTGTTGTACGATTATTTATTTTTACAGACTAAAAAATAATTTTCTATATATTTTTCAGTATGTTTTCATATCGTCAAGAATATCGTTATCGCAAAAATACCCTGAAATATTGTGAAAATCTTTTAGGGCCATATGGCTCAGCCCTAGTATGAAGTGTGTGTACAGTAACAGCAGAACTGTGTTCGTCGTGCACACTGCAGCATATCAGCTCTTTCTTTAGTACTTTAGTTATAAATGAATAAATAAATGACTTATTTCTCCTCATCTTTATCCCCTCTCATCTCTCTCTCACCTATCATCCAAATGATCTCCCTCCTATATGCCTTCCCTCCTCTGCTAACTGCCCCATCTGTCTACCTTTCCCTCTAATTGTTCCTGTCCTTGCAAATGAGACATTCACCCCGATTCCCTTCTCTTCCATATGGCTAACCTCCTCACGTCTTCCTGCACTCATCATCCCTCTGCCTATAAATTAAAACATCCTAATTTTTTCCCCATCTTCCTCCTTTCTTCTCCTCTACTAAATTGCATAGGAAAAAAATGCAACAAACTGCACATGCGCACACACACACACAGGCGCTGTTGTGCTGCAATGCAAAAAACATGCATATTTAAAAGTTGGGCATTAGAATATGCATGAAGTTGAAAAACTATTTATGGAGTGACAACAGTGTTGGCTATTGATGCTCAGTGTTTTTTGTGGGTCATGGAACTTAATGCGTCTGTATGTCCATGTTCAACTAGGCCTATGTCATTTCTTGCTGCAAGATTTAAAGGGACAGTTCACCCCAAATCAAAGTGACACATTTGTCCTCTAACCTTTAGTGCTATTTATCAATCTAGACCGGGGGTGGGCAACCTTTATGGGCAAAAGAGCCACTGTTGGCCGAAAAAAGGGAAAAATAGGTTGTAATGGAGCCACAAACCTTATTTCAAGCCTTACAATGACGATAAAACAGCCTACTAAGTCTAAACTAGCTTACCAGCTTTACTAATAGGTCATAATGAGCAGAATTTTATCAGAAAGCAGCAAGGACCAAAGTGCAATGTTTGCTTGTTTCTATGTTTTATTATTATTAGTAGTGGTATTATTTTCTCCTTTTTTATGTGAAGCACTTTGTGTTACACTTCTCTTGTATGAAAAGCTATACACAAAAAGTCTGATTGATTGATTGATTGATTGATTGATTGATTGATTGATTGATTGATTGATAAATTTATCATGTTTTTTATGTTAAATCTTGACCTTTAGTAACTACAGCTCTGGGCTAAATGCAGTGGAGTAAAATGTACATTCTACATTCTACAAATTATAAAATATTCAAGTAAAGTACCTCAAAACTGAGTAAATGTACTTAGTTACATTCCACCACTGATATTGGTGAGAAGGCACATTAAAAAGCACTAAAGGTACAAGGAAAAAAATCTGTAATTTTGATTTTGGCTTGAACTGTCTCTTTAAGCTAGCCTGGGTATACCCAGACTGCCTTGCACGCTCGAATTTCATTTCGAACCTCGAGGCGGTCTGGCAACCATGGCAGTTTCTTAGCCCTGTTTTAGGGATCCAATCACAGAGCGGGGAGGGACGGCGAGACGATGACGCGTACTACTCGGCACTTGGGAGCTTGTAGTTTTCTTACGGATCCAACATGGCTGCAGCAGACGCGAAACTCTCTTTAGCTGTAGATGGTGTTTTAAATAGTTTAGAGTGAAAGTTGAAAGGCGAAAGGTCTCTCAGCGGCTCCGCTGTCCCCCGGCTCGTAGCGAGATCACCGGCGTTACAGTAGCGGGGCTAATAGCGGTAGCGTTACGCTACCGTAACGCCTGTGGCTGAATGACATGAGGGGGAATAAAGCGTGAAAATAAATAATCTTGCAGATAGCGAGAACTGGAGAAGCAAAGCAGCAAGCAACACTCTCTCACAGACACACACACAACAAACATCAATTTCTGTTGCTCTACATACGTCATCTGGTATAACTGATCTGATTGGCTAAGAGCTACCTACAGACGCTTTTGATAGACATTCTAAGCGCCCAATAAAAGGCTCTGGAGGATCGTAAACCACACCTCCTCTAAGGAGAAATGAACAGTTTCCAGACTACATCTCATTTGTGATTAGTCTGGTGTTAGCCAGGCTATCTTTAAGCAGTATATCAAAAGAGCAAGTAAAATCTTAATTTAAGACACATCAACAGACAGAAAAGAGAAGAAGAAGAGAGAGACTGTCCTTACCTTGAGCTTCATCATCGAGTCCTGGCAGAGTTTGTCTCCGCGGGCGGCGGTGACCTCGTCCAGGCCGATGAGCTTGGCCTTGTAGCGGACGCCATCGCCCTTAAAACGCCTGATGAGAGTCGCCTCGCTGCGATCCTGCCCTGCATACACACACACACACACACACACACACACACGCACACACACACACACGCACACACACACACACACACACACACACACACACACACACACACACACACTGTGAAGTCTACAGTACATCTTCCAGTCAAGGACCTCCATCTACCTCAGCCCGGTGCAATTACCTCGGGATCATCAATCACATGCACCACAGAAGACTTTGACAGTAATCTTACAAAAAAAACAACAACCATAGTGCAGGTCAAAGCTACTGATACTGGCAACATCTTGTTATGTGACTGAGATCAGAGGCTAGTGAGCATTGAGCTGTGGTATCATATGAATGGCACCAGTCAATACACTCAGACACGTGAATCGATGAGAATTCGGCGGGATTAGAGTTAAAACTGGGACTCTCCTCTCTCCGGCTGTTTTCTCCTGTGTGACATTTTGCTCTTATCTCCCCCGTCTCCCTCTCTCCTCACCCTCTATTGTGTGCCTGGTTGTCGGCATTGTGTGCATGCATGTGTGTTGACCTTGCACTTGTCCAGGAAGTGTGTATGTTACATCCTAAAGTGACTACCTCTTCACACACAATGCACAGCAAAAAGAGAGAGGGAGAGAAAAAGAGCCACTCAAAAGGTGAAACTTACTTTCCCCTCTCCATCTTTTTCCCATTCTGTTTCTCTATCTGACCTGCAGTGCGCAAATATTTCATCATCAAATATTGTATAGGGGAAACACTCCTGCATCTGTGTGTGTCTCTGAGTGTGTATATGTGACGGAAAGACTGAGAGAGCGATAGTGAGAGGGAGAGGCATAATGATAATGCAGCATATTCAGATAATATATTGAGGCATTAGTTCTGTACTCTATAACAGCGTGACTCTTGGAAGGTCATACTTGGAGTGATGGAAAGGTCCCACTCCTCCTCTCTTCGTTCTTTCACACTCCCTCCATTCACACAGAGTCCCTACAGCACTGCAGTGTGGTAGAAACCAGCCCTTTAACCAGCTCCACCCAATCACCTTCGTCTGCTCAACACACACAAATATGCCAATTTTTAAAGGAATGCTTCACCCATAAAGTTTAATTCAATATATTTTTTTGAACCTGGTCTCACAGGAATCCGTGAAATAGCCACAGATTCGCTTAACTCAAAGTCTGTGGAATAGCCACGGAATAACTCAAATTTCCTTGAAACTGACACGGATTTCGCTACAATGCAAGTTGATGACAGTCATAGCCCGTGGCTATTCCATGGATATTTTCCTATTTTCCTATTGGTTTGTTCCAAGTCACATGACTTTCAAGGTCCCAGCGGTCAGAACAAAAAACATGGCGGACAGTTCTCTAATTTTTTGTGAAAAAATCAATATTTTGACTTAGTTTCTGCATAAAAATGGATTTTGATCACATTTCTAGCGAGAAATGTATGTTTTGTTTTCTATATATTCACTCAGTGAATGTACATAATCACTTTGTATGTTGGATGCTACGGGATATGACATATGTCATTAACTTGCATTGTAGCGAAATCCGTGTCAGTTTCACGGAAATTTGAGTGATTCCGTGGCTATTCCACGGATTTTGAGTTAAGCGAATCCGTGGCTATTTCACGGATTCCTGTGAGACCATGTTGGTTATTTCTCACCTCAAATATTTTCTGAAACATATTTTTATGTACTGTTTGATTTGATAGAATTTTTGTCTGCGACCTTTGATAACGGCCCTTGGAAATCAAAAAAAAAAACTGAGAGGTTCCATACTTATACACATTTAGGAATAAGTGTGCCAATGCCTGGGTAGCGGTTGCATTTTTAACAACAGTAAACTATACCAAACAACTGTTGTATGGCTTCCCAAACCATACATTTTTGATAATATCTTATTATTGAAAACTCTTCTGAATAAACAGTCTCATGCTTGTGCTTGTGAGTAGGATAAATGAGACTCAGCTTACAGTGCACAAGGTGCTTGAGATGCTATAAACCAATGTTTGGATATAATTTGCTGCTATTAAATGCAGCTCCCATTTACTTCAATTCATCAAGGATTTATCCTGGAGGAATGCAAAAGAAAAACAACATTTTCACCAAGAATTTAAGGTGACATGAGATAATTAATTTATACAGAAATGATCATTTTGTGGATAAAACATTCCTTTAAATGCTTCATGTGCATCCCCTGAAATAAATCTTATTAAGCAGGATTCTAAAGGACAACATGTCCGAGGACAAGGACGTTTAAGGCAACAAAAGGCCTCATTATTAGAAAAATAATGTCTGTATCTTGTATGTAGCTTGTGTGAATATCCCTGCAATATGAAAACCTGATATAGAATTATTAGGTAACACAAACAGATAGTTTATTAATGTTTAATCATCATTTATAAACTGTTTATAGACCATTTAGAATGGTAAATACATAATTTATTAATGTTTAACAAACTTAATCATGTATAAATGGCAAATAGATGGTATATTCATTTATAAACATGTCTATTAATGTAAGTTTATAGTTACTTTACCATTAACAAACAATTAAATTATAATTAATTGTTTATAAACGGTTTTAGCTGCACCCATTTTAATATTTTTAACTCCATATTAAGTATGTTAATGATTTTGAAATGACTCATATACCTTTAAGAAATTGGTTGAAAACATTTAACGATTAAATATGTAAAGCACTTTGTAAATGGTTAATAATTGGTCTATAAACCATCTATAAACATTATTTAGTTGGTTATTGTAAAGTGTTACCAATTATTCATTAATTAATAATATTTTGAAAGTCCAAGGCTGCCAGAGATCATGTTTCCGAGAAAAACCTTTGTCCCATTAGAAGATAAAATGGGCACACTAGACAAAAACACTTCACTTTGTCCTCCATTGACAAAAAAACAACAACAACAACAACACCTACACAGAGACACACATAAACACGGTGTGGATGAGCTCATTCCTCTGAATCATTGAGCAGACACACACTCAGTCACAGTCCTACTTAGAGTAAATCATGACTGTCTGCCTCAAAGTCTTAAGAGACAAAAGAGCTGAAGAACATCTGTCCTTACTTTGGAAGAGAGTAGCTCTCTATTGTGTCACGTCTCAGTTGGGCTGAGATGAGAGTAAGCGATTAAATCACCAGAGGATTTTTCTGTTTGACGCAGAGATGTTTGAAGACATTTAAATATTGCCTTCATTAAACTTGAAACAGTCCCGTGAAATGTGCATATAGGCGAGAACATATAAACAAGTGTGCTGAGCAGCTCTGATGACCTGCCTCCTCTCTCCCCTGCGTAAATAACATGAAACATGCCACGGCTGCATCTTTCACAGCCAAACATGAGCCTTCTGTCAAGAAAAACAACAGCTCTGAATCCGTCTGACTGCTGGAGAAAACAAAGCAGGAAACTTTCATTTAATATTCTACGTTTTTGTCTCGCCAACAACCAGCATTAAAGTCGCCCTGTGGAGTTTTCATGTAAACAAACATTATTATTATTACTATTATTTGCAAATCCGCCAAATGTGTTGAGTGCATTTCTTTCCTTTGCAAAGTTGATTTTTTTTTTTGTCCACTTCTTTTTTCATTGACTTTGTTAACAAATGGCTACATTTGTTAGCGTGTTGACGACAGATAGGGCCCTCTTGCAGCAACTTTCATTTCAATTTTACTTCTCTTAACTATATTTTAAAGGCAAAATAAGAGAAGTCCTAACCAGATGCATCAAACTTTCTTAACCACCCAATCTCATGTGTCATAATTGAATATTATGTTACGTGCACATGCCCAACAATTGGAGGAGTGACACCACTGAAAGGCTGAAAGAACAAAAACTTCAGCAGGAGTAAAAATCGACAAAACAAAGTAAATGTGATTTTCCAGCATCAGTACTAGTGTTATGGGAAAATCCAAAAACCCAGCCAAAACAATCAATAATCTAATATCTAAATATAATACTCTACAATAGAAAATAAGTTGAATTTGATTATGTGACATTAGGTGTTTAAAAAAAAAAGAATGACATTTCTGAATGTAAATACGTTTGTTTTCTAATGTTGGACAAGCAATTTACGGACTGTGAAAAACAGTAGTTTCTTTTCTTATCTTGGGATAATATCAACAAATAACTCGTTAAAAATGAGCTAAAAGAACTAGAACTAGAACTGAATCCCTAAAGTCAATGGATATGGACAAAAATATCAACAAATGGGGATAAGAACAAAAATAACAGGAAATTGGTTTGTATATTGCTTCTCGCCCAATGTGTTGATCACCAGAAAGCTGCATGCGTGTGTGTTTGTGTGTGTGTGTGTGTGTGTGTGTGTGTGTGTATCCTTGTGCACAAAACAAAGAGGGACTCTCTCATAAAAGCATTGCTCCAGAGTGCTACTAGTGAAAAAAAACTCCACAGGCTAACTTTAATGTTGGGTTGCAGCCAAAAAAACAATCTGACTGTAAATGCAACATACAAATGGAACAGCAGGAAGTCATCTGGGAGCGTATGTACTGTATGTAAATGTGTGTGTTAAATAACACTGGATGTGTCCAGCTGCTTTTGTCTCACTCAAACAGCGGTTTTCATTTGGAGTTTGACATTTAAGACCTGCCCCGTCCATCTGCATCCATCACCATTACTACTGCTGTACTTAGCTCACAGAGGGAGAGAAACACAGAGAGGGAGAGAGGAGTCTGGAAAGGCCAAGAGGGGAAGAAAGAGAGAAAAGGGTCAGAGGGGGGTCCAGGGTTCTCTCCTCCTGCTGAGTGCTTCATATTATTAGCTTTTGGGACCATGTTCCATGAAAGTGCATATGTGTGTGTGTGTGTGTGTGTGTGTGTGTGTGTGTGTGGCAGCAGTGGAAGAATTCATCCTGCTGTAAATAAACGTCTGTTATTGCTGTGACCCTGCTGAGCTTCAAACACAACTAATGAAAGAATCTTCCGTTTCATCTACCATGGCTGCCACACACACACACACACACACACACACGGTTAACATCTTCCTCTATCATCAGAAACAATAACACACGTTCATACACTCCACCTAACACCATGCCATAACACTAATGAAAGGATCTAGCGGTGCATCAGTGATGGCGGCTCCACATGTGCACACACACTCTTTCTTTTACACTTATTCACAAATACAAACTTCTACTCACATCTAAACATTTAAGACCACACACAGACACACACACACACACACACACACACACACACACACACACACACATACACACACACACACACACACACACACACACACACACACACACATACACACACACACACACACACACACATTCTTGTACTTCTATCTTTGTGAGGACCCTCATTGGAACAGTGAATTCCCTGCCAAGGTTATAATAGTTTTGGATTTTTCATTAGTTTTAGTTTTAATTTCGTTGTGAATTTTTGTTTTCAAATTCAGTTAGTTTTAAATCGTTTTTAGAGTGAGTTTGCTAGTTTTAGTTTAGTATTTATATTTCGAAATGCTTTAGTTTTAGTTTAGTTTTTATTAGTTTTAGTGTTAGTTTTAGTTTTTTTATAATGGGGTATTTGTTGGGTGGGAGCTTAAAAGAGGTCACAGTAAATTTTGCCTTTATTTCCTTTGCCTTATCCATCTTCATTATGTATGAAAAAAAGTTGACGAAGACGAAAACGAAATACCTTTTCACTTTAATTGTAGGTATTTTTAGTTAGTTTTGTAACCACACAATACACTTTCCGTTAATTATCATTTTTTTGTAACCTTAACCCTAAAACAAAGTCTTAAATCCAAAAAAGCCCTTAAAGAAGTGAGGACCGGCCAAAATGTCCTCACTTTGCAAAAATGTCCTCACTCTGTTGGTTAAAAACATGTTCCGGTCCTCACTATGTAGGTAGTACAAGAACACACACACACACACACACACACACACACACACACAGTAGTAGTAATATCGGGAATTCAGCTCTCTGGGCTACAGTAAAGCTGATAATACCTAACAGTGTATATTTATATTTGTGTGTGTGTGTGTGTGTGTGTGTGAGTACTTGGTATGCAGACTCAGTCTGACTGTCTGTCTGTCTGAAGCAACAAGCAGAGAGGGAGGGAAGGACATAAAGCGCAGAGCAAAAGGATGGAAAGGAGGAATAGAATGTGATGGATGGATGAATGAGCGAGGCCTCCGCTGGATAAATGTCACTCAGGATTAGAGCGTTATGACAGGCAGAACCCCCCGACTCTCTTCTCTCACTCTCACACACACACATACAGGCTTCCACAGGTGAAAGATGGCAGGTGACTGCTGGTACAGTACGTGGAGCCCTTGGGGGAAGCCCCTAGCATCGCCCCTGGCAACTGTAACCATCTGCCCCTCCATTACTCTCCCGACTCGTTCCCCTTTCACCCTCCTCTGCTCCACAATAAAAGCCCCAACCGCTCTCTTTCTGCATGACTCTTCAACTTTGCCCATGCTTACATGTAATTACATTATTAATTACATTTTCTCATGACACTGCAATTACTAGATTACTACAATTTATACCAGGGATGGGCAGTTAATTTTCCCAAGGGGCCACATGACCAATACCACAAAGTTTGCGGGGGCCGGACCAAAACTCTGAACTAAATTCTGCTCAATATTAATTTAATCGCTTTATAAAATACAGTAAATTATCTGGTTTTGAGCTGCTACTGATAAGAATACATGTTATGATAAGACTGTTAATGTGGAATAAATCAAATATAGCAGTAAAAAGTATTTATAGTATCCATTTATTTTAAACACAAGTGTAAATGACCTTTAGCAAGGTTCCTATTGGTATTTTTGTATTATATAGCTTGTTTTTCATGCTTGTAAATTTTCTAGGTGTTTTATAATGTTGTGATGTTTTATTTTGAAAAGGTGCCGTCCAGTGTGAAACGGGTGCTTTTATTATGAAAGGTGGTGACAGGAAATAACAAGTGGAACGGTTAAATTAAAAACGAACGGTAAATAATAACGAGTGCGTAGTAATTCACATAAAGTTGATATAAAGTATCGAAAAGGCTTCTATAGTGGCTGACAGGACACAAGGTTTGTTAAAGTTAATTTTCTTCTGTCATGTATATGAGTAGCTATATTTGTTGTCTTAACTATAGTAAAAGTGCTTGTTTGCTCAAGTGCTAATGTTAATGTTTGTTATTGTTTTCCCACCTCGTAGCTCTTACGGTGGATTCACAAGGTGACCAAAGAATGTCTTATTTTATTTTCATGGAGATACGATTTTAAATAAATCTTGTGAACTGTCAAGTAAAGAGTCGACCGTCATTCATGTTATGCAGTAAATCAGTAATTTATTAACTTTATGCAAAAAGCAATACGTGTTTTTGACAAGGTACCGAGGTAACTCAGTGTATCTTGTGAAATGAGTTTCTTTGCAGGTGGGTCTGCATGCAGGCAGATATACATAGACCACCTTCAAAATAAAAGCACTGCAGTTGTATTAATTTCTAATTTCTGGGTAACCTCACACGGGCCGGATAAGGACAGCCAACGGGCCGGATGTGGCCCGCGGGCCACCCCAATGCCCAGGTCTGACTTATCCCATGTTTTTGTAAGATTATCAATAATTTCTATTAGTTATGATAACATGTTCACCCAAGTCATTGCTGCGGTATGAAAAACCCAGGGTCTGTACTTTGGCATAGGTTGGTTTTTCATATATAAACCCCTCCCTGGGCTGGTTCTTTCTTATCTGTGTACATAAATGTGTAAAAACTAAAATCAATGCCTCCTGCGATATTCTACAGATGTTGGTCCCAGAGGGTTAGAACAGACCGAGGCATTAAAGCTTTTAAATACACTGCTTGTTCTTCCTGGAATAATGTAAAGAAAGGCCTAAAACTGACAGAGCTGATAGGGGACTTACAGTTAGCTTCAAGCACTCTTGGTCATAGTGAGTAGTCACTCATTTTTCAGTGAAATCAATTCAGAAAATTACATGTTGATGCATTACAACTTTTTTTTATATACTGAATATTAACTGGATATTGTACTCACCCATCTGCAGTGTGTGACTGTCTGTTTGTATTGTTTTTGTTTTGTTTTCTAGCAACATCGCAGCATTTTTTATCGTTAAAAGTAAAAAAATAAAATAAAATTATAAAATAAAAGAGTTTGCAATTAATTTTTTTTTTTTTTTTTTGGGGGGGGGGGGGTAGAACCAAAAGTTAGTGCATCTGAAACGCTGTTAATCAGGGCAGGATTTCATTATGTTATTAATGTTATTGATGTTATTTATAATGATTATTGACTATACTTCCAGAGAAATACATACCTACACATAACATTCCATGCATAAATTAGCATTGACAGAAATAAAATATCTAAAAATTGCTGTATTAACCTGGAATATCCCCTTCTCTTGTAGAAAAATCGACAGTCACTCCGTCTTACTTCCTATCCACAAAAAAAGCTCATTTGTTCCCATCTCATTTGCTTGCTAATCGATGACCTCGTCACTCATACAGTTCCAGTTGAACAGATCATAATTTTCCTGCTGATGTTAAAGTGTCCGAACACGCTTTAGATGACCTGCGCAGGTTTTCAGGGTGATCTTCAATGGTGCAGTTTCTCTCTATCCAACTGCACGCTGATCATCCAGGCTGAAGATTGAAGCCAAGTGCAGAGGGCTTTAATTGTAAGGCCAATAACGCAGAACAGCCCAGTTCATTAATTTCATTAGACAAAAGAGACTTTGGCTGTTAGTTTGAGGCCAACGACTGAGAGTGAGTGAGACATGTAGCAGCTCAGTGTACAGGAGCATCTCAATACGCATTGTAATGTATATAGTGTATACATGTAGATAGTACAGGAGAGGCAAAAATAAGCCCCCTTAGTGGGGCTTCAGCCTATTCCTTTTTCGGTTGCTGTCTGATGGATTCTTTTGTAAAAACATGATTTTATTTTGTTGTCTTTGTTTTGTTTTTTTGTAACCGAAATAAAGCATTCATTCATACATTAGAATATGATGGAAAAGTCGATTTCCAGAAATTCAAGTCAAATAGCCCCAACCAAGTATTGAGTCATATATATGGACATACTTTTCAGAGGCCAACATTTCCATATTAAACATACTCTTTAAAATTGGTCTTTTGTAATAGTAAAAAAATTGAGACACTGAATTTTAGGTCTTCATTAAATTTAAGCCATAATCATTATAATTAGAAGAAATAACATAAATTAAGACATTAAATGTTTCATTCTGTGTCTAATGGATCTATATAATGTGTTATTTTCATATTCAATCAATATGTGCTGTGTGTGAGTCTGAGTGTGTGTTTGTGTATGTATACATACAGATGTGTATGTGGGGGAGGGAGGTGTGGGTTTTGTCATTTTTATTGTCTGTTTTTATTCTTATTTTTTGTAAAGCACTTTGTGTTATCAGGTTCTTTATTACGCCCAAAACAAAGAGCAAATTTTTAACTACACAACAAACATGCTGGAGACGGTGTGGGGAGCAAAATGTGGGTCACAGTCATGTTTTTTGGGAATGTAAGGAAATGAGAAATTATTGGAATGATGTGTGGGTAAAATTGAAAACAATATTGGGATATGAACTAACAAAGACATGTGAGATATTATATCTGTGTAATCTGACGAGGGAAAATGTACAATATGAAGACGTATATCTGGTTAAAATTCTATTGGCTGCGGCGAAGAAGGCAATCACCCGGAAATGGTATAGGGAGGAACCTCCCACTCTGAGGAACTGGCTGGACACAGTTGAAGAGATTCTCAACATGGAAGGACTCACATATATATTGAGACTCCAGCATGCAAAATTCGACAAGAAATGTGAAAAGTGGACAGACTACAAATCACAATACAGAGACACCACCGAAAATTCTGATATCAGAGACATTTGAGTGTTATTTCTAAGAACATGTACCCCACTGACACTGAGCTGTGTTTTCTATTGTTTTATACCAAAAATTAATAAAATTTGAGTTAAAAAAAAAAAGAAGCACTTTGTGTTGCATTTTTATGTATGAAAAGCGCTATATAAATAAAGTTTGATTTGTTCTGATTTATTTCCACTTTTGAATAGAATTACTGACATAAATCAACTTTTCTATGATATTCTAATTCATTGAGATGCACCTGTATAGGAAACAGCATCTTCCTCATTTCTGGAGAACATCTGATCTCGTCAGAAGTGATGTAAGTGGCACCAAAAGCTGACGCCCCTGCTTATTTTCAGCAGGCCTGTATTGTTTGCAGTGCCTGGTAAAGTGAGCCTGTTTCACTGTGCTTCAGATGAAGAAGCACCCAGAGGCTCTTAACTACAGCTGGGATGGTTCCCAACAAACACTCAACAGTACATGAGGGAACCCGGCAGTTACTCTCCAATTAATCCTGCTTCTAAACCCCGCCGTCGAATGTGTGTGCGTGTGCGCTTTTTGTGCTTTCTTTACCTATCACAGACTCGTTCAGATGAAGCACTCACTCATACCCACTCTCACACAGACTCTTTTAAACCCACAAACAGCATGTGCCAAGAAAACAACAAGTTTCCCCTTCTGCTCACGCTTCATTCTGGCCGATTGATTTGGCACACAAAAGCTCACACTTGACTGAGTGCACGCATATGCGCGTGTAACAAAAACATAGCCGTAGCTGCTGAAGTGAAACGCCGGGTGTAAAATGAGATTATAAAGTACTGTTGCCACTCATCAAATAAATGAGTGCTGTGGGTTTGCTGAGGTGCATTTTTTCTGTCTTATTTGCAACATGACTGCTGTTGTTTTGTGCAAATGAAGATGCTTCAGTGGTTGATCATTAAATTAAGATTTAGAGCTGAACTAAAGTGGGACTTTTGAACAATCTCAAAGTGTGTTTCCTCCAGGCTTGTGGACGATAAACCGATGCGACCGGATATTCGGTTTAACAAGTGAGAGATACGGCTGCATCGGTAGCAGCCTCCTCAATCCATACGAATCAGCCATGAATTACTGGATTAATTGGTTGTAGAGTCATGGATCGGGTATCGCGAGATTTGGAATCGGTTGGCGGCTTCACACACTCACAGTTTGCGTCGGCATCTGTTAAACATTGCGAGAACTGAAGCTGCCCGCGAAACGGTTCTCCCGCAACTCCATGGGTCTCTCCGGTCTCTCACAAGTCTCTTATTTTTTCATCCTTGTAGAACCTGATAATGTAATAAATTCCCGATAATGTAATAAAGTGCATTTCCCAATAATGTAATACACTTTTTACCAATAATGTAATAAAGTATAACATTAATGGGAGGTTATTACATTATCGGATTAGCCTTCATTTCACAAGTCCTGATAATGTAATAATTTTCTCAGAAAAACAATTTCTTAAAGGAATATGAATCATTTCAAAATCATTAACATACTTAACATGGTGTTAAAAATGTTAAAATGAGTGCAATTAAAATGTAATTGTTTGTTAATGGTAGCAATGTAAGTTACGATAAACTTACATTAAGATACCATTTATTTGCCATTTATAAATGATGTTGTTAGTTAAACATTAATAAATGATGTATTTACCATTCTAAATGGCCTATATATGTTTTATAAATTATGATTAACCATTAATAAATCTGTTTACCATTTATAAATGATGGTTATTGTAAAGTGTTACCAAAACTTGTGAGAAACACACTATAAAATATCTACAACAAATATTAACAGTAGAATCAAATAAAATTATATCGTTCTTACACTGTATTGATTTGTATCAAATCGGTCTGTAATAAAAGTATATCGTTTTTTAATCTTATCGTAACCTGTGTATCCAGATGCGTTTATCACAGAGAGATGTGCAATTCTAGTTTCCTCTCATCATAACTTTCCTTTTCTCTCCATTTCTGTTTCCCCCAGCGCCATCGCCCCGCCCGCCGCCCGCTGCTCTGACCTGGATGACAGCGGCACAGCCAGAGACCTGAGAGTGTGCGTGCACGCATGTGTGTCCTGGGGGCATCCAGAGCTATCCTCAGTGGCAGAGAAACATTAGCACTGAAAAACAAAAAAAACATCAGGGACACACGCAACACACTGCCCATTATCATCCCGTTACACACGCTTAGCCACGCACAGAAGGACCCACACCCTGTCAAGGTCACTTTAAAAGAGCAGACAGAGGAAACGTTTAACCTGCAATAGAAGGAGTTGGAGGAAGAGTCACATCTCTGTTTTCAAAAACTTTTTTATAGCATTTGACAGCACAGGAATAATGTGTGATTTAAACGGCTTTAACCCATTTAGGCCTAAAACGCCTGGAAAAAATGCCTGTAAAACCTCTGGGCGATTTTAAAATAACCCCCTAAAACCTTTCCTTTCAGGAAATTCAACAGAAGTGCCTCCCGCCATGATTTCAAAGTTCTGGAAAAGTCCCATGTTGCATTGCGACACTCCCATATGTATTCTGATGCATTTCATTGGCCAAGAGACTGAAAATAGGTGGAAAAAAACTACAAATACTACAAAACGACATATCTGATTTCCCGGCTTTAATGGGTTAAGTAGAAAGTAAAGTCCTGTAGGTCAATAGAATTAACATAAAAAAAGGTTTCAGTATGATATTTTACCCTCATATTAAAAGTCCATAAGAAACGTCTTCTTTTAACACAATTTATAAAGCAGAAACACTGATTGAGGTAATTAAGATTTGATGTCAGCTATTTATTTATCCTAATTTATTCTTGATTTTAACTGTCAGCAATTGACTGACACGGAACATACGGTATTGATAGTTATTTAGAGATTTATTTTATCTTTATTTTCTCAGTTATCTGGTTAATAATATTAAATTGAGTTATTTGTTTCAGAAAGTAGCCTCAGAGGACTTTTGCATTGTCATATCAGTGCAAAATCTGTGCATGATCTATGTTCATATTACTACTGCTCTCCTACTGCGGCATCATTGTTTAGCGCCACTGGGTTACTAATGCCAGCTTTAATGGATTGCTGTGCAGTGCTGACTTCTGGCTATTAGCTTCAGTCAATACAGCTAAACATGGTGGCTAGTTTCATGTGGTGGTTAAACACAGCTTCTTCTCACAGCTGCTTCACAGATGCAGAGTGGAGGAAACACACCTTTACAGATGATTCATCACTAAATCTTTACATCCAATAAACATTATGAAATCCACATTTATATCTAAATGTAGAATAATTGTTAGGGGGAAATTTGCAGGTTGACTGCAAAAACAGACAGTTCTTGGATCTTACACAACTCAGTATTTTTAACCCATAAGAACCCACGTTGACATGGGTGTCACAAACATTTTAAATGTTCTAGTAATGTTCATGTATGTTTAAGTAAGTAAATAAGTGTGTTTTTTAGTACCCTACAGCTACAGTAGCTTGTTGAGAAGTCGTCCAATAAGGCAGTGTTATTTATATTTATTTATTCTTGATTTATTATTATTTTGTTACTTAAAAACAAATCTGAAATGGAATTTGTTGTCTAACATTACTCTTAAAGTCACAATTTTTATATATGTGGTGGAGATGCAAAGAAAAAGGCAAATTTGTGTTTCTGTCAGCAGAAAAGGTGTCTAGTTTATTCATTTAAAAATAAGATATATCATAAGGTCCACTTGGTCTGTGGTATATCCCCCATAGGGATTACTGGCTCTGGGTTCTTATGGGTTAAGGCCATGATGCAGTTGTCTGTAATATTATGCAACTGGGAATTGAAAGAACAACACCTTAAAATGTTCAGGAAGAAGCAGGAAAACAACTTCAAGTAAATATATATGCTCAATCTTCTGGTTACTGATAAACGTTTTTGGTTTTAACAGAACTTTAAAGAATGGTGCAGTGCAGTGCAGATATATTGATCATTTATGGAATGCTTAAAAGTTACTTTTTTACCTTAGATCTCCCAGCTCCAGCACACAGATTTTGCTGTATCGAGCTGTAAATAAAGAGCTGTTGTCTTATATAGGCACACACTCACCATGGGCCTGGATGAGTTTTATGCTTGTTATTTTTCTTTGCATTGATCTTTGTTTCCAGCCACAAACCCACTGAGGATTTTGTGAGTGTGCACGACTATCATGGCAAGAGTTAATAACATCGCTCTCTTACTGGAATGCAGTGAAGTAGAATATTAGGAAATACTTGAAGCTTTTTCAGCACAAAGGAGCGAAACAGCCCCACTCCCCTGCTGCGTGCCTGTATACTTAGTGGGTTTTGTTTGTTATTTTCACCATAACAAGACATATTCTATAATGTGGAAAAAGCACTCAGTTAATGCTGCAGAATGAAGCTGTACGTACAGCAGCGTGCTGTAGATTATGACTAGGTGACCACCGCCGCCCAGTTCATCATGTTTTCATCTGAGGAAATGAATTTCATCGAACACAAACATACAACAACACAGCATGTTCTATAGAGGAATAGGGTTTAATCATCTCCTCTAGCCTTTCATTTCATCTCATCCTTTTCTATGTTCTCCCCATTTAATAAGAAGCCAACAATAGCTCTGCTAGCATGAGGCCACTCCGGATCCTGTGAACTCTCTCATCCTCCCTTGCTCCTCCGCCCAGCATCCCAGCATCCCGGCTGTTGGTGCTAAAGCTCGTTTCTCGCCCTGGCTTTAATTACAAGGTAATTGGTCTCACTAACGAAGGGAAACATGGCCTGTGAGTGTGCATGTAACTGTGTCTGTGTGCATTTGTGTGTATGTGTGTGTGTGTGTGTGTGTGTGTGTGTGTGCCATGTGCGTGTGCCATGTGCGTGTGTTTGTGGGTGCAGCTGTGTGTGTTCTGGGCTCTGACAGGGTATCAGAGAGTGGGCTGTGTAAACAAGCCGCTAGCATCCTGTCATGCAACGCTGAAGCGGTTTCCCCCCACGGACTGCACTGTCGGTCACCCCTCAGCTGCCACTCATTCACATACACATACAAACACACACACACACACACACACACACACACACACACACACACACACATATGCTCAATTCCACCTCTGCATAAATGTTCATATCGTGCTGCAAAAGAAGAACTGCCCTCTATTGTGAGATTCCACCGAATATTTCTGTCATCAGAAGTACAAAAAGCACATCATCACACTTTGTCCTTGTCATTCTTCTTCATCCCTCACCTAATACACACACACACACACACACACACACACACACACACACACACACAGACACACACACACACACAAACACACGCATACACCCACAGAGAAACAGACACACAAAGAGAAACACACACATATACACACACACACACACACACACACACACATACACACAGGAACACCTCCTGTTCACACAGACTGCGGGATTTAGGAAACAAATCGTTTTGACACTTTTCAGTCAGAAGTGTCTCTGAGTTTGAACACACTAAATAGTGTGTGTGTGTGTGTGTGTGTGTGTGTGTGTGTGTGTGTGTGTGTTTATGTACATAGGTGTGTGTGTGTGTGTGTGACTGTCAAACACAAGAGGCCCCCGTCTTTCAAAGCATTAGGAAACACAGGTAACTCCTCAAAACACAGCAGTGCTCCTTTCAAGCCAAGGCGAGTGTGCCAGAACAAAGCCCTCCCTCATGTCTGTCATCTCCGCCAAAATATGGAACCACTTGAAGTTGTTGTCCTTCCCCTCTCTATCTTTCTGTGTCTCATCTTGTGTAATGAACCCCTTCCCTTCATTCACTCAGCCGGGGTCCTGGAATAGAGGGATGGAGCAAAGGAAAAGTGAAGAACATCACAGAGCATGAAAAGGAAATTGAGGCTCTGCCATCTGTTGTGTTTCTCTCTGTCTAACTCTCCCATCTCTTCATGTACTATCATCATTATCCTTCAAGTCCAACTGAAATTAAATTGGTAGTTTTATTCTGTTAAATTACAGAATAAAGATCTGCTGTAGTCTGTTTTGAAAAATCAGTACAAAGAAAGGGAGAAATTTTTATTTAATACTTTTTCAGCCATTTTTATTTGATACAGTATAGAGAATATAGGCTATAAGTAAAGGGTTAGACATATCAGGCAGAGAAATTGTTTTATTTCTTGCTGCCTGACGCAGATGTTTGAGTCAGATGTAACAAACTGATGAAAAGGACAAAAGCAAAGGTGGAAAGGGAAAAAGAAAACTCCACAGTGTCTGTCTCCACAGTGGACGATCTGCTGAGTGTTGGATGGTCACTCATTTCTGCTTTATAGCTACACGACTTGCAACCTCCAGACATTAAGACAAGCTTGTTTCATTTTTTCTTCCTCCATAACGGCCCTGACTTTGACCAGTAGAACACAGAGCAATCTTCAAGCTGACAAAAAGAAAAAGAAAGAGAAATGATGTTGGTGCTTTGAGCTGGAATTTTGAATTCGAGGAACGTTTTGTGGAGTTATGAGAAAACACCTATACAATGTTTCATTAGGGGGAAAATTGTGGGTTTCATCACAATGTGATATTAGATTGATTCATTGGACACCCATACAATATATGTCGATATCACAGTCTCCTGCGGTACAACTTCGATTTGGTTCAATTCAGGGGCCAGCAATCTATATCCTGTTATTGTTCAAATACCTTTTTGGTGGTTGTGGGCAGTGGATGTTTAGGGGGAGATAGCAGGTCAACAATAAATGCCACATAGAAGTGGTGAACATCTTCTGAAAGTGAACCTGAAGATTCATTTGAGACGCAGCTCAGCACTGAGTGTCAAGTTGTTCTGGCCAAAAACATCTAATTAAAATGACTTAATGCATTGATTATTTATTTATTGAAGCCTATTATGGTGAATAAAGGGTCATAACATTAGGGGACGCTTTCTAAAGTCCACTCCATGTTCAACTATGTCCCCTAAGTTGTTGCAGCAATTTTTGGGTTGACACCATTTGCTACACACATTTGGTGCTCAATAATGCAATTTTATTCATATCAAGAACGGATAAAAATGGTCAGAGAAAACCTACAGAATATTACATCAATATGCAAGGACCTTTGGAATCCATGCTGAGATTTGGGTTAAAAAACTTTGGTCATTTTGGAGATTTCTGTATTTTCAGCAATTTCTGAAACTTCTGTTCTACTGTTCTACAAACTGTTGAAAAAACCCTTATTGTCAATAACCTAGGAAAGCTGCACATCTTCTGAATGTTCTAGGTCTCTAGTTTGTGGTTGTAAAGTTTCACGAGGCTGTGATTATTAGAGGTCACAGCAGCTCATTTAGTGAGGTTGAGACTCAAGAAATGCCATCACTGCAATGAACTGGCTATTACTGATGACTAATATCATAAGTAGAGTACTTGCTAAATCGTGGAGATTCAGCCTTAAAGCCACATCCATGTGATGAACTGGTTTTAAAATTGCTGCGTTGAATTTAAGCAGGACGTCCAATTATGCAATGACGCACACCTGCACACTCAGAAGGCTGCTCCATTTGTGTGTTATTACCAACCTGGTCTCACAGGAATCTGTGAAATAGCCACGGATTTGCTTAACTCAAAATCCGTGGAATAGCCACGGAATCACTCAAATTTCTGTGAAACTGACACGGATTTCGCTACAATGCAAGTTAATGACAGTCATATCCCGTGGCTATTCCAACATATAAAGTGATTATGTACATTCACTGAGTGAATATTTAGAAAATGAAACATATTTCTCACTAGAAATGTGATCAAAATCCATTTTTATGCAGAAACTAAGTCAAAATATTGATTTTTTCACTAAAAATGAGAGAACTGTCCGCCATGTTTTTTGTTCTGACCGCCAGGACCTTGAAAGTCACGTGAGTTGGAACAAACCAATAGGAAAAAATATCCATGGAATAGCCACGGGATATGACTGTCATTAACTTGCATTGTAGCGAAATCCATGTCAGTTTCACGGAAATTTGAGTTATTCCGTGGCTATTCCACGGATTTTGAGTTAAGCGCATCCGTGGCTATTTCACGGATTCCTGTGAGACCAGGTTCGTTATTACAGTGATAGGAAGGATTCTGACCTCGCCTCTGGAGGACCCGACCAAGGAAGGATCCTTGACTTTGGGTTACTGCCACTGAACCCCAAATGAAGAACAGGAAGTTAGCCCAGCATGATGAGGTTAAAAGGTGCATTTCTATTGCTACATTTAAATTAATCGTGAATTGACTTATAAAGCAACTTCAAATATTAAAATATGTAGTAATTGAATATAATTTGCTTGACAAGAGATATAAAAAAATAAACACTACATAATTTGCTGTAACTCATGGTACTGAGGTGACTTCAATCAGCTCTGTACAGAGTGTTCTGTTCGTATGTTATGAAAAAACGGAAATAGAAAACAGCAGCCTGTCAACATCTAACAAATGAGAAATGTCCTTTCAACGCACAGTCCTTCAAACAGCACAGCAGGGTGAAAGTACAGGCCTCTATTAGAGCCCGTGTGTGACATTGGGACGTTTTCCTTTTGTGCAAATTATGAGCAGGGAGCAAACTGTTGCTATGGAGACTGTAGTTAGTGATGCGGTGGGCAAAGCCATACCAACTAGTGTGCAGGAGAGGACTAAGCTGAACATACTGAGAGGATCACAGAGTACACAAGCCACCACAGCCACACACACACACACACACACACACACACACACAAACATGGTCCAAGACTCAGGAAAGCAAATAAAAAGGCTTTCACCGATATACATTTTCTCTCTGAGTCAGGCGTTTTGAATGCTTATTCGGTTCGGTCACATTTGAAAGCTTGGATGAAGCTTTTTTAACACTCTGGAATAGGGGCAGGAGAGTGTGTCATTGGAGCTGCTGCACAGAAAGAAGATGTGGCTTCGCTGAGTGATGCCTGATCACATCTCAGCAGCCTTACCTGCCCTTCAAAGTTATTATAGTGCTGAAAAAAAGTTGATGGATAAATAGATGCGCAGGATGAGGGCACAGACTGGTGGAAGAGTAGACAGCAGGATGGATAGATCACTACTTTTCCAGAAATAAACTGATGGAAGAGAAGGGCAGGGGATAGCAGGAGAGGACGGAGTGGAGCCAGTTATCTCTAAATATAGTTTTAGTGCCACGTATCAAAAGTGTGTGCCACTATCTGCTACTGAGTGTGGTTGTTGTCTTCCCCCTATCCGCTACTGGCCTCCATTGACAACCACAACAGCAGACAGCCAGTTCAATTCAATCTCTGTCTGATTGGAGGGAACAGATCTGATTACCTCTCATAGAAGGCACACACACGAACACATGCGCCACACACACACACACACACACTCAAAATACTGTTGTTTGTGCTCTAAGATTCCCCGGGGAAAGATATCAGAGTAAATGGCTTCGGTGATTGTGCCAGATAGACTGGATGTGTGCATAATATCCACACGAAGAAGATAATGTGTTTGCTAATCGCACACCAGAGACGAGCAAACACACACCCACTCAAATCCACACACACATTCACACACACACAAAGGCTAACAGCTGCACAGCTATAACCCTTAACCACTCTTTTCATGCCATTGGCTGCCAGCTACAGTGTAGAAACACACTCCCACACATCCTCAGCCAGATCCCATTGTGGGAGAGTTGTGATTTTTCAGAGTGGTGATGACAGTTGACTGCGTGTGTTGACAGCAGCGGAAGTTATTATAACTTGTAATCATATTCAGTGTCACATCATGAAAGACTGACACGCATCAGCGGTTGTTTTTATTTCAACATTTAATGATGTTACGGATACTATACTGCAAATAGAAAAGGAGGAAACTTCTACGTCTGGGCGATAAATCCCCAAAATACAAACGTCAGCGTTGTTGTGTTTACAAGTAGGAATTAATAAGATTCAAAGGATCCAAATGATTGCTGGTTACCAGCCAAACTGGCTGCTGGGGTAGACAGACTTAGCAACAAGAGCTGCAATTTTCCAACATTTTGCTGGCCTGAAATATTCATTCACAACCCTGATAATGTCCACAGATATTGAACAACAATACGGGCACAGAGCCAGCTTCAGAGATTTGCCAAAATTAGCAGTTTATACGGTGAGATTTCACTATTTTGAGCTGCTATTCATGATTTTTGTTTTGTTTTGTCAGAATGGAGCCACTGAAGAAAAATGACTTCACACAGCATCAGTTGTGGATAAATACTGTAGACGGTTTTGCTTCTCTATGTTACACAACTTAACTAAGTAAGACTACTGTAAAATAAAACTCTGCTGTCTCTATGCCAGCTTGTTAACGGACCAATGCCATACCCTGTTTTGACTAGAGAACCTCTTGAGGGTTCAGCAAAAAGCAGAGCATACGTTCATTAGGCATGCTGTAACAGCTTAAGTGTAATCTGTAATTATATTAATTACACTACGTTTGATAAAACATGCGGGGTTGTTGAAATCCGACGATTGGGATGTCAGAATGATTTTGCAAGCACGGTGAAAGTGAGAAATACGATTCAAAGATTCCCTAGAGTCAGGCGTCCACGGTTCATCGTACTTCATTAACAAGGTGGGCGCTGAGATGTAAAAGTTTTAAGTGGAGACAAAACTGTCTGCTGCTGTTGGGCTCAAATGTCAAATTGGCTCGCTGTTCTAATTTGACACGCACATAAAAGTGTTTGCACTGGCAGGCTGTCAACTCTATGTTTTATTGATCATAAAGAATATCAAAATGTGTTTCTTTTTAAAAAACTAACATTTACACTAATTAACAGACATCCACTGGAGGCATCTAACTGGAGTCGAATCATTTTGCATGACTTCAAGGTTGCAATAAATAGACAGGGACGCAAATAGCATGTGAAAGGCTAAATACATGCTTGTGGATCAGTCACAAAAAGTGTTTGCAACACGTTGGGAAGGTTGTTTGATTAATTCACAAGTTAAGAAAGAAGATCAAACATACACACAGTACATTTTATCAACTGTACAGTCTTATGCAAAATGCAAAATACAACTATTCTGCCATAAAGTCGACTTTCATTTCAAGTTTTTATTGACGCTGTCAAGCACTAACGTCAACCGTAAATCTACCGTAAATCAAAGAATAGCACAAAACTTTAACTTTTACTGTCATAAACTGTAGGAAACACACAGTTTTGCTGTAAAAATATAACATTTTCATGTAAAGTTAATGGAGAAATACCATGAAGTGTGAATGAATGACACAATTACCCTAAAAATAACAGGAATATTCAGTCTAAATTACAGTTTTTGCTAATACTCAAGAGACAAAAGTAACATTTTTTGTATTTGGTAACTGTTGAGATTTGCACTTTACACTACGTTTTAGATTTATGATTGATTTTTATTTTGTTCTACATTTTTTATTTATTTATACGGACTAAACAATCATATTTTCTTTATATTTTTCAGTATTTTTTTTAATATTGTCAAGAATATCGTTATCGCAAAAAATGCCCTGAAATATTTTGATAATCCTTTAGGGCCATATCGCCCACCCCTAGGTTGTTTGCCTCCATCTCAGCCAGTAAATGATGCTTTAAATATAGAAGTTGCTGCAAAGAGGCTACAAGTTCTAAAAAGGCAATGCTTCAACTCAGCAGCTCAGAATATCAGCTTCAAGGTGGAAACCCAAGATTAATGTCTCCAAGTCAGTATCAGTCTAAATGTGAAATATAATCACAATCTCCCCTTCTCTACCTGAGTTACTGCGTTAAATAACGGGCAGGAAAGTATTTTTTCATTGAACGTTATGATCAGTGAAGTTGACCTTTGACCTTTTGGA